>NC_092767.1:79703626-80013626 GCF_047496795.1 Chiloscyllium punctatum | reverse complement strand
TAGAGTCATATAGCACAGAAACAGATGCTTTGGTCCAACCAGTCCATGCTGACCAGACATTCTAACCTAATCTAGTCCCGTTTGCCAGCATTTGGTCCATATCCCTCTTAAACCCTTCCTATCCAGATGCCTTTTAAATGCTGTAATTGTACCAGCCATCATTACCTTCTCTGTCACCTTATTCCAGATACACATAATTCTCTCTGTGCAAAAGTTACCCCTCAGGTCCTTTTAAATATTTCCCCTCTCACTTTAAAACTATGCCCTCAAGTTTCCTACCCTGGGGAAAAGACCGTGGCTGTTCACCTTATCCATGCCCCTCCTGATTTTAAAAAACCTCTTTCAGGTCACCACTCAGTCTCCAAAGCTCCAGGGAAAACAACCCCAGCCTCTTTAACCTGTCCATATAGCTCACAACCTCCAGTCCCCGCAACATCCTTGAGGAACTTCTTTGCACTTTCTCAAGTTTAACAGCATCTTTTCTCCTCAATTCTCCACATTTCAATATTGCTGAGAAAAGAGACACACTGTCAAAGTCTTTCATCTTGGACTCATCAGGACAGAGTTGCGAGAATGTTGGATCTCAAAGGGAACCATCATTTATTCCACAGGAGAATAAAAAACTACAGTCTTTTTGGCAAGTTGACTCTGATGAGTTGAAGTAATGCCATGGAGAATAGCATGGAATGTTAAACATTGTATTTGGAGTTCTTCAAGCATGGATCCTGCCTGTTGTGAACAACCAGAGCGACTTGTGTTTAATTCTGTCAGCAGTTATAGATCATGAAAACAGGCCCTTCAGCCCAACTAGTCTGTGCTAACCATAATCCCAAACTAAACTAGTCCCAGCTGCTTGCTCCTGGCCCATAGTCCTCCAAATCTTTCCTATTCAGGTACTTATCCAAACAGTGTAATTATGCCCCCATTCCACATGCGAACCAACCTTGTATATAAAACATTTGCCCCTCATGTCTTTTCTAAATCTCTCCCCTCTCACCTTAAAGTGCCCCCTAGTCTTGGAATCCCCCATGCTATGGAAAAACAACTACCATTCATCCGATCTATAGCCCTTATAATTTAAAAACTTCTATTAGGTCACCTCTCAACTTCCTACACTCTAGTTAAAAACAGTCGCAACCTATCCATCTTTCATTTATATCTCAAACCTTCCATACCCAGCAACATCCTGGTAAATCTTTTCTGAGCCCTCTCCAGCTTGATAATATCCTTCCTATAACTGGGTGATTAGAACTGCACACTGTACTCCAGAAGAGGCCTCACCAATGTCTCGTACAACCTCATAATGACGTCCCAACCCCTATACGCAAAGGTCTGAGCAGTGAAGGCAAGTGCGCTAAATGCTTTTTTAACCGCCCTGTCTACATGTGACGCAAACTTCAAAGCACTACGTACCCTAGCCATGTATCTGGTATCACCCTGAAACTCTTACATCATGCTGTTTACATGAAAATTTCAAATTTTACCATTTTGCATCCATCCCAATGAAAGCAAGACAAAAAAAATCATTAAAACCTATCTCTTCTCTCAGAAAAACTGATGTTCTCAAATTCACATCCCTTTCTCTATTAGTTGTGGGAAGTCAATAACTAGTTGATAATCTCAATAACCTCAATGGGACCCTGAAGGATATTAGTGAATCTGATGTTTTTTTCAATAATCAACAGTAGTCACATGGTGGCAATTGGGCAAGCTTTTAATTCCTGATTTTTTTTTAAACTGGATTTTAATTTCACCATCTGCTTGGTGGGATTTTAACCCATGTCCATAGAATATCAGCCAAGTATAAATATCTATACTAGGCTGATTTCTCTTTCCAATCCTCCCACTTCCTCCAAACCAAAGGAGTAGCCATGGGCACCCACATGGGCCCCAGGTATGCCTACCTCTTCGTATAATATGTGGAACAGTCCATCTTCCGCAGCTACACTGGCACCACCTTTTCCTCCGCTACATCGATGACTGTATCGGCGTTGCCTCATGCTCCCACAAGGAGTTGAATAGTTCATCCACTTTACTAACACCTTCCACCCCGACCTCAAATTCACCTGGACTGTCTCAGACTCCTCCCTCCCCTTCCTAGACCTCTCCATTTCTATCTCGGGCGACCGAATCAACACGGACATTTATTATAAACCGACCGACTCCCACAGCAACCTAGACTACACCTCCTCCCACCCTGCCCCCTGTAAAAACGCCATCCCATATTCCCAATTCCTTCGTCTCCGCCGCATCTGCTCCCAGGAGGACCAGTTCCAATACCAAACAACCCAGATGGCCTCCTTCTTCAAAGACCGCAATTTCCCCCCAGACATGGTCGACGATGCTCTCCACCGCATCTCCTCCACTTCCCGCTCCTCCGCCCTTGAGCCAAGCCCCTCCAATCACCACCAGGACAGAACCCCACTGGTCCTCACCTACCACACCACCAACCACCATATACATCGTATCATCCGTCGTCATTTACGCCACCTCCAAACGGACCCCACTACCAGGGATATATTTCACTCCCCTCCCCTATCAGCGTTCCGAAAAGACCACTCCTTCCGTGACTCCCTTGTTAGGTCCACACCCCCCCCCCCAACCCAACCTCCACTCCAGGCACCTTCCCCTGCAACCGCAAGAAATGCAAAACTTGCGCCCACACCTCCCTCCTTACTTCCCTCCAAGGCCCCAAAGGATCCTTCCATATCCGCCACAAATTCACCTGCACCTCCACACACATCATTTACTGCATCCGCTGCACCCGATGTGGCCTCCTCTATATTGGGGAGACAGGCCACCTACTTGCGGAATGTTTCAGAGAACACCTCTGGGACACCTGGACCAACCAACCCAACCACCCCATAGCTCAACATTTCAACTCCCCCTCCCACTCCACCAAGGACATGCAGGTCCTTGGACTCCTCCATCGCCAGACCATAGCAACACGACGGTTGGAGGAAGAGCGCCTCATCTTCCGCCGAGGAACCCTCCAACCACAAGGGATGAACTCAGATTTCTCCAGTTTCCTCATTTCCCCTCCCCCCACCTTGTCTCAGTCCCAACCCTCGAACTCAGCACCACCTTCCTAACCTGCAATCTTCTTCCTGACCTCTCCGCCCCCACCCCCACTCCGGTCTATCACCCTCACCTTAACCTCCCCCCACCTATCGCATTTCCAACGCCCCTCCCCTAAGTCCCTCCTCCCTACCTTTTATCTTAGCCTGCTTGGCACACTTTCCTCATTCCTGAAGAAGGGCTCATGCCCGAAACGTCGATTCTCCTGTTCCTTGGATGCTGCCTGACCTGCTGCGCTTTTCCAGCAACACATTTTCAGCTCTGATCTCCAGCATCTGCTGTCCTCACTTTCTCCTAGTATAAATACCTCCCTATTTCTCCTATTTTTAGCTTTGACAAAGGGTCAGTTAGACTCGAAACGTCAGCTCTTTTCTTTCCTTACAAATGCTGCCAGACTTACTGGGATTTTCCAGCATTTTCTCTTTTTTGGTTCCATAGAATATCAGCTTGGGTCTCTGGATTACAATTCATTACATTATCACTATGCCATAACCTTCCACATGATGGATTCATTTCTCATATGAAAGAAAATGCGATGGTTGTTGGAGGTCAGTCATCTCAGCTCTAGATACCTCTGCAGGAGTTCCTCAGGGTAGTGTCCCAGGTCCAACCATCTTCAGCTGCTTCATTAATAACCCTCCCTCCATCATAAGGTCAGACGTGGAGATGTTCACTGATGATTGCACAATGTTCAGCACTATTCATGACTCCTCAGATGCTGAAGCAGGTCATCTAGGGATATACTGTCCATTCAATGTGACCTGCTAAAAGGTTTGCTCAAGGTCATTCAGTACAATTGGGTCAACTTCAAAGTCACAATGTGCAGGCATCATTGTGTAAGCATTTCAATAAAAATGGAAAGTAGTCACAGAGCTGGTAAACAATTCATTTCTGTTTAGATTAGATTCCCTACAGTGTGGAAACAGGCCCTTCAGCCCAACCAATCCACACTGACCCTCTGAAGTCCACACCCAGACCCATTTCCCTCTGACTAATCTAACACTCTGCGCAATTTAGCATGGTCAATCCACCTGACTTGCACATCTTTGGAGTGTGGGAGGAAGCTCATGCAGACACGGGGAAAATGTGCAAACTCCACACAGACAGTCACCCAAGGCTGGATTCAAACCCAAGTCCCTGGTGCTGTGGGGCTGCAGTGCTAACCACTGAGCCACCAGGCCACCTTGTTCTTGTACACAATCAGGGGTACAGTTTCCCAATGACTATTTTGTTAGAATCAATCATCATGTCCAAATGCAGCAGGCTCTGGACAATATCAAGGTGTGAGCTGATAATTAGCATGTTCGGTTCTCACTAGTGCCAAACAATGACCATCTCCGACAAGAGAGAATTTGACCATTGCCCCTTGACATTCCATGGCATTACATTCACAGTGTACCCCACTGTCAACATCTTTGAGTTACCATCGACCACTGAACTGACCTGCATCATGATCTAGTTTGGTGGCAGGGCTGGCTGCTGAGGTCCAAGTGCCCTCCTCTTGTTCCTATTCCCTATGGCACCTTGTAAAGAGTCCTGAATGTACAGCTCTTCATATTGTAATTCATTAATTTTATTATGTTTTAAAATGGCTCATATTTAAACAGCAGTTTATAATGTTGTAGAATGTCATAAGACACTTTATAAAAACATTATGCATTGCAGATTACCAATAGCTTGTTCGGGTTTAGATGCTAAGCAATGTCTTAAGGAAGAAAGGCCAGAGATTTAAGGAGGAAATTTCAGAACTTAGGACACACCCTGCTGTCAGAAGGATGTTATTAAACTGGAAAGGGTGAAAAAAAAAACATTTACTAGGATGTTACCGAGACTGGAGGGTTTGAATTATAAGGAGAGGCTGGATAGGCTGGAGTGAAGGAGGCTGAGGAGTGACTTTGTAATTATTTCTAAAATCACGAGAGCCATTGATAAGGTGAATAGTCAAGGTCTTTCCCCGGGGTAGGGGAATCCAAAACGAGAGGGCATAGGTTTAAGGTGAGAGGGGAAAGATTTAAAAGGGACCTGAGGGGCACTTATTTCACACAGAGGGTGGTGCATATGTGGAATGAGCTGTCAATGGAAGTAGGGGCAGGTAGGATTACAATATTTAAAATCCATTTGGGCAGATAAATGGATAGGATATGGGTCAAATGCAGGCAAATAGGACTAGTTCAGTTTAAGAAACCTGGTGAGCATGGACAAGTTGGGCCGAAGGGTCTGCATAGCTCCGTGATTCTAAGATTCTAAGAAGGCACAGCTACCAATGGAGAGCAGAGAATGAAGCAGAGGGCAGGGTTTAAGGAACACAGCTTTCTCAGAGAGTTATGGGGCTGGAGGGAGTTACAGAAATATGTGGAACCTGCAAGGAAATCAGACATAAGAAGGATCTGATGATGTCACTTTGGCAGACTGCAGGGATATTGGGGAATGTCTGTCAGCCAGATGGACCTCAAAGTATCTGGGGTCCCTAATTGGGGCTGTTAATCTGGTACTATCAGGGAGCCCTGGCTGACAGATATAAACAGGAGTGTCAGAGGTTCTGTTCACTCTGAGAGTTGGCTCTGAGGGAGTTGGGTCAGGGTCAGGGACTCTCCCTGTGTAAATAAAGAGGGACTTGGTGACAGGATACCAGTCTCTGGGGAGTTATATGAGAATAGAGGAGAGGGGAGGGGGTTGCTTGAGTCGTCTCTTTATGCTAAAATAAACAAGCTGAAAACAGTTCAAACACATGAAAAGATTAATTTATAAAAGATAAGTTGTTGCTGTATTCATTTCCATCTCCCACTATTTTTAAAATAAGTGACTGAATCCAGACACGATTATAAATCAGGCCTCATGAAAAATACAAAGCTCATTTAGAAATCATTCAGTCGTTCAATATCTATATTTTTTTCTCATCCATTCATGCAAATGTGAGGGAAGTGTGTTCTTTAAGTTACCAGGTTGTTTTTTTTTTCCATTCAATACCTAATGTAAATGGGAAATTGATGAGAAATTGTGATGAGATTGTTAGGGGAAATAAGGGTTTTCATTTTGAAATCACATGTGGGTTTGTCCGTGTGTTGGCTTAGTCTGTAATACATGGAAAACAGAGAAGGACGATGCATTCTCGGAGCAATAGGTAGTTAGAAAGGAGGGCTCCTCTGAGAATTAGGAGTGGCACAGTGGCACAGTGGTTAGCACCAGGGACCCAGGTTCGATTCCAGCCTCGGATGACTGTGTAGAATTTGCACATTCTCCTCGTGTCTGCGTGGGTTTCCTCCGGGTGCTCCAGTTTCCTCCCACAGTCCAAAGATGCGCAGGTTAGAGTGGATTGGCCATGGGAAATTGCCCATTGGGATGTGTAGGTTAGGTGCATTAGTCAGAGGCAAATATAGGATCGGGGATTGGGTCTGGGTGGGTTACTCTTTGGAGGGTGGATGCGGACCTGTTGGTCTGAAAGGCCTGTTTCTACAACTGACAGAAACAAGAAGGTTCATGAACATTCCCATCCTTGGAGGGCAGAGCATTAATGCAAAAGACAAAGTTGGAATAATTTGCAACTATATTCAGACAGAAGGTAAGAGCAGGAGAAGGTGATTTAGCCCCATCAGGAGTAGCTGATTTTCCACTTTAATGCCTTTTCCCTATACTATTCCCAGTTCCTTTTATATTATTAGGATGTTGAAATTTGCCAAATTCTACTTTTAACATACTCAAAGACTGAGCTGCTAAAGCACGCTGTGTTAAATAATTCCAAAGTTTCACAACACTCTGATTTAAATTTCTCTCCAACTTGGTCCTATTTCTTATTTTTAAATGCTACCCCTGTTTCTAGACTCCTCAACCAGGGCAAACATCTCACCTGCATCTACCCTTTCAGAATCTCTCCCTTTCAGTATTTTACAAGTTTCAGTGAGGGCCGAAAGGCCTGTTCTGCGCTGGGAATTGTTCATCTCCCATTCTTCGAAACTGGAGCGGCACGGTGGCACAGTGGTTAGCACTGCTGCCTCACAGCACCAGAGACCTGGGTTCAATTCCCGCCTCAGGCGACTGACTGTGTGGAGTTTGCACATTCTCCCCGTGTCTGCGTGGGTTTCCTCCGGGTGCTCCGGTTTCCTCCCACAGTCCAAAGATGTGCAGGTCAGGTGAATTGGCCATGCTAAATTGCCCGTAGTGTTAGGTAAGGGGTAGATGTGGGGGTATGGGTGGGTTGCGCTTCGGCGTGGCGGTGTGGACTTGTTGGGCCGAAGGGCCTGTTTCCACACTGTAAGTAATCTAATCTAATCTAATCTAATGGAGAGAAGCCAGGCCCAGTTTGCTCAAACTCTCCTCATCGACAGTCTGCCATCCAAGGAACAAATCTAAAGAATTTTCATATATTCCCTCTTTGGCATAAGATCCTTCCTAAAGTATTCTTTTTTTTTGGATGGTTTCAATTCTGTAACAACATTTAAAGTGTTATTACCCAGGTAGCACATCATCCAGAGGATCACTGATGATGTTACCCAGTATGGTGTCGAAACGTCAAAAAAAGGAACCTTCCAGCTCAGCGAGCAAACTTACATCCAGGTACCCTATACCTAAGATGGAACCGAGAAGGTGATGTTACAAACATTTCACTGCACTTATTGAAGGCACGTGACAATAGCTGCTATTCCATTCTAAGTCAGGGAACCAAAACTGCACATGGCACGCCATGTGTTCAAACCAAGCTCCCATACAACTGGAGCAAAGTCCACTCTTCCTGTACTCAAGTTCCTCAGCAATAAAGGCTGACATTACATTCGCCTTCCTAATAACTTCCTAATAACTTGGTGCATCTGCTTATCAGCACACTGTGATTTATCCACAACAATACCCAAGTCCCTTTGTACATCTGCACTTCCTAATCAGCCATCAGTTATGAAATACTGTGCACACCTGTACTTTCCACCAAAGTGACTGACGTGCTGTTTCCATATTATATTCCATTTGCCATGTGTAAACTCATTCACTAAATTTGATTAGGTCTTCTTGAAGCAGTGTTGTGTCTTTCTTGCAATACAATATTTAGCACAATATCCACATTGCTTTGTGTCATCTGTAAATTTGGAAATATTGCACTCAGTCCCCACATTCAAATCATTGCTGTATATTGTGAATAGCCGGTGTCCAGGTATTGATTCTTGTGGTACCCTCCTAGTCACAACCTGCCAATGTGAGAATAACCCATTTATTCCTACTCTCTGTTTTGTGTCTTTCAGCCACTCCTTAATCCGTGTCAGTACATTATTTTATGCAATTTTAAGCACCAACTCCTGTGAGGAATCTTGTCAAAAGCCTTCTGAAAATCCAAGTACAATACATCCATCAGTTCCCTTTATCAATTCTGTTCATGATGTCCTCAAACAAACTTTGATTTGTAAAACACCATTTCTCATTTGCAAAACACCATTTCTCATTTGCAAATCCATGGTGATTGTGCCCAATCAGATCAGAATTATCCAAATGTTCATTTATTGCATCCTTTGTAATGAATTCTCAAATCTTGCCTCTTACTAATGTAAGGTTAAATGGTTCCCCATTTTCCCTCTCTTCTTAAATAATGGGGGGATATTTATTACCTTCTAATCTATAGTAATTATTCCAGAACCTTTAGAATTTTATGATTAGATTAGATTATTTACAGTGTGGAAACAGGCCCAACAAGTCCACACTGACCCTCCGAAGACCAACCCACCCAGACCCATTCCCAAACATTTACCCCTTCACCTAACACTACGGGCAATTTAGCATGGCCAATTCACCTAACCTGCACATGTTTGGACTGTGGGAGGAAACCGGAACACCTGGAGGAAACCCACGCAGACACGGGGAGAATGTGCAAACTCCACACAGTCAGTCGCCTGAGGCAGGAATTGAACCCAGGTCACTGGCGTTGTGAGGCAGCAGTGCTAACCACTGTGCCTCCGCTGCCCACAATTTTGAAAGATGATCAACAATGCATCTACGATCTCCATAGATATCTCTTTCAACACTCTGGGGAGTAGAATACCAATTCCAGCGACTTATCCACTGATAGTCCCATTAAATTCTCAAACACAACCTTCTTCATCATCCTAATTTCTGTCAATTCCTCCTGCCCTCTAGTCTGTAGGATCTCTAAATCTCAGAGATGTCTTTCTTGAGCATACTCAAGGATTGAGCTTTCACAATCTTTTGGTATAGAGAATTTTCAAGATGCACCACACTTTGAGCGACGGAATTCCTCCTAGTATTAAGGGGACAGCTCTTTATTCTCACATTATGTCCTTTGGTTTTGGCTCAACAGGCAGGAGAGATATTTTATCTAAATCCAACCTGTCACACTCAAGAAGGATTCTGTAAATATCAGTATGATCATCTCTCATTCTTCAAACTTCTTGGGAATACAGACTGCGTTTCCTCAATTTCTCCTCATAAGACAATCTGTCCATCATTGGGATTAATTTTGGATTAACACCCTCTGTTCATCAGGTAGTGGATCAAAAGTTGTACACAATACTCCAGGTGAGGTCACACCAAGACCCTATACAACTGTATCATCCTTACTCTTGTCCTCAGCTCCCTTTGCAATAAAGGGGGAGAAAGTGAGGACAGAAGATCAGAGTTGAGAGTGTGGAGCTGGAAAAGCACACCAGGTCAGGCAGCATCCGAGGAGCAGGAGAATCGACGTTTCAGACATAAGCCCTTCACCAGGAATAAGGCTTGTGGGCCGGGGGGAGGGGTGGGGGGGGGGGGGGCGGGTGCTGCTGAGAAGTAAAGGAGCTGAGAAAGCCTCCGCTGCATCTGTTCCCAGAATGATCAATTCCACCTCAGAAAATCCCCAGATGGTCTCCTTCCTCCATGATTGCAACTTCCCTTCCCTTGAGGTTGACGATGTTCTCCAGCGTACCTCCTCCACTTCATGCACCACCACCCTTGAACCCATCCCTCCCAACACAACAAGAACAGAACCCCCCTGGTCCTCACCTTCCACCCCACCAATGTCCACATACATCGCATCATCCTCTGCCACTCTGCCACCTCCAAACGGACCCCTCCATCAGAGATATATTTCCCTCCCCACCCCTATCAGCATTCTGGAAAGACCATTCCCGCCACGACTCCCTCGTCAGGTCCACACCCCCCACCAGCCCACACCCCACTCCTGGCACCTTTCCCTGCAGGAAGTGCAAAACCTGTGCCTCACCCCTCACCTCGGTCCAAGGCTCCAAGGGATCCTTTCACATCTGACAAAGATTTGCCTGTACCTCTCCCAATGTTATCTACTGCATCTGTTGCACTCGGTGTGGTCTCCTCTGCATCGGGGAGACAGGACACCTTCTTGCGGATCGTTTTGGAGAACATCTCTGGGACACCCACACCCACCAACCTCACTGCCCTGAGGCTGAACACTTCAACTCCCCCTTCCACTCCGTCAAAGACATGCAGGTCCTGGGCCTCCTCCACCGCCAAACCATTGCCATCTGACGCCTGGAAGAGGAACGCCTCATATTCCACCTTGGGACCCTGTAACCACGCAGGATCAATGTGGATTTCAACAGCTTCCTCATTCCCCTCCCCCAACATTATCCCAATCCTCCAACTCTGCATTGCCCTCCGGACCTGTCCATCACTGCCTCTCTGACCAATCTCTTTCTCCCTCACCTTCATCCACCTATCACTTTCCCGGCTACCTCCCCCCAACCCCACCCCGCTCCCATTTATCTCTCAGCCCTGGCCCACAAGCCTCATTCCTGATGAAGGGCTTATGCCCGAAATGTCAATTCTCCTGCTTCTTGGAAACTGCCTGACTTTTCCAGCAACACACCATCACCCTTTTGCAATAAAGGACAACATATCATTTGTTTTATGAATTGCTTATTGCAGCCACATACTGTGTCAGTTTGCAGTGAGTCACAGGCAAGCACAGGTAAGGTCCCTTTCAACATCCACAATTCCCAACATCTCACCATTTAAGAGCAAGAGTGAACAATTATCACATTTATTCACTTTATCTTTGCTGTGGTCCAGGTCATTCACTTAGCGTGATTAGAGACAAAAAAAAACTGCAGATGCTGGAATCCAAAGTATTCAGGCAGGAGGCTGGAAGAACACAGCAAGCCAGGGAGCATCAGGAGGTGGAGAAGTGGACGTTTCAGGTGAAACCCTTCTTCAGGACCCACATCTTCAGGAAGAAGTGTTACACCCGAAACATCGACTTCTCCACCTCCTGATGCTGCCTGGCAGAAGTTCTTCCAGCTTCCTGCTCATTGACTCAGCCTGGCCGAGGGGTACCCTGTACATGGAAAGCGTTGTGTGATTGCAGAGGCATGGACAGAGTCTGAAACGAATACTTCATCTTTATCTTCACAAGGGAAATGGATGATGCCAATGTTCTGGTTAAAGAGGAGGAGTGTGAAAGCACAGGGAAGCAGAATGATAAGGAAATACTGGAGAGACTGGCCTCCTTCAATGTGAATAAATCAACAGGGTCTGATTTATTGTGTCTGAGGCCATTAAAGAAAGTCAGATGGGTTTATTTTTCAAACTTAATTGGATACAGGTGAAATACCAGAGAACCTGAAGTATATAACTATTCCACAGGGCTGTTTTGGGTCTCTCATTGCTTGCAGAATATTTTATGGTTTAGACATAAATGTGGGAGGCGTGACTGGGAGACTTGCAAATGATACAAACGTTGGCCGGATCATTGATAGTATAAGAGGATGGTTGTTGGCTTCAGGATGATATCAGTGATTTGGTTGAATGGGCAGAAAGTTTGCAAATAGAATTCAACCTGGAGAAGTGTGAGGTTATTGAATTTCAGAAGGACAAACAAAGCAAGAAAATACACAATAAATGGGAGGAGGAGAGGAAGTGAGAGATCATAAGTTCATAAGATAGCGGAGTAGAATTGGCCATCTGGCCAATCGGGTTTGGTTCTCCGTCCGACCATGGCTGATATGCTCCTCACCCCCATTTTCCTGCCTTCTCCTCATATCCCTTCAATCCATTACCATTTACAAATCTGTCTAACTCCTCTAAATTTACTCCCTGAACCAGCATCCACCGCACTTTGGGGTAGGGAATGCCGCAGATTCCCAACCCTTTGGGAGAACTAGTTTCTCCGAAACTCTGTGTTAAATTTGCTGCCCCTTATCCTGAGACTATGATCTCTTATCCTAGAATTCTCCACAAGAGGAAGCATCTGCTCCACATTTATTTTATCCACACCTTTTATCATCTTGAACATCTTAATTTGATCCCCCCCTCATTCTTCTAAATTCCGGAGAGTATTGGCCTGAACTGTCCAATCTCTCTTCATACGACAAACCCCTCATCTCTGGGATCAATCCAGTGAACCTCCTCTGAATTGCCTCCAATGTCACTACTCCAATGTGATTTTCTAATTTAGAGGTTTGACTCCTGTTTCCTCAAATAAGTGCATAATACTCCAGGTATGGTCTCACCAGTACCTTGTATCATTGCAACAATACTTCCTTACCTTTATATTCTATTTCTTGAGCTATAAAAGCCAACATTCCATTCCGTCTCTGCATTACCTGCTGTACCTGCGTGGCTAGTTTTCTGTGACCCATGAACGAGGACACCTAGATTCCTCTGCACTGTAGCAGCCCAAAGAACAGGAAATAACATCACCATAGGAAATTATATCACCACAGGAAATGACATTACCCAAACCAAGGAACCCCAAACACATAAATAGAAAGCAGGCTATACTGCCAAATGTTGCATTCAGAGGCTCACTGATGACGTTACCTAGTATGGTGACGAAACATCTGAAAACCAACCTTCCAGCTCAGCAAGCAAACTTACATCTAGAACCCCAAAGTCTCTCCCCATTTAGACATCAGGTTGCTTTTCCAATTTTATGTCCAAAATGTATGACCTCACATGTATCCACATTAAACTCCATCTGCTACATTTTGACCCACTCTCCTAATCTATCTACATTCATTTGTAAGGTTCTTATTTCCTCATTGCAGTTTACCGTCCTGCCAGTTTTTGTGTCATCTGCAAATTTCGCTATAGACTCTTCTATCTCTGTATCCAAGTATTTAATACAGATTGTAAATAACTGGGACCCAAGACCAAACCCTGTGGCACCCCACGAATTACATCTTGCCATACAGAAACAAAACACATTTATCCTGACTCTTTGTCTTCGGTCCATCAGGCAGTCGCCTATCCAAGCTAATATAGTACCCTGAATTCCATATGATCCAACCTTATGAATTAACCTTTCGTGTGGCATCTGATTAAATGCCTTGTGGAAATCCAGATAGCTGACACCTACAGGATCCCTATTAGCCATTGAAATCCATCCATCACTCTTATACTCCCTCCAAGACCTCTATATCCTTCCTGAGGCATGGCGTCCATATTGCTCTTAGTACTCTGAGTGGGATCTAACCAGGATTTTGTATAACTGCAGTATCACCTCTATGTCCTTCAAGTGATCTCAATATAAAGAACAACATTCCACGAGCTTTCTTAAATATTTTCTGCGTATGTTCATCTCATTTTATAGATCTAAACACCTGAACACCCAAGTCTCTTTGGATATCCACTGTATTTAACTTCATAGCATCTAGAAAATTCCTGATCTATCCTTTTTCTTGTCCAAAATGGTTAACTTCACATTTGCTTACATTGAACTCCACCTGTCAAGGTTTTACACATTCCCTGAGTCTATCAATATCCCTTTGTAATTTTATATTGTCATCTATGCTGTCTACAATGCTGCCTAACTTTGTGTCATGAGAAAATTTGTAAAATATAAATTTCTTTGCCACTATCAAAGTAATTAATAAATAATGTGAATAATTGAAGCCCTAACACAGATCCATATAAATGCCATTGGGTCACACCCTGCCAATTGGAGTCCTTACCCATTGACCCTATATTCTGTCGCCTGGCTCTCAACCAGTTTCCCAGCCATGTCAGTAAGTTGCTCACAATTCCATTGGCTTCTGCCTAAGTTAACAGCATCTTATGTGGGACTTTAACAAATGCCTTCTGGAAGTCCATGTATGAATAATATCCAGAAACATTCCCTTAACCACTACCTTAGTCACCTCGTCAAAAAATACCAGTGAGGTTTTTCAGGCAAGATCTACCCGTCATGAATGTATGACAGATGGCTCCCTGTGATTAATTGAAAATTTTCCAGGTGTTCAGTTACCTCATTCTTGACTATAGACTCCAACAATTTCCCCACCACAGATGTTAGGCTAACTGGTCTGTAATTCCCTGATTTCCCTCTTCTGCCCTTCTTAAACAGTGGAGTGACACATGCAATTTTCCAATTTAGAGGTTTGACTCTTGTTTTTGTTATCTCCTACACACTCCCTTACCTCTTTTAATACTCTCCCATGGAAACCGTCAGGACCTGGAAATTTGTCACTCTCATTCGGCTAATTTCCTCAACTCCACCAAACTGTTTGGAAATCTTTTTTCCCATCTTCAGGATCTCCAAATCTTTTCCAGAAGCAATAACCTGCTTCAGCAGCTTGGGTACAGCAGCAATGTAGAAAACACTGCAATCCAGTTAGCACAGTAAGCTCCCACAATCATCAGTTGGATTGATGTGCAACTCAATGGTTTTATTGACATTAAAGGAGAGATAAACATTGACTCAGTCAGCCCCAAACTCCCTATTATTTTAATCCTTATGTAAGATGGCAACATAACTCCACCTCAGTTGACAAATGGGACCTTGGTGTAACATTTCTTCTGAAAATAAAGACAGCAACAAGGTTACATGTTCCATGATAATGATCTGTTTTGAATTTCAGTGTTTAGTTGTTGTATCACATTAATAATTGACTGGCAAAGACAGTTATTATCCCCTCCCTCTCAAAGCACAAATGGGATTAACTGATTTCTGCTGTGTCTATGTAAGCACGATAATTAAACACAAACAAGCAATTAAAGGTTGTAGACGTTGCCGTAATTTCATTTGACAAGTCTCTCCTGTTTTCCTTCTCAAAGTTGGACAGTCTGTCATCCCTGACAGCAGCAATTGATAATCTCTGAGCAACTCAACAGCTTAGAGCTACAATAAAACAAAGGACTGGCAATCTGAAACCAAAAGAGAAATTGCTGGAGAAACTCAGCAGGTCTGGCAGCATCTGTGGAGAGAGAGAAAACAAAGTTAGCATTTTGAGTCCAGTGACCCTTCTTCAGAACTGATAGTAATCAGGAAAGAGTGGTCCATGTGCTGAAGACTGGGGAGGGGGGAGGAGAAAGAAGAGTGAGCAGATACGGGGAAATGGAGCCCAGAGAAAGGGACTGGCAGGGACCGGTAGATAAAGAGATAAATGACACTATGCCAGAGAGAAAGAAAAGTTGATCATGGGGAGTATAACTAAGGGAATATATAAGTGGTCTTCTCTACACTGGGGATATAAAGCACAAACTGGGCAACCACTTTGTGAAACATCTACATTCTGCCCAAAAAACTGACCCTGATCTTCCAGTTTCCTGCCAGTTCAGTGCCCCACCCTGTTCCCCGGCCAACATCTCTGTCTCGGGCTTGCTGCAGTGCTCCAGTGAAGCTCATTGCAAGCTGGAAGAACAATGCCACATTTTCCACTTGGGGATCCTATAGCCTCCATGACTCAATATCGTGTTCAATAATCTTTGAACCTGGGCACCTTCTTCCATGTCCTTTTTCCACCCCACACCACAGGCTCTCTCATCACATGGACTGTGTTCAGCATAGCCAAATCTTTTCCGCCCACTCATTGTCCCATTAAAAGCCTCTTTTTCTCCAGAGCATACTATTAACCACCCCTGCTTGTCTGTCTTTTTCTCTCTTCAACAATCCCCTCACCCTTTTTGCCCCTTGACCCACTCCACTTCTTGTCACCAACATACACACCGCCAATTCCTAGCACCTATCAGTTCTGAAGAAGGATCACTGGATTCGAGACATTTAGTTTAGCTTGGAGGCATTACTGACCAATGAGGGCTGAGCTGGAAATAGGGAGATTGGAGCCATTGAAAGAGCGTTCAGAGATCATGAAAGAGGGAGCAGATGAGGGGAATCTTTTAGAAAGTGGATTCCTTCAAATATTGAGGGGATCAATAGTCTTAATGCCTGTTCCACCTCAGCTGGAGTGTAGTGCACAGTTTGGACACCACATTGTAGGAAAGATGTGAAAGTATTGGAGAGAATGCAGAAGCAATCCATAACAATAGTTCCAGGAATGAGAAGCTTCAGTGATGAGGGACTATCATCCTTGGAGGTAAGGAGGTCAAGAGGAGATCTGAGAGAGATTTTCAAAACTGTGAGCAGGCTATAAATGTGGACAGACGAACAGTTAGGAATAGATTTAACATGATTTGCAAAATAAACGAATGGAAGGAAGGTTTCACACAATGAATGGTAAGGGGTTGGAATGCACTGCCTGGAGTATGGAAGAAGCAGATTCAACTGAGGCACTCAAGAAGGACATTCAGACAGAAATAGTGTGCAAGGAAATGGGGAGGAAGGAAGTAGACTGGTACTGGGACACCTCTTCCTACTGCCCCCTCGACCAGGACCCCACCCTCCATCACCAAACCATCATCTCCCAGACCATACAGAACCTCATCACCTCAGGAGATCTCCCACTCACAGCTTCCAACCTCATAGTCCGGGAACCCCGCACTGCCCGGTTCTACCTCCTTCCCAAGATCCACAAGCCTGACCACCCTGGCCGACCCATTGTCTCAGCATGCTCCTGCCCCAATGAACTCATCTCTACCTACCTCGACACTGTCCTATCCCCCCTAGTCCAGGAACTCCCCACATACGTTCGAGACACCACCCACGCCCTCCACCTCCTCCTAGACTTCCGTTTCCCCGCCCCCCAATGCCTCATCTTCACCATGGATATCCAAACCCTCTACACCTCCATCCGCCATGACCAGGGCCTCCAAGCCCTACGTTTTTTCCTCTCCAGACGTCCCCAACAGTACCCTTCCACCGACACTCTCATTCGTTTGGCCGAACTGGTCCTCACCCTTAACAATTTCTCCTTTGAATCCTCCCACTTTCTCCAGACCAAAGGGGTAGCCATGGGCACACGTATGGGCCCCAGCTATGCCTGTCTTTTTGTTGGCTATGTAGAGCAGTTGATCTTCCATATTTATATCGGCACCACTCCCCACCTCTTCCTCTGCTACATTGATGACTGCATTGGTGCCACTTCGTGCTCCTGTGAGGAGGTTGAGCAATTCATCAACTTCACCAACACATTCCACCCTGACCTTAAATTTACCTGGACCGTCTCTGACACCTCCCTCCCCTTCCTGGACCTCTCCATCTCCATTAATGGCGACCGACTTGACACTAACATTTTTTACAAACCCACCGACTCCCACAGCTACCTGGATTACACCTCTTCCCACCCTACCTCTTGCAAAAATGCCATCCCGTATTCCCAATTCCTCCGCCTCCGCTGGATCTGCTCCCAGGAGGACCAGTTCCACCACAGAACATACCAGATGGCCTCCTTCTTTAGAGACCGCAATTTCCCTTCCCACGTGGTTAAAGATGCCCTCCAATGCATCTCGTCTACATCGCGCACCTCCGCCCTCAGACCCCATCCCTCCAACCCTAACAAGGACAGAACGCCCCTGGTGCTCACCTTCCACCCTACCAACCTTCGCATAAACCAAATCATCTGCCGACATTTCCGCCACCTCCAAACAGCCCCACCACCAGGGATATATTTCCCTCCCCACCCCTTTCCGCCTTCCGCAAAGACCGTTCCCTCCGTGACTACCTGGTCAGGTCCACGCTCCCCTACGACCCACCCTCCCATTCTGGCACTTTCCCCTGCCACTGCAGGAACTGTAAAATCTGCGCCCACACCTCCTCCCTCACCTCTATCCAAGGCCCTAAAGGAGCCTTCCACATCCACAGTTTTACTTGCACATCCACTAATATCATTTATTGTATCCGTTGCTCCCGATGCGGTCTCCTCTATATTGGGGAGACTGGATGCCTCCTAGCAGAGCGCTTTAGGGAACATCTCCGGGACACCCGCACCAATCAACCACACCGCCCCATGGCCCAACATTTCAACTCCCCCTCCCACTCTGCCGAGGACATGGAGGTCCTGGGCCTCCTTCATCGCCGCTCCCTCACCACCAGACGCCTGGAGGAAGAACGCCTCATCTTCCGCCTCGGAACACTTCAACCCCAGGGCATCAATGTGGACTTCAACAGTTTCCTCATTTCCCCTTCCCCCACCTTCACCCTAGTTCTAAACTTCCAGCTTAGTAACTGTCCCCATGACTTGTCCAGACTTCTCCGACCTGCCTATCTTCTTTTCCACCTATCCACTCCACCCTCCCCTCCCTGACCTATCACCTTCATCCCCTCCCCCACTCACCCATTGTACTCTATGCTACTTTATCCCCACCCTCACCCTCCTCTAGCTTATCTCTCCATGCTTCAGGCTCACTGCCTTTATTCCTGATGAAGGGCTTTTGCCCGAAATATCGATTTCGAAGCTCCTTGGATACTGCCTGAACTGCTGTGCTCTTCCAGCACCACTAATCCAGCATCTGCAGTCATTGTTTTTACCTCTGGTACTGGGTAATGCTGCTTGTTTGAAAAGCTGGTGCAAACATGATGGGCTGAATGGCCTCTTTCAGTTATAAAAACTCTGTGACTCTGTGATAACAGTCCATTTGGATAAGCCAAATTTACCATTTTGTTTAGGTTCTGTTTGACTCCACACTCCTGTCTTAGATTGAGGGGTCAGGAGGGGTTACCCATTTCCCCAGTGTATCCTGCATATTGTCAGTCTGCAATCCTCGGTGTGAGATTTGCTTCACCATCATTCCATCAGCCAAGTGGCACATTCTTCTTCTGTCACTGAGTGTGTAGATGGCACAAAGCCTTCTCTGGAGACATATTGATGGGAATTGTTGACTCTCTGTTGTTAAGAACTGGAGCAGATTATCCCTTGCTCTGGATTTCTGAGACATGTTATAGTGCACTTATCTGCAGCATTGCAGAGATCAGCTAACTCAATATAGACCAGGGATGTGACTTGCTAACATCCTGCCTTTTATGCAGTATAACCACTCACAGCAATAGTTATAGGGAGCCACAAGAGAAGCCTGATCAATATTAGTAATTCAGCTCCTGAACTCAATGCAGCACTCTGCTGCAATGATGTACTGATGTTGCTTTTCTCAGAGAATTGAGAGGTTCCTTGCAACGTGTTAGTGCTGTCCAGGGGGCACTGACTGTTGTAGAAAATCAAGACTTTTAATTGTTTCCATGTTTTCACCTCCTTGTGGCTGTATCTCTGAAGAGAAACCTCAGATACTCAGTCGTGTTTATCCTTTGCCATCACTAATGGGTTCCAATAAACTTGCAGATCAGCCCGTGCACTATGGAACAAATACCTTTGATATGGATCATTTTGTGGATCTGTCTCCTCAGTACAAACCATCATTGTTTTGTATTTGGAAAACCAATTTAAGACCAATCAAGGAAGTGACAGCCCCATTTGGAGTACTGTGTCCAGTTTTGGTCCCCACACCTCAGGAAGGTCATACTGGCACTGGAACGTGTCCAGCGGAGATTCACACGGATGATCCCTGGAATGGTGGGTCTAACATATGAGGAACGGCTGAGGATCCTGGGATTGTATTCATTGGAGTTTAGAAGATTAAGGGGAGACTTAATAGAGACGTACAAGATAATACATGGGTTGGAGAGGGTGGACGCTAGGAAATTGTTTCCGTTAGGCGAGGAGACTAGGACCCGTGGACACAGCCTTAGAATTAGAGGGGGTAAATTCAGAACAGAAATGCGGAGACATTTCTTCAGCCAGAGAGTGGTGGGCCTGTGGAATTCATTGCCGCAGAGTGCAGTGGAGGCTGGGACGCTAAATGTCTTCAAGGCAGAGATTGATAGATTCTTGTTGTCTCAGGGAATTAAGGGCTACGGGGAAAATGCGGATAAGTGGAGTTGAAGTGCCCAGCAGCCGTGATTGAATGGCGGAGTGGACCCGATGGGCCGAATGGCCTTACTTCCACGCCTATGTCTTATGGTCTTAAATCATCTTCACTTGATGGAGTTAATCCACCCCCAGCAGGATCACCAAAGGGATCAGGAGATTGAGAATTAGGTCCGTTATGTTGTACTCAAACTCTCCACTCAGAGACACTGAGCCAATGAGTTAGTCTGTACATCCCATATTACCACTGCCTCATTCCCCACCCAACCACCCAAACTCTAATAACCCACTATCTTCAGTGCTAGGAGTGTGGTTTTCATAGAATCATAGAATCCCTATAGTGCAACAAGACGCCATTTGGCCCATCGGGTTTGCACTGATCCTTGGAAGAGCATTCTACCCAGACCCACCACGCACCCTATCCCCATTACTCTACATTTCCCAAGGTTAACCCACCTGTCCCTAGACACTATGGGACAATTTAGCATGGCCAATTCATCTAACCTACACATCTTTGGACAGAAACCGGAGCACCCCGAGGAAATCCACACAGACACAGGGAGAATGTACAAACTCCACACAGACAGTTGCCTGAGTCTGGAATCGAACCCAGGTCCCTCGCATTGTGAGGCAGCAGTGCTAACCATTGTATTGTTTTAATGACTATCTTTCCAAAGCCACTCCAGGCCTCAGGGTATATACCCATCCACCCAAACAAACCATGCTCTGGAGCAGGAATTACAGGAACAACGGAGCTGGATTTGCTAGAAGAATTCCAGGGCTTCCATTGGTTAGTTGGTCTGCTTCCTATCAGCCGGAATTGGAGATGGAGCAGTCCCTGACAGATACACCAAATTACTGCAGCGAAATAGCATCTACACCAACATTTTTGACACTGAAATTGAAGGAGGAGACAAGCTTTCAAAATTCTCTCAGAAAGTTAGGAAATTGATCAAACCTGGTGCCATTTGGGAAAGGGCAGGTTGGTTAGATCAATTGGCTGCATGGCTGGTTTCTGATACAGAGCAGTACCAACACTGTGGGTCCAGTTCCTGCACCAGCTGAAGTTACCATGAAGGACTCTCCTTCTCAACCTTTCCCCTTTCCTAAGGCATGGTGACTCTCAACTTAAACCACCACCAGCCATCTCTGTCTAATGTAAGAACAGCCCTATGGTAGGTTGATAGTGACTTTATATTAGAAATAGAATCCTGCTGCTCCAATCAAATCAATGAATCCAGTCCAGGTCAGGATGAGCATGGCCTTGTTTGCTTATGAAGCTCAAGATGGGACACTCCATAACTCTCCAGACTGGCCTCAGTAGAAAGGCAAGAGGTCTGAGGCGAGGTCTCACTGATGGAGTCAGGAGGTCATGGGCATGATGAGTGATGAGGTGGAGTGACCAGAATACCCATTCCTTGTCTTGAATCATCTTTCCCTTCCCTATTACTCATACTACCTTGTAAAGTCAGAGACTTTTTACAGCAGGGAGAGAATCCCTTTGACCCATCAAGTCCATGCATCTATCCATTAGAATCTTATTCTCTAACATTGGGCCGTGGATGCTATGGGATTTCAGGTGCTCACCTGAACACTTCTAAATGTTGTGATAGTTCTCGCCTCTCCCACTCTTTCGGGCAGTAGGCTCCAGATACCTACTGCTTTCTGGGTAAAGATATTTTTCCTCAAATCAGCTATAAATCTTAAAATTGTATCCCCTGGTTATTGATGCCTCTAAAAAGGCAAATTATTTCATTCTTCATAACTTTGCGCTTCTAAGATTCCATCCCAGACAACCACATATCTTTGGTGTTTTGAGGAAGGGTTACACAACTGGAAATGTTAACTCTGATTTCTTCCACAGGTGCTGCCAGATCTGCTGAGCTTTCCTATCGAATCTCTGTTTTTATATCTATTGTGTTTTAAATTTGTTCAAAAGTCTTGCATCACAAAAGTGGCTAAACCATCAACGTTACACTCAAACTCAAAGGGGTGGGGGGCAGTCGGGGGCTCGAGATGGAGGATTTCATCTCTTTGTGCACCTTATCTCGAGTGCACAGACATCCAGAATCACGTGATCCTCATGTTGGGGGTGCTATTCCTTTAAGAGCTGTGTTACTTTAAGAGCTGCATCTTATACTGAGCCAAAGACCAGGGTGAGAGCACATGACTAACCAAAGCTCACAGGAGGTTGTCCGCTGAGCTATCTGGTGTTTGTGTCTTGTGTTCTGAGTTGATAACTAAAGCTGCACGAGATCTTCAAGCAAACTGAATCTGTAATATTAATATACAGATAATTAATATATCTGTCACTGCTAAATGAACAAAGCTTCTGCCTTTCTGGTAAATAGTTCCTTCAAGAATTACCTTTCCTGCAGAAACAGGTATTTCGATTAAACATGTAATGACACATCTCTGGAGTAGGTTGTACTTGACCCCACGTGTCCTACCCCAGAGATTGAGACATTACCACTGTACCATAAGAGCCTATGCTATAGAGATATCAGTTAGTTAATAGGAGAGATCCACCTAGAATCTGAAACTACACTGATCCTAATGCAACCTTAATTGAATACACTCTTGGACTGAGCCAACTAATCAATGGTCCAGTTCACCTTTGCGTTCATGGTAATGAGCAGAATGTTACTTGACCAATCTGGAGCAGTACCCAGACTATGCTGACAGCCTTTTCATTTCTCTCGCCATGTAAATGTCACATTGACCTTCAGCTGGCCTGATACACTGAACAGACTTTGTCCTAACTTAAATGAATGGAAGATCACAGAAAATATAATTGGTTATGTAGTAAGGACTTCCTGTTTGGTTGGACCCTGGTGGGAATAAAAGTAAACATTTCCTGTTTCAGCTTGAGGTGGGACAGTAAGTGAAATTATTTTATCAGCTCCGACAATGCTGTGAGAGAGATGCTGAGAGATTCTGGGGTGCAAGAGCAGCTCTGTGATTTAGATTCTTTCCATCTTCGCAGTTCATCCAGGAACTCAATCAATACCAGTTTCTCTCTGCTCTGTCCATAAAGTGCACACATTCAACAAAATGCATGTGGCAGCATTTCAACTATATTTAGATTTGCAGCACAGTTCATTTATATTCGATCAATAACACTTCAGGGAAGTTTGCAGCTCTGCAGTGAACCAACAGATGCAGCTCAATAAAGGCCCTAACAAGGTTTTGTTTTTCTTTATTTGTAAATGACATTGAGTCATGACACCTGACAGGACCTATAAAAAAGGAACTGTTTTATGGAAAAATCTCTAACTGTTAATTCTCTCTCAGAGTTGGGTAATTATTTTTCTTCTAGAGTGCCTGTCAGCATTGTGCAAGAGTGATCCCATCAGACCATCTGGGCTATCTGCTGGGATATCTGCTGGGATAGCTGCTGGAATATCTGCTGGGATATCTGCTGGGATATCTGCTGGGATATCTGCTGGACTATCTGCTGGGATATCTGCTGGGATAGCTGCTGGGCTATCTGCTGGGATATCTGCTGGGATAGCTGCTGGGATATCTGCTGGGATATCTGCTGGGATATCTGCTGGACTATCTGCTGGGATATCTGCTGGGATAGCTGCTGGGCTATCTGCTGGGCTATCTGCTGGGATATCTATTCTACTACTTTGAGTGTTGCCCATCACGGAAGGAATTTTACGAATGGAGGGGTTAGAGGTGGTGGTGGCTCCTGAGTTCTGTTGAATAGGGTTTTTGTTTTGTGTCTATCCATTGTTTGATTATATCAGTGTGATGAGGGACAAGAGCAATCCTATCAGCGACTTTGCAGAACTAACTGCCCAAAATTCAATTCCTCGAATTTAAAAGCTAGCATAAATCAGAAATTTCTGCAGACAATGCGAAAAGAGATTTTGTGCTTGTATTCATATAACAGCTTCTGACAGACCCAAAGCGTGACTTTACAAATAGAAGGTGTGAATGTGGAACATTGCAGTTGAGGAAATGACTTCCAGCCAACACTGCAGTAAGAAAGGCAGATTTTATAAAATCTCCAAGGAGTCAGGGATGAGAAAGGCCATTTGGTTTGATTTGGTTCAGAAAATCGCAGACTATACCTCCCAGCCCCATGTCCAGCTGGCTATTAACACAGCATGCGATTGCTGTGTTGTTTCACAGCCAAGTTGGGAGCTGTGCTGTAGTAACTATGCACTGGCTGGACAGATAGTGCATTCGGCTACACTGAGTGAGTAACACAAGCTGATACTGAAGCTATCAGAGTTATCAGAGGAACACAAATGGCCAGTGTTTGTGTACTGCAATGGACCAATGAGGGAGGACCGTGGTTAAAAACTCAAAGGGGGTTGGAAGGAGAGAGGGCTGGGTGGGGATTGTGGGAGCAAGGGATCGAGAGGGACTGGGGGAGTAGGGGGTCGAACGGGGGTAGTGGGGGTTTGGAATTGTATTGAGGCATCGAGGGGTCTCAGCTGCCAGATGTGGTGAGCCACCCAGAGAGAGCTACCTGTCCATCAGAGGCTGGTACTTTATGTGCTGAACACGGCCACAGAGAGAACCACTGCCCGGGGCCAGAGTGACCCATTTACCCTTAGCTCCCCATGAAACCCCTCCATCCCCAACCCCGATCCATCCCCTTCACCCCCTTCACCTCCTCCACCCCCTCCATCCTCTCCCCCCTACCCACTACACACACACAGACAAGTACATGCACGCAGACGTGCACACAAATACACACACGTGTGCACACACACATCCACACCCACACCCACACTCTCTCTCTCTCTCTCACACACACACACACACACACACACATGAACACGCACACATGCAATTCCTGGCCCCACTGGACTCCACATGTCCCCTCCCTGATACCTACCCTCTTTTCACTCCATCCCCTCTTATCCTCTTCCCCCACAACACCCACCCACTACTTCAGCCCATCTCCCCCCCACAATTTCTCCTCTTCACCCCCAATCATCACACATTCCCACACCCTCTCCCTCTAACCTCTCTCCCATGCCCCTACCCTCCCTCCTCTGTCCCCCTTCCTCTCAAACCCTCTCTCCTCCCATCCTGGGAGTCCCAGCAGCATGGACAAGGAAGGACCCACTGTGAGATGGTGGGCTCTGCACAGTTTGGGCGATGTTTCTGGGACAGGCGGATGGTGGAGGAGGGGGTAGGGAGATGAGATGGGGGTTGGTGGGTGATGATGGTTGGAAGCAGAAACATGGAGCAAGCTGCCCATCATTCCTATGCACAACGCCCAGTTGCTCCAATCAGGCAATGACTGCATTTGATGGATGGAGCACATGACTGCAATGACCCCTGTCATTGGTCAACACACAGGCTCCTCTGCTGTTAATGCATTTACTTTGTAGAAATTACTAAGGAAGGCAAAACCCTGGCCTTAAGAAAGTCATCGTGGTCAGTTTTGTGAACATGTTGTTTCATAAATCAGGACATTGAGGCTCAGATTACATACACGCACTGTCAGTAACTACCTAGTGCCTGTTAATATTTTGTGAAACTTTGCTGGTCTCTTAAAAATGGGGGAAAGATCAATCTCAAAAACTTCAGTAAGAAAAATGCAATTGGAGATCAATGCCTTGCATCCTTGTGTGTTTCGACATGATAGTTTGTCAATGTTAAACTACAATCAACCTGCATGATTTCACTCTCAGTCCCAAACCTCTCAGAGGAGTTAAAGCTACAAACAACACTGCACCTGTTATAAATCTACCACCACTTCCCAGAGACTTCACCCGGAAAGCCAGCCACTTTATTACATCTGGATGACAAGTGCTGAAATACTGGAATCACCTCAATCTCTGCCGAACTAAACATTCAGCTCCTTCCCCTTTTTCCTGTTCCATCAGTCACTAAGATCTTGGCTGACCTGTTTGTGGCTTGAACTCCATTTTCCTGAAGCACCCTCACCCAACGGCCCTTTTCTCTGTCAAATTGTCAATCCTGAATATTTTCTATGACTCACCCTTCAAGAGAAGAAACTGCTCTTTATTTCCATCTCAAATAGGAGATGACCTTTTTTAAAATCTATTTTTCCCAGTTCCAGACTTCCCGTAGAAGGGATGTAATCTCTGATCAGACCCTGTGAAGTTCCCTGAGTGTTTTCTATATTTCAATGTGATCATTCCTCATTCCTTTAGACTCCAATGTGGAACAAGTGAAAACTGGAACTGAGTTTTAAAAATGAAACAATGGGCTAGAATTTCCTGTGGTTGGTCAGCTGATGGGTTCACGCTTTGATTAGGCTGGCCCTTGGATGTAAAGGTTTACATTTCTGTGAAAGTGTGGGCTGATGACATCACTATGTTTAGAGACATGAAATCAGAGGTTGGGTGAAGTCAAGGTAAATCTACAGTAGTAGCTGGTTGGATAATATTCCAACTTCTGCTGCTTAACCTCTCAAGAAAAAAATGTGAAATTAACAACATAGGTTTGACATTTTTAAGCTCTCCAAAATAATTAATACCTGAAGGAATAGAACTCAAAACTCTTAACAGCTCATTTTCAGTGGCAAAGAGCTGGATTGGCAGTAATTAACACCTATCACATTATTAATATTATTTGTATATGTACTCTGAATTATCTCTGCTGTATCTAGCTTGTATGTGCGCTTGCAAAAAAAGCATCCTTACGTCACTTCAATGGTGAGGCAGACAGCAAGATGCTGCTTTTGTGATGCTAACTAGCAGAGAATGCATTTTGGGCAAATTTTAGGATTAACCACACATCTTCCCCCTCCCTAATGATGCAGCACCATTTACACCAATAGATTATCTAATACAATTCACCCCAGTGTTACAGTGACAGCAACTTCTGGGAGAGAATGCTACCTGTGCTTTTCCTGAAGTCATGTTTTAAGAACTTCATTCACGGGATATGGGTGTCTCTGGACAGGTCAGAATTTATTGCCTGTCCTTAATTACCCAGAGGGCAGTTCAGAGTTAACCACAGTGGAGTCACATGTAGGTAAGGATGGCAGCTTCCTTCCCTGAAGGATATTGACCCAGATGGGGTTTTCCAACAATTGACAGTGGATTCATGTTCCTCAATAGACTCTGAATTCCAGATTCTTTTTGAACTCAAATCCTGCTGTGGCACGATTCAAAACCAAATCCCCAGTACACTACCTGAGTTTTTGGATTAACAGTCCAGCAATAACACCATTAGGCTGTCAATTCCCCTTTCTTGAGAGGGGAAGGACATTCAGTGAATTCTAGCAAGGTATTATAGTTTGACGCTCTCTCCAGGCTTTACCTGGCAACTTCAGACTCATTATAGATATTAGATGACATTTGTGTCTCTTCCATTATCCTATGCCTTCTTTGGGTGATTCTGAGGGTAAGTTTACAGACTTGAAACCAAACTGCTTCCAAATAAATCTCTTAAGCAACAAAGATGATTGTTATATCATCCATTAATTGGAATCATGTTTCCAGACATTCATTTTGGTGTATCTTGATAAGTCAATTTATCAAAAGCAAATCCATAATAACACTGCATGGTTAGATATTTGTTAGTCTCACTGTTGTCTAAGTACAGTAGAACATGGCATTATGTCTGACACAGCTGTGATATCAAAAGGACACTTTAATTATCTAAGTATGTTTCCAAGAGAAGATGATACTGCATGTTTCAGGGGAAGTTTACCAGGATATTGCTGGGTATGGAATATTTGAGTTATGAAGAAGAACTCAATAAACTGGGACTCTTTTCACTGGAGTGTAGGAGGTTGGTAGATGACATTTTAGAAGTTTATACAATCATGAGGGATATAGGCAGGGTTAATGGCAATTTTCCATTCCTTATTATGGGAAATTTAAAGACTAAGGGGCACATTGTTCAGGTAGGAGAAGACACATTTTAAAAATGCATGGGAGCAATTTTTTTTACAGAGAGGTGGTTTGTGGGTGGAATGCACTTCCTGAGGAAGTGATGGATGTGAGTACAGTTACAACATTTACAAGGCACTTAGCTAAGTACATGAACAGGAAAGGTTTTGAGGGATCAGGGCCAAGAAGAGGCAGGTGGGATTTGTTTAGTTGAGATGATGTTCGCGATGAACAGGTTGGACCGAAGGATCAGTTTCCATGCTGTATGGCTATGACTCAGCGAAAGAACAACACAGGAATGGACAGTGTGACACAGGAATGGACAGTGTGACACAGGAATGGACAGTGTGACACAGGAATGGACAGTGTGATACAGGAATGGACAGTGTGGTACATGAATGGACAGTGTGGTACAGGAATGGACAGTGTGACACAGGAATGGACAGTGTGATACAGGTATGGACAGTGTGGTACAGGAATGGACAGTGTGATACAGGAATGGACAGTGTGATACAGGAATGGACAGTGTGGTACAGGAATGGACAGTGTGATACAGGAATGGACAGTGGGATACAGGAATGGACAGTGTGATACAATAATGGACAGTGTGATACAGGAATGGACAGTGTGGTACAGGAATGGACAGTGTGATACAGGAATGGACAGTGGGATACAGGAATGGACAGTGTGATACAATAATGGACAGTGTGATACAGGAATGGACAGTGTGACTCAGGATTGGACAGGCTGATACAGGAATGGACAGTGTGATACAGGAATGGACAGTGTGATACAGGAATGGACAGTGTGACTCAGGATTGGACAGGCTGATACAGGAATGGACAGTGTGATACAGGAATGGACAGTGTGACTCAGGATTGGACAGGCTGATACAGGAACGTACAGTGTGATACAATAATGGACAGTGTGATACAATAATGGACAGTGTGATACAGTTATGGACAGTGTGATACCAGAAACGGACAGTGTGAAACAGGAATGGACAATGTGACATAGGAACGTACAGTGTGATACAGGTATGGACAGAGTGATACAGGTATGGGCAGTGTGATACAGAAATGGACAGTGTGACACAGGAATGGACAGTGTGATACAGGTATGGACAGTGTGATACAAGAATTGACAGAGTGACGCAGGAATGGACAGTGTGATACAAGAATGGACAGTGTGAAACAGTACTGTGCAGCAGGGGACAGGAATGGACGGAGTGACAAAGGAATGGACAGTGCAATACAAAAATGGGCAGTGTGATACAGTAATGGGCAGTGTGACTCAGTAATGGACAGTGTGACTCAGGAATGGACAGAGTGATATAGTAATGTACAATGTGATACAGGTATGGACAGTGTGACACAGGAATGGACAGAGTGATACAGGAATGGACAGTGTGATACAGTAATGGGCAGTGTGACTCAGTAATGGACAGTGTGACACAGGAATGGACAGAGTGATAGAGGAATGGACAGTGTGATACAGGAATGGACAGTGCGACGCAAAAATGGACAGTGTGACATAGGAATGAACAGTGTGATACAGGTATGGACAGAGTGACACAGGAATGGACAGAGTGATGCAGTAATGGACAGTGTGATACAAGAATGGACAGTGTGAAACAGGAATGGACAGTGTGATGCAGTAATGGACAGTGTGAAACAGGAATGGACAGTGTGAAACAGGAATGGACAGTGTCATACAGGAATGGACAGTGCGACGCAAAAATGGACAGTGTGACATAGGAATGGACAGTGTGATACAGGAATGGACAGTGTGACACAGGAATGGACAGTCTGATACAGGAATGGACTGTGTGAAACAGGAATGGACAGTGTGATACAGGAATGGACAGTGTGATACAGGAATGGACAGTGTGACACAGGCATGGACAGTGTGATACAGGAATGGACAGTGTGATACAGGAATGGGCAGTGTGACACAGGAATGGACAGTCTGATACAGGAATGGACTGTGTGAAACAGGAATGGACAGTATGATACAGGAATGGACAATGTGATACAGGAATGGGCAGCATGACACAGGAATGGACAGTGCGATACAGGAATGGACAGTGTGATACAGGAATGGGCAGTGTGATAAAGTAATGGACAGTGTGAAACAGGAATGGACAGTGTGACACAGGAATGGACAGTGTGATACAGGAACGGACAGTGTGATACAGGAATGGACTGTGTAATACAGTAATGAGCAGTATGATACAGTAATGGACAGTGTGATACAGGAATGGACAGAGAGACACAGGAATGGACAGTGTGATACAGGAATGGACAGTGTGACACAGGAATGGACAGAGTGACACAGGAATGGACAGTGTGATACAGTAATGGGCAGTGTGAAACAGGAATGGACAGTGTGACTCAGTAATGGACAGTGTGACTCAGGAGTGGCCAGAGTGATACAGGAATGTACAGTGTGATACAGGTATGGACAGAGTGACACAGGAATGGACAGTGTGATACAGGAATGGACAGTGTGATACAGGAATGGACAGTGTGACGCAAAAATGGACAGTGTGACATAGGAATGAACAGTGTGATACAGGTATGGACAGTGTGACACAGGAATGAACAGTGTGATACAGGAATGGACAGTGTGAAACAGGAATGGACAGTGTGATACAGTAATGGACAGTGTGATTCAGGAAAAGACAGAGAGATACAGGAATGGACAGAGTGACACAGGAATGGACAGAGTGATGCAGGAATGGACAGTGTGACACAGGAATGGACAGTCTGATACAGGAATGGACAGTGTGATACAGGAATAGACAGTGTGATACAGGAATGGGCAGTGTGATACAGGAATGGACAGTCTGATACAGGAATGGAGAGTGTGAAACAGAAGTGGACAATGCGACACATGAATGGATGGAGTGACATAGGAATAGACAGTGTGATACAGGAATGGACAGTGTGATACAGGAATAGACAGTGTGATACAGGAATGGGCAGCGTGTTACAGGACTGGACAGTGTGACACAGGAATGGATAGTGTGATACAGGAATGGACAGTGTGACACAGGAATGGATAGTGTGATACAGGAATGGACAGTGTGACACAGGAATGGATAGTGTGATACAGTAATGGACAGTGTGATACAGGAATGGACAGTGTGATGCAAAAATGGACAGTGTGATACAGGAATGAACAGTGTGACACAGTAATGGACAGTGTGATACAGGAACGGACAGTGTGATGCAAAAATGGACAGTGTGAAACAGGAATGGACAGTGTGATACAGGACTGGGTAGTGTGAAACAGGAATGGACAATGTGACACAGGAATGGACAGTGTAATACAGTAATGAGCAGTGTGATGCAGTAATGGACAGTGTGATACAGGAATGGACAGTGTGAAACAGGAATGGACAGTGTGACTCAGTAATGGACAGTGTGACTCAGGAGTGGAGAGAGTGATACAGGAATGTACAGTGTGATACAGGTATGGACAGAGTGACATAGGAATGGACAGTGTGAAACAGGAATGGACAATGTGACATAGGAATGGACAGTGTGATACAGGAATGGACAGAGTGACACAGGAATGGACAGTGTGACACAGGAACGGACAGTCTGAAACAGGAATGGACAGTGTGATACAGTAATGGGCAGTGTAAAACAGGAATGGACAGTGTGTTACAGGACTGGATAGTGTGAAACAGGAATGGACAGTGTGATACAGTCATGAGCAGTGTGATGCAGCAATGGAAAGTGTGATACAGGAATGGACAGAGTGACACAGGAATGGACAGTGTGATACAGTAATGGACAGTGTGATACAGGAATGTACAGTGTGATACAGGTATGGACAGAGTGACACAGGAATGGACAGTGTGATACAGGAATGGACAATTTGATACAGTAACGGACAGTGTGATACTGGAATTGACAGAGTCACACAGGAATTGATAGTCTAAAACAGGAATGGACAGGGTGACACAGGGAAGGAGAGTGTGATACAGAAATGGACAGTTTGAAACAGCAATGGACAATGTGACACGGGAATGGAGAGTGTAATACAGGAATGGACAGTGCGACGCAAAAATGGACAGTGTGACACAGGAATGGGCCAAGTGATGCAGGAATGGGCCGAGTGACGCAGGACAGTGTGTTACAGGAATGGACAGTGTGACACGATAATGGGCAGTGTGACACAGGAATGGACAGTGTGACACAGGAATGGACAGTGTGATACAGGAATGGACAGTGTGATAAAGGAATAGACAGTGTGACACAGGAATGAACAATTTAATACAGTAATGAACAGTGTGACACAGGAATTGACAGAGTGACACAGGAATTGACAGTCAGATACAGGAATGGACAGTGTGACACAGGAATGGACAGTGTGATACAGGAATGGGCAGTGTGACACAGGAATGGACAGTGTGACACAGTAATGGACAGTGTGATACAGGAATGGACAGTGTAATACAGGAATGGGCAGTGTGACACAGGAATGGACAGTGTGACACAGGAACGGACAGTGTGACACAGTAATGGACAGTGTGATACAGGAATGGACAGTGTGACACAGGAATGGACAGTGTGACACAGTAATGGACAGTGCAATACAGGAATGGACAGTGTGAAACAGGAATGGACAGTGTGATAAAGGAGTAGAGAGTGTGACACAGGAATGAACAATTTGATACAGTAATGAACAGTGTGACACAGGAATTGACAGAGTGACACAGGAATGGACAGTGTGATACAGGAATGGACAGTGTGACACAGGAATGGACAGTGTGATACAGAAATGGACAGTGTGACACAGGAATGGACAGTATGATACAGGAACAGACAGTGTGATACAGGAATGGACAGGGTGACACAGGAAGGGAGGGTGTGATACAGGAATGGACAGTGTGATGCAGGAATGGGCAGTGTGACACAGGAATGCACAGTGTGATACAGGAATGCACAGTGTGACACAGAAATGGACTGTGCGATACAGGAATGGACAGTGTGACACAGGAATGGACAGTGTGATAAAGGAATAGACAGTGTGACACAAGAATGAATAATTTGATACAGTACTGGACAGTGTGACACAGGAATTGACAGTCTGATGCAGGAATGTACAGTGTGATACAGGAATGGACAGTGTGACACAGGAATGGACAGTGTGACACAGGAATGGACAGTGTGACACAGAAATGGACAGTGTGAAACAAGAGTAGAGAGTGTGATACAGGAATGGACAGTGTGATACATTAATGAACAGTGTGACGCAGTAATGGACAGTGTAATACAGGAATGGACAGTGTGATACAGGAATGGACAGTGGGATACAGGAATGGACAGTGTGACACAGGAATGGACAGTGTGACACAGTAATGGACAGTGCAATACAGGAATGGACAGTGTGAAACAGGAATGGACAGTGTGATAAAGGAGTAGAGAGTGTGACACAGGAATGAACAATTTGATACAGTAATGAACAGTGTGACACAGGAATTGACAGAGTGACACAGGAATGGACAGTGTGATACAGAAATGGACAGTGTGACACAGGAATGGACAGTATAATACAGGAACAGACAGTGTGATACAGGAATGGACAGTGTGACACAGGAATGGACAGTGTGATACAGAAATGGACAGTGTGACACAGGAATGGACAGTATAATACAGGAACAGACAGTGTGATACAGGAATGGACAGGGTGACACAGGAATGGACGGTGTGATACTGGAAGGGAGGGTGTGATACAGGAATGGACAGTGTGATGCAGGAATGGGCAGTGTGACACAGGAATGCACAGTGTGACACAGGAATGGACAGTGCGATACAGGAATGGACAGTGTGAAACAGGAATGGACAGTGTGATAAAGGAATAGACAGTGTGACACAAGAATGAACAATTTGATACAGTACTGGACAGTGTGACACAGGAATTGACAGTCTGATGCAGGAATGTACAGTGTGATACAGGAATGGACAGTGTGACACGGGAATGGACAGTGTGACACAGGAATGGACAGTGTGACACAGAAATGGACAGTGTGAAACAAGAGTAGAGAGTGTGATACAGGAATGGACAGTGTGATACATTAATGAACAGTGTGACGCAGTAATGGACAGTGTGATACAGGAATGGACAGTGTGATACAGGAATGGACAGTGGGATACAGGAATGGACAGTGTGACACAGGAATGGACAGTGTGATACAGGAATGGACAGTGCGATGCAGTGACGGACAGTGTGATACAGGAATGGAGAGTGCGATACAGGAATGGACAGTCTGATACAGTAATGGACAGTGCGACGCAGAAATGTACAGTGTGACGCAGGAATGGACAGTGTGACACACGAATGGACAGTGAGATACGGCAATGGACAGAGTGATGCAGAAATGGACAGTGTGACACAGGAATGGACAGTGTGACACAGGAATGGGCAGTATGATACAGGAATGGACAGTGTGATGCAGGAATGGGCAGTGTGAGACAGGAATGAACAGTGTGATACCGGAATGGACAGTGTGACACAGGAATGGACAGTGTGACACACAAATGGACAGTGTGATATCGTAATGGACAGTGTGATGCAGAAATGGACAGGGAGTCGCAGGAATGGACTGTCTGGTACAGTAAAGGACAGTGCTACGCAGAAATGGACAGTGTGACACAGGAATGGGCAGTGTGATACAGGAATGTAGAGTGAGATGCAGAAATGAACAGTGTGATACAGGAATGGACAGTTTGACACTGTAATGGACAGTGTGAAACAGGAATGGACAATGTGACACAGGAATGGACAGTGTGATACAGGAACTGACAGTGTGATGCAGTGATGGACAGTGTGATACAGGAATGGACAATGTGACACAGGAATGAACAGTGTGATACTGGAAGGGAGGGTGTGATACAGGAATGGATGGTGCTACACAGAAATGGACAGTGGGACACAGGAATGGAGAGTGCAATACAGAAATGGACAGTGTGATACAGGAATGGACAGTGTGATACAGAAATGGACAGTGTGATGCAGTAATGGACAGTTTGACACTGTAATGGACAGTGAGAGACAGGAATGGACAGTGTGAAACAGGAATGGACAGTGTGATGCAGTAATGGACAGTTTGACACTGTAATGGACAGTGTGAGACAGGAATGGACAATGTGATACAGGAATGGACAGTGTGACACAGGAATGGAGAGTGCAATACAGGAATGGACAGAGTGAAACAGGAATGGATAAGGTGACACAGGAATGGGCAGTGTGATACAGGAAGGGACGATGTGACACAGGAATGAACAGTGTGATACAGGAATGGACAGTGTGGTACAGAAATGGACAGTGTGATTTAGGAACGGACAGTGTGATGCAATAATGGACAGTTTGAAACTGTAATGGACAGTGTGATATTGGAAGGGAGGGTGTGATACAGGAATGAACAGTGTGATACCGGAATGGACAGTGTGATGCAGGAAAGGACAGTGTGATGCAGGAAAGGACAGTGCGATACAGGAATGGGCAGTCTGATACAGTAATGTACAGTGCGACGCAGAAATGTACAGTGTGACGCAGGAATAGACAGTGTGACACAGGAATAGACAGTGTGATACAGTAATGGCCAGTGTGACGCAGAAATGGACAGTGTCATACAGGAATGGACAGTGTGATACAGTAATGGACAGTGGGATGCAGTAATGGACACTGTGATACAGGAATCGACAGGGAGACGCAGGAATGGACTGTCTGGTACAGTAACGGACAGTGCTACGCAGAAATGGACAGTGTGACACAGGAATGGACAGTGTGATATAGGAATGAACAGTGTGATACAGTAATGGACAGTGTGACACAGGAATGGACAGTATGATGCAGAAATGGACAGTGTGATACAGAAATGGACAGTTTGACACTGTAATGGACAGTGAGAGACAGGAATGGACAGTGTGAAACAGGAATGGACAATGTGACACAGGAATGGACAGTGTGATACAGGAATGGACGATGTGACACAGGAATGGATAGTGTGACACAGGAATGGACAGTGTGATACAGGAATGGACAGTGTGGTACAGGAATGTTCAGTGCAATGCAGGAATGGACATTCTGATACAGTAACAGGCAGTTTGACGGAGAAATGTACAGTGTGTCGCAGGAATAGACAGTGTGACGCAGGAATGGACAGTGTGATACAGGAATGGACAGTGTGACACAGGAATGGGCAGTGTGATACAGGAATGGACAGTGTGGCACAGTATCGGACTGTGTGACACAGGAATGGACAGTGTGATACAGTGATGGACAGTGTGATAAATTAATGAAATGTGTGACACAGAAATGGACAGTATGATATAGGAATGGACAGTGTGACACATTAATGGACAGTGTGACACAGGAATGGACAGTGTGACACAGGAATGGACAGTGTGACACATTAATGGACAGTGTGATACAGGAATGGGCAGTGTGACACATTAATGGACAGTGTGACACAGGAATGGGCAGTGTGACACATTAATGGACAGTGTGACACAGGAATGGACAGTGTGACACAGGAATGGACAGTGTGACACATTAATGGACAGTGTGACACAGGAATGGACAGTGTGACACAGGAATGGACAGTGTGATACAGGAATGGACAGGCTGACATAGGAATGGACTGAGTTACACAGGAATGGACAGTGTGATAAAAGAATGGACAGTGTGACACAGGAATGGACAGTGTGATTCAGTAATGGACAGGGTGACATAGGAATGGACTGAGTTACACAGGAATGGACAGTGTGACACAGGAATGGACAGTGTGATAAAAGAATGGACAGTGTGACACAGCAATGGACATGGCGATACAGGAATGGACAATGTGATACTGGAATGGACAATGTGACACACGAATGGACAGTGTGACACACGAATGGACAGTGTGATTCAGTAATGGACAGGGTGACATAGGAATGGACTGAGTTACACAGGAATGGACAGTGTGATGCAGGAATTGACAGTGTGTCCCAGGAATGGACAGTGCGACACACGAATGGGCAGTATGACAGGAATGGACAGTGCGTTACAGGAATAGACAGTGTGACACAGGAATGGACAGTATGACAGGAATGGACAGTGTGATACTGGAATGGACAGTGTGACACAGTATTGGACAGTGTGTCACAGGAATGGATGGTATGATACAGGATTTGTACAGTGTGACACAAGAATGGACTGTGTAACACAGGAATCGACAGTGTGATACAGTAATGGACAGTGTGATAAATTAATGGACAGTGTGACACAGGAATGGACTGTGTAACACAGGAATCGACAGTGTGATACAGTAATGGACAGTGTGATAAATTAATGGACAGTGTGACACAGTAATGGACTGTGTAACACAGGAATCGACAGTGTGATACAGTAATGGACAGTGTGATAAATTAATGGACAGTGTGACACAGTAATGGACACTGTGACACAGGAATAGACAGTGTGACACAAGAATGGACAGTGTGATGCAGTAATGGAATTAATGGACAGTGTGACACAGTGATTGACAGTATGACACTGGAATAGACAGTGTGACACAGGAATGGACAGTATGACAGGAATGGACAGTGTGATACAGGAATGGACAGTATGACAGGAATGGACAGTGTGATACAGGAATGGACAGTATGACAGGAATAGACAGTGTGACACAGGAATAGACAGTATGACAGGAATGGACAATGTGATACAGGAATGGACAGTATGACAGGAATAGACAGTGTGACACAGGAATAGACAGTATGACAGGAATGGACAGTGTGATACAGGAATGGACAGTGTGATACAGGAATGGACAGTATGACAGGAATGGACAGTGTGATACAGGATGGACAGTGTGACACAGTATTGGACAGTGTGACACAAAATGGACAGTGTGACACAGTAATGGACAGTGTGATACAGGATGGACAGTGTGACACAGTATTGGACAGTGTGACACAAAATGGACAGTGTGACACAGTAATGGACAGTGTGATACATTAATGGACAGTGTGAATCAGTAATGGACAATGTGACACAGGAATGAACAGTGTGACATAGGAATGGACAGAGTGACACATGAATGGTCAGTGTTATATAGTAATGGACAGTGTGATACAGGAATTGACAGTGTGTCCCAGGAATGGACAGTGTCATACAGGAATGGGCAGTGTGACACAGTAATGGGCAGTGTGATACAGGAATGGACAGTGTGACACAGGAATGGACAGTGTGACACTGGAATGGACAGTGTGACACAAAATGGACAGTGTGTCCCAGGAATGGACAGTGTCATACAGGAATGGGCAGTGTGACACAGTAATGGACAGTGTGACACAGGAATGGACAGTGTGACACTGGAATGGGCAGTGTGACACAGTAATGGGCAGTGTGATACAGGAATGGACAGTGTGACACAGGAATGGACAGTGTGACACTGGAATGGACAGTGCGACACACGAATGGGCAGTGTGACACAGGAATGGACAGTGTGATACAAGAGTAGATAGTGTGACACAGGAATGGACAGTGTGATACAGGAATGGACAGTGTGACACAGGAATGGACAGTGTGAAACAGGAATGGACAGTGTGATGCAGTGACGAACAGTGTGATACAGGAATGGACATTGTGATACAGGAATGGACAGTGTGATGCAGTGACGAACAGTGTGATACAGGAATGGACATTGTGATACAGGAATGGACAGTGTGAAACAGGAATGGACAGTGTGTTACAGGAATGGACAGTGTGACACAATAATGGGCAGTGTGACGCAGTAATGGACAGTGTGACACAGGAATGGACAGTGTGACACAGGAATGGACAGTGTGATACAGGAATGGATAGTGTGACACAGCGACGGACAGTGTGATACGGGAATGGACAGTGTGACACAGTAATGGACAGTGTGACACAGGAATGGACAGTGTGACACAGGAATGGACAGTGTGATACAGGAATGGATAGTGTGACACAGCGACGGACAGTGTGATACGGGAATGGACAGTGTGACACAGGAATGGACAGTGTGACACAGGAATGGACAGTGTGACACAGTAATAGACACTATGACACAGGAATGAACAGTGCGACACAGAAATGGACAGTGTGAATCAGTGATGGACAGTGTGATACAGGACTGGGCAGCGTGACACACAAATGGGCACTGTGATTCAGCAATGGACAGTGCGTTACAGGAATAGACAGTGTGACTCAGGAATGGACAGTGTGCACAGTATTGGACTGTGTGGCACAGGAATGGACAGTGTGATACAGTGATGGACAGTATGATAAATTAAAGAAATGTGTGACACAGAAATGGACAGTATGACATAGGAATGGACAGTGTGACACGTTAATGGGCAGTGTGATACTGCAATGGGCAGTGTGTCACAGGAATGGGCAGTGTGTCACAGGAATGGGCAGTGTGACACAGGAATGGACAGTGTGATACAGGAATGGACGATGTGACACAGGAATGGATAGTGTGACACAGGAATGGACAGTGTGATACAGGAATGGACAGTGTGGTACAGGAATGTTCAGTGCAATGCAGGAATGGACATTCTGATACAGTAACAGGCAGTTTGACGGAGAAATGTACAGTGTGTCGCAGGAATAGACAGTGTGACGCAGGAATGGACAGTGTGATACAGGAATGGACAGTGTGACACAGGAATGGGCAGTGTGATACAGGAATGGACAGTGTGGCACAGTATCGGACTGTGTGACACAGGAATGGACAGTGTGATACAGTGATGGACAGTGTGATAAATTAATGAAATGTGTGACACAGAAATGGACAGTATGATATAGGAATGGACAGTGTGACACATTAATGGACAGTGTGATACAGGAATGGGCAGTGTGACACATTAATGGACAGTGTGACACAGGAATGGACAGTGTGACACAGGAATGGACAGTGTGACACATTAATGGACAGTGTGATACAGGAATGGGCAGTGTGACACATTAATGGACAGTGTGACACAGGAATGGGCAGTGTGACACATTAATGGACAGTGTGACACAGGAATGGACAGTGTGACACAGGAATGGACAGTGTGACACATTAATGGACAGTGTGACACAGGAATGGACAGTGTGACACAGGAATGGACAGTGTGATACAGGAATGGACAGGCTGACATAGGAATGGACTGAGTTACACAGGAATGGACAGTGTGATAAAAGAATGGACAGTGTGACACAGGAATGGACAGTGTGATTCAGTAATGGACAGGGTGACATAGGAATGGACTGAGTTACACAGGAATGGACAGTGTGACACAGGAATGGACAGTGTGATAAAAGAATGGACAGTGTGACACAGCAATGGACATGGCGATACAGGAATGGACAATGTGATACTGGAATGGACAATGTGACACACGAATGGACAGTGTGACACACGAATGGACAGTGTGATTCAGTAATGGACAGGGTGACATAGGAATGGACTGAGTTACACAGGAATGGACAGTGTGATGCAGGAATTGACAGTGTGTCCCAGGAATGGACAGTGCGACACACGAATGGGCAGTATGACAGGAATGGACAGTGCGTTACAGGAATAGACAGTGTGACACAGGAATGGACAGTATGACAGGAATGGACAGTGTGATACTGGAATGGACAGTGTGACACAGTATTGGACAGTGTGTCACAGGAATGGACGGTATGATACAGGATTTGTACAGTGTGACACAAGAATGGACTGTGTAACACAGGAATCGACAGTGTGATACAGTAATGGACAGTGTGATAAATTAATGGACAGTGTGACACAGGAATGGACTGTGTAACACAGGAATCGACAGTGTGATACAGTAATGGACAGTGTGATAAATTAATGGACAGTGTGACACAGTAATGGACTGTGTAACACAGGAATCGACAGTGTGATACAGTAATGGACAGTGTGATAAATTAATGGACAGTGTGACACAGTAATGGACACTGTGACACAGGAATAGACAGTGTGACACAAGAATGGACAGTGTGATGCAGTAATGGAATTAATGGACAGTGTGACACAGTGATTGACAGTATGACACTGGAATAGACAGTGTGACACAGGAATGGACAGTATGACAGGAATGGACAGTGTGATACAGGAATGGACAGTATGACAGGAATGGACAGTGTGATACAGGAATGGACAGTATGACAGGAATAGACAGTGTGACACAGGAATAGACAGTATGACAGGAATGGACAATGTGATACAGGAATGGACAGTATGACAGGAATAGACAGTGTGACACAGGAATAGACAGTATGACAGGAATGGACAGTGTGATACAGGAATGGACAGTGTGATACAGGAATGGACAGTATGACAGGAATGGACAGTGTGATACAGGATGGACAGTGTGACACAGTATTGGACAGTGTGACACAAAATGGACAGTGTGACACAGTAATGGACAGTGTGATACAGGATGGACAGTGTGACACAGTATTGGACAGTGTGACACAAAATGGACAGTGTGACACAGTAATGGACAGTGTGATACATTAATGGACAGTGTGAATCAGTAATGGACAATGTGACACAGGAATGAACAGTGTGACATAGGAATGGACAGAGTGACACATGAATGGTCAGTGTTATATAGTAATGGACAGTGTGATACAGGAATTGACAGTGTGTCCCAGGAATGGACAGTGTCATACAGGAATGGGCAGTGTGACACAGTAATGGGCAGTGTGATACAGGAATGGACAGTGTGACACAGGAATGGACAGTGTGACACTGGAATGGACAGTGTGACACAAAATGGACAGTGTGTCCCAGGAATGGACAGTGTCATACAGGAATGGGCAGTGTGACACAGTAATGGACAGTGTGACACAGGAATGGACAGTGTGACACTGGAATGGGCAGTGTGACACAGTAATGGGCAGTGTGATACAGGAATGGACAGTGTGACACAGGAATGGACAGTGTGACACTGGAATGGACAGTGCGACACACGAATGGGCAGTGTGACACAGGAATGGACAGTGTGATACAAGAGTAGATAGTGTGACACAGGAATGGACAGTGTGATACAGGAATGGACAGTGTGACACAGGAATGGACAGTGTGAAACAGGAATGGACAGTGTGATGCAGTGACGAACAGTGTGATACAGGAATGGACATTGTGATACAGGAATGGACAGTGTGATGCAGTGACGAACAGTGTGATACAGGAATGGACATTGTGATACAGGAATGGACAGTGTGAAACAGGAATGGACAGTGTGTTACAGGAATGGACAGTGTGACACAATAATGGGCAGTGTGACGCAGTAATGGACAGTGTGACACAGGAATGGACAGTGTGACACAGGAATGGACAGTGTGATACAGGAATGGATAGTGTGACACAGCGACGGACAGTGTGATACGGGAATGGACAGTGTGACACAGTAATGGACAGTGTGACACAGGAATGGACAGTGTGACACAGGAATGGACAGTGTGATACAGGAATGGATAGTGTGACACAGCGACGGACAGTGTGATACGGGAATGGACAGTGTGACACAGGAATGGACAGTGTGACACAGGAATGGACAGTGTGACACAGTAATAGACACTATGACACAGGAATGAACAGTGCGACACAGAAATGGACAGTGTGAATCAGTGATGGACAGTGTGATACAGGACTGGGCAGCGTGACACACAAATGGGCACTGTGATTCAGCAATGGACAGTGCGTTACAGGAATAGACAGTGTGACTCAGGAATGGACAGTGTGCACAGTATTGGACTGTGTGGCACAGGAATGGACAGTGTGATACAGTGATGGACAGTATGATAAATTAAAGAAATGTGTGACACAGAAATGGACAGTATGACATAGGAATGGACAGTGTGACACGTTAATGGGCAGTGTGATACTGCAATGGGCAGTGTGTCACAGGAATGGGCAGTGTGTCACAGGAATGGGCAGTGTGACACAGGAATGGGCAGTGTGACACAGGAATGGGCAGTGTGATACAGGAATGGACAGTGTGTCACAGGAATGGACAGTGTTGATACAGGAGTAGACAGTGTGACACAGAAATGGACAGTTTGAAACAGTAATGGACAGTGTGATACTGGAATGGACAATGTGACACACGAATGGACAGTGTGACACACGAATGGACAGTGTGAATCAGTAATGGACAGGGTGGCATAGGGATGGACTGAGTTACACAGGAATGGACAGTGTGATGCAGGAATTGACAGTGTGTCCCAGGAATGGACTGTGTGATACTGCAATGGACAGTGTGATAAATTAATGGAAGGTGACACAGGAATGGACGGTATGATACAGGATTTGGACAGTGTGACACAGTAATGGACAGTGTGATACAGGATTTGGACAGTGTGACACAGTAATGGACAGTGTGATACAGGAATGGACAGTGTGAAACAGTGATGGACAGTGTGATACAGGAATGGGCAGTGTGATACAGGAATGGACAGTGTGATACAGTGATGGACAGTGTGATACAGGAAAGGGCAGTGTGATACAGGAATGGACAGTGTGACACAGGAATGGGCAGTGTGACACAGGATTGGACAGTATGATACAGGAATGAACAGTGTGATACAGGAATGGACAGTGCGACACAGAAATGGACAGTGTGATACAGGAATGGGCAGCGTGACACACGAATGGGCAGTGTGACACAGGAATGGACAGTGTGGCACAGTATCGGACTGTGTGACACATGAATGGACAGTGTGACACTGGAATGGACAGTGCGACACACGAATGGGCAGTGTGACACAGGAATGGACAGTGTGATACAAGAGTAGATAGTGTGACACAGGAATGGACAGTGTGATACAGGAATGGACAGTGTGACACAGGAATGGACAGTGTGAAACAGGAATGGACAGTGTGATGCAGTGACGAACAGTGTGATACAGGAATGGACATTGTGATACAGGAATGGACAGTGTGAAACAGGAATGGACAGTGTGATGCAGTGACGAACAGTGTGATACAGGAATGGACATTGTGATACAGGAATGGACAGTGTGAAATAGGAATGGACAGTGTGTTACAGGAATGGACAGTGTGACACAATAATGGGCAGTGTGACGCAGTAATGGACAGTGTGACACAGGAATGGACAGTGTGACACAGGAATGGACAGTGTGATACAGGAATGGATAGTGTGACACAGCGACGGACAGTGTGATACGGGAATGGACAGTGTGACACAGTAATGGACAGTGTGACACAGGAATGGACAGTGTGACACAGGAATGGACAGTGTGATACAGGAATGGATAGTGTGACACAGCGACGGACAGTGTGATACGGGAATGGACAGTGTGACACAGGAATGGACAGTGTGACACAGGAATGGACAGTGTGATGCAGTAATGGACAGTTTGACACTGTAATGGACAGTGTGAGACAGGAATGGACAATGTGATACAGGAATGGACAGTGTGACACAGGAATGGAGAGTGCAATACAGGAATGGACAGAGTGAAACAGGAATGGATAAGGTGACACAGGAATGGGCAGTGTGATACAGGAAGGGACGATGTGACACAGGAATGAACAGTGTGATACAGGAATGGACAGTGTGGTACAGAAATGGACAGTGTGATTTAGGAACGGACAGTGTGATGCAATAATGGACAGTTTGAAACTGTAATGGACAGTGTGATATTGGAAGGGAGGGTGTGATACAGGAATGAACAGTGTGATACCGGAATGGACAGTGTGATGCAGGAAAGGACAGTGTGATGCAGGAAAGGACAGTGCGATATAGGAATGGGCAGTCTGATACAGTAATGGACAGTGCGACGCAGAAATGTACAGTGTGACGCAGGAATAGACAGTGTGACACAGGAATAGACAGTGTGATACAGTAATGGCCAGTGTGACGCAGAAATGGACAGTGTCATACAGGAATGGACAGTGTGATACAGTAATGGACAGTGGGATGCAGTAATGGACACTGTGATACAGGAATCGACAGGGAGACGCAGGAATGGACTGTCTGGTACAGTAACGGACAGTGCTACGCAGAAATGGACAGTGTGACACAGGAATGGACAGTGTGATATAGGAATGAACAGTGTGATACAGTAATGGACAGTGTGACACAGGAATGGACAGTATGATGCAGAAATGGACAGTGTGATACAGAAATGGACAGTTTGACACTGTAATGGACAGTGAGAGACAGGAATGGACAGTGTGAAACAGGAATGGACAATGTGACACAGGAATGGACAGTGTGATACAGGAATGGACAGTGTGATGCAGTGACGGACAGTGGTATACAGGAATGGACATTGGGACACAGGAATGGAGAGTGCAATACAGGAATGGACAGAGTGAAACAGGAATGGATAAGGTGACACAGGAATGGACAGTGTGATACAGGAATGGACGATGTGACACAGGAATGGATAGTGTGACACAGGAATGGACAGTGTGATACAGGAATGGACAGTGTGGTACAGGAATGTTCAGTGCAATGCAGGAATGGACATTCTGATACAGTAACAGGCAGTTTGACGGAGAAATGTACAGTGTGTCGCAGGAATAGACAGTGTGACGCAGGAATGGACAGTGTGATACAGGAATGGACAGTGTGACACAGGAATGGGCAGTGTGATACAGGAATGGACAGTGTGGCACAGTATCGGACTGTGTGACACAGGAATGGACAGTGTGATACAGTGATGGACAGTGTGATAAATTAATGAAATGTGTGACACAGAAATGGACAGTATGATATAGGAATGGACAGTGTGACACATTAATGGACAGTGTGATACAGGAATGGGCAGTCTGACACATTAATGGACAGTGTGACACAGGAATGGACAGTGTGACACAGGAATGGACAGTGTGACACATTAATGGACAGTGTGATACAGGAATGGGCAGTGTGACACATTAATGGACAGTGTGACACAGGAATGGGCAGTGTGACACATTAATGGACAGTGTGACACAGGAATGGACAGTGTGACACATTAATGGACAGTGTGACACAGGAATGGACAGTGTGACACAGGAATGGACAGTGTGATACAGGAATGGACAGGCTGACATAGGAATGGACTGAGTTACACAGGAATGGACAGTGTGATAAAAGAATGGACAGTGTGACACAGGAATGGACAGTGTGATTCAGTAATGGACAGGGTGACATAGGAATGGACTGAGTTACACAGGAATGGACAGTGTGACACAGGAATGGACAGTGTGATAAAAGAATGGACAGTGTGACACAGCAATGGACATGGCGATACAGGAATGGACAATGTGATACTGGAATGGACAATGTGACACACGAATGGACAGTGTGACACACGAATGGACAGTGTGATTCAGTAATGGACAGGGTGACATAGGAATGGACTGAGTTACACAGGAATGGACAGTGTGATGCAGGAATTGACAGTGTGTCCCAGGAATGGACAGTGCGACACACGAATGGGCAGTATGACAGGAATGGACAGTGCGTTACAGGAATAGACAGTGTGACACAGGAATGGACAGTATGACAGGAATGGACAGTGTGATACTGGAATGGACAGTGTGACACAGTATTGGACAGTGTGTCACAGGAATGGACGGTATGATACAGGATTTGTACAGTGTGACACAAGAATGGACTGTGTAACACAGGAATCGACAGTGTGATACAGTAATGGACAGTGTGATAAATTAATGGACAGTGTGACACAGGAATGGACTGTGTAACACAGGAATCGACAGTGTGATACAGTAATGGACAGTGTGATAAATTAATGGACAGTGTGACACAGTAATGGACACTGTGACACAGGAATAGACAGTGTGACACAAGAATGGACAGTGTGATGCAGTAATGGAATTAATGGACAGTGTGACACAGTGATTGACAGTGTGACACTGGAATAGACAGTGTGACACAGAAATGGACAGTATGACAGGAATGGACAGTGTGATACAGGAATGCACAGTATGACAGGAATAGACAGTGTGACACAGGAATAGACAGTATGACAGGAATGGACAGTGTGATACAGGAATGGACAGTATGACAGGAATGGACAGTGTGATACAGGATGGACAGTGTGACACAGTATTGGACAGTGTGACACAAAATGGACAGTGTGACGCAGTAATGGACAGTGTGATACAGTAATGGACAGTGTGAATCAGTAATGGACAATGTGACACAGGAATGAACAGTGTGACATAGGAATGGACAGAGTGACACATGAATGGTCAGTGTTATATAGTAATGGACAGTGTGACAGGAATTGACAGTGTGTCCCAGGAATGGACAGTGTCATACAGGAATGGGCAGTGTGACACAGTAATGGGCAGTGTGATACAGGAATGGACAGTGTGACACAGGAATGGACAGTGTGACACTGGAATGGACAGTGTGACACAAAATGGACTGTGTGATACTGCAATGGACAGTGTCATACAGGAATGGGCAGTGTGACACAGTAATGGACAGTGTGACACAGGAATGGACAGTGTGACACTGGAATGGGCAGTGTGACACAGTAATGGGCAGTGTGATACAGGAATGGACAGTGTGAAACAGGAATGGACAGTGTGACACTGGAATGGACAGTGCGACACACGAATGGGCAGTGTGACACAGGAATGGACAGTGTGATACAAGAGTAGATAGTGTGACACAGGAATGGACAGTGTGATACAGGAATGGACAGTGTGACACTGGAATGGACAGTGTGACACAAAATGGACAGTGTGTCCCAGGAATGGACAGTGTCATACAGGAATGGGCAGTGTGACACAGTAATGGACAGTGTGACACAGGAATGGACAGTGTGACACTGGAATGGGCAGTGTGACACAGTAATGGGCAGTGTGATACAGGAATGGACAGTGTGACACAGGAATGGACAGTGTGACACTGGAATGGACAGTGCGACACACGAATGGGCAGTGTGACACAGGAATGGACAGTGTGATACAAGAGTAGATAGTGTGACACAGGAATGGACAGTGTGATACAGGAATGGACAGTGTGACACAGGAATGGACAGTGTGAAACAGGAATGGACAGTGTGATGCAGTGACGAACAGTGTGATACAGGAATGGACATTGTGATACAGGAATGGACAGTGTGAAACAGGAATGGACAGTGTGATGCAGTGACGAACAGTGTGATACAGGAATGGACAGTGTGAAATAGGAATGGACAGTGTGTTACAGGAATGGACAGTGTGACACAATAATGGGCAGTGTGACGCAGTAATGGACAGTGTGACACAGGAATGGACAGTGTGATACAGGAATGGATAGTGTGACACAGCGACGGACAGTGTGATACGGGAATGGACAGTGTGACACAGTAATGGACAGTGTGACACAGGAATGGACAGTGTGACACAGGAATGGACAGTGTGATACAGGAATGGATAGTGTGACACAGCGACGGACAGTGATACGGGAATGGACAGTGTGACACAGGAATGGACAGTGTGACACAGGAATGGGCAGTGTGACACAGTAATAGACACTATGACACAGGAATGAACAGTGCGACACAGAAATGGACAGTGTGAATCAGTGATGGACAGTGTGATACAGGACTGGGCAGCGTGACACACAAATGGGCACTGTGATTCAGCAATGGACAGTGCGTTACAGGAATAGACAGTGTTACTCAGGAATGGACAGTGTGCACAGTATTGGACTGTGTGGCACAGGAATGGACAGTGTGATACAGTGATGGACAGTGTGATAAATTAAAGAAATGTGTGACACAGAAATGGACAGTATGACATAGGAATGGACAGTGTGACACGTTAATGGGCAGTGTGATACTGCAATGGGCAGTGTGTCACAGGAATGGGCAGTGTGATATAGGAATGGACAGTGTGTCACAGGAATGGGCTGTGTGACACAGGAATGGGCAGTGTGACACAGGAATGGACAGTGTGACACGTTAATGGGCAGTGTGATACTGCAATGGGCAGTGTGTCACAGGAATGGGCAGTGTGACACAGGAATGGGCAGTGTGACACAGGAATGGGCAGTGTGATACAGGAATGGACAGTGTGTCACAGGAATGGACAGTGTTGATACAGGAGTAGACAGTGTGACACAGAAATGGACAGTTTGAAACAGTAATGGACAGTGTGATACTGGAATGGACAATGTGACACACGAATGGACAGTGTGACACACGAATGGACAGTGTGATTCAGTAATGGACAGGGTGGCATAGGGATGGACTGAGTTACACAGGAATGGACAGTGTGATGCAGAAATTGACAGTGTGTCCCAGGAATGGACTGTGTGATACTGCAATGGACAGTGTGATAAATTAATGGAAGGTGACACAGGAATGGACGGTATGATACAGGATTTGGACAGTGTGACACAGTAATGGACAGTGTGATACAGGATTTGGACAGTGTGACACAGTAATGGACAGTGTGATATAGGAATGGACAGTGTGAAACAGTGATGGACAGTGTGATACAGGAATAGACAGTGTGATACAGGAATGGACAGTGTGAAACAGTGATGGACAGTGTGATACAGGAATGGGCAGTGTGATACAGGAATGGACAGTGTGACACAGGAATGGGCAGTGTGACACAGGATTGGACAGTATGATACAGGAATGAACAGTGTGATACAGGAATGGACAGTGCGACACAGAAATGGACAGTGTGATACAGGAATGGACAGTGTGATACAGGAATGGGCAGCGTGACACACGAATGGGCAGTGTGACACAGGAATGGACAGTGTGGCACAGTATCGGACTGTGTGACACAGGAATGGACAGTGTGACACTGGAATGGACAGTGCGACACACGAATGGGCAGTGTGACACAGGAATGGACAGTGTGATACAAGAGTAGATAGTGTGACACAGGAATGGACAGTGTGATACAGGAATGGACAGTGTGACACAGGAATGGACAGTGTGAAACAGGAATGGACAGTGTGATGCAGTGACGAACAGTGTGATACAGGAATGGACATTGTGATACAGGAATGGACAGTGTGAAACAGGAATGGACAGTGTGATGCAGTGACGAACAGTGTGATACAGGAATGGACATTGTGATACAGGAATGGACAGTGTGAAATAGGAATGGACAGTGTGTTACAGGAATGGACAGTGTGACACAATAATGGGCAGTGTGACGCAGTAATGGACAGTGTGACACAGGAATGGACAGTGTGACACAGGAATGGACAGTGTGATACAGGAATGGATAGTGTGACACAGCGACGGACAGTGTGATACGGGAATGGACAGTGTGACACAGTAATGGACAGTGTGACACAGGAATGGACAGTGTGACACAGGAATGGACAGTGTGATACAGGAATGGATAGTGTGACACAGCGACGGACAGTGTGATACGGGAATGGACAGTGTGACACAGGAATGGACAGTGTGACACAGGAATGGACAGTGTGACACAGTAATAGACACTATGACACAGGAATGAACAGTGCGACACAGAAATGGACAGTGTGAATCAGTGATGGACAGTGTGATACAGGACTGGGCAGCGTGACACACAAATGGGCACTGTGATTCAGCAATGGACAGTGCGTTACAGGAATAGACAGTGTGACTCAGGAATGGACAGTGTGCACAGTATTGGACTGTGTGGCACAGGAATGGACAGTGTGATACAGTGATGGACAGTGTGATAAATTAAAGAAATGTGTGACACAGAAATGGACAGTATGACATAGGAATGGACAGTGTGACACGTTAATGGGCAGTGTGATACTGCAATGGGCAGTGTGTCACAGGAATGGGCAGTGTGACACAGGAATGGGCAGTGTGACACAGGAATGGGCAGTGTGATACAGGAATGGGCAGTGTGACACAGGAATGGGCAGTGTGATACAGGAGTAGACAGTGTGTCACAGGAATGGACAGTGTTGATACAGGAGTAGACAGTGTGACACAGAAATGGACAGTTTGAAACAGTAATGGACAGTGTGATACTGGAATGGACAATGTGACACACGAATGGACAGTGTGACACACAAATGGACAGTGTGATTCAGTAATGGACAGGGTGGCATAGGGATGGACTGAGTTACACAGGAATGGACAGTGTGATGCAGGAATTGACAGTGTGTCCCAGGAATGGACTGTGTGATACTGCAATGGACAGTGTGATAAATTAATGGAAGGTGACACAGGAATGGACGGTATGATACAGGATTTGGACAGTGTGACACAGTAATGGACAGTGTGATACAGGATTTGGACAGTGTGACACAGTAATGGACAGTGTGATACAGGAATGGACAGTGTGATACAGGAATGGACAGTGTGAAACAGTGATGGACAGTGTGATACAGGAATGGGCAGTGTGATACAGGAATGGACAGTGTGACACAGGAATGGGCAGTGTGACACAGGATTGGACAGTATGATACAGGAATGAACAGTGTGATACAGGAATGGACAGTGCGACACAGAAATGGACAGTGTGATACAGGAATGGATAGTGTGATACAGGAATGGGCAGCGTGACACACGAATGGGCAGTGTGACACAGGAATGGACAGTGTGACACAGTATCGGACTGTGTGACACAGGAATGGACAGTGTGATACAGTGATGGACAGTGTGACACATTAATGGACAGTGTGACACAGGAATGGACAGTGTGATACAGCAATGGACAGTGTGATACAGAAAAGGACTGTGTAATACAGGAATGGACAGTGTTATGCAGGAATTGACAGTGTGTCCCAGGAATGGACTGTGTGACACAGTAATGGACAGTGCGATACAGTAATGGACAGTGTGACACAGGAATTGGCAGTGTGAATCAGTAATGGACAATGTGACACAGGAATGGACAGTGTGACACAGGAATGGACAGTGTGACATAGGAATGGACAGTGTGATACAGGAATTGACTGTGTCCCAGGAATGGACAGTGTGATACAGGAATGGACAGTGTGACACAAAATGGACAGTGTGACACAGTAATGGGCAGTGCGATACAGGAATGGACAGTGTGACACAAAATGGACAGTGTGACACAGTAATGGGCAGTGCGATACAGGAATGGACCGTGTGATAAATTAATGGACGGTGTGACACAGGGATTGGCAGTGTGATACAGGAATGGAGAGTGTGATACCGGGATTGACAGTGTGTCACAGGAATGGACAGTGTGATACTGCAATTGGCAGTATGATACAGGAATGGACAATGTGACACAGGAATGGACAGTGTGATACAGGAATGGACAGTGTGACACAGGAATGGACAGTGTGAAACAGGAATGGAATGTGTAACTCAGGAATGGACAGTATGATGCAGTATTGGACCGTGTGACCCAGGAATGGACAGTGCGACCCAGGAATGGACAGTGTGACATAGTAATGGACAGTGTGACACAGGAATGGACAGTGTGACACAGGAATAGACAGTGTGATATAGTAATGGACAGTGTGACACAGGAATGGACAGTATGATGCAGGAATGGACAGTATGACGCAGGAATGGACAGTGTGATAAAGTAATGGACAGTGTGACACGTTAATGGGCAGTGTGATACTGCAATGGGCAGTGTGTCACAGGAATGGGCAGTGTGACACAGGAATGGGCAGTGTGACACAGGAATGGACAGTGTGACACAGGAATGGACAGTGTGATATAGGAATGTACAGGGTGGCATAGGAATGGACTGAGTTACACAGGAATGGACAGTGTGATGCAGGAATGGACAGTGTGACACAGGAATGGACAGTGTGATATAGTAATGGACAGTGTGACACAGGAATGGACAGTATGACGCAGGAATGGACAGTGTGATAAAGTAATGGACAGTGTGACACGTTAATGGGCAGTGTGATACTGCAATGGGCAGTGTGTCACAGGAATGGGCAGTGTGACACAGGAATGGGCAGTGTGACACAGGAATGGACAGTGTGACACAGGAATGGGCAGTGTGACACAGGAATGGACAGTGTGACACAGGAATGGGCAGTGTGATACAGGAGTAGACAGTGTGTCACAGGAATGGACAGTGTTGATACAGGAGTAGACAGTGTGACACAGAAATGGACAGTTTGAAACAGTAATGGACAGTGTGATACTGGAATGGACAATGTGACACACGAATGGACAGTGTGACACACGAATGGACAGTGTGATTCAGTAATGGACAGGGTGGCATAGGGATGGACTGAGTTACACAGGAATGGACAGTGTGATGCAGGAATTGACAGTGTGTCCCAGGAATGGACTGTGTGATACTGCAATGGACAGTGTGATAAATTAATGGAAGGTGACACAGGAATGGACGGTATGATACAGGATTTGGACAGTGTGACACAGTAATGGACAGTGTGATACAGGATTTGGACAGTGTGACACAGTAATGGACAGTGTGATACAGGAATGGACAGTGTGAAACAGTGATGGACAGTGTGATACAGGAATGGGCAGTGTGATACAGGAATGGACAGTGTGACACAGGAATGGGCAGTGTGACACAGGATTGGACAGTATGATACAGGAATGAACAGTGTGATACAGGAATGGACAGTGTGACACAGGATTGGACAGTATGATACAGGAATGAACAGTGTGATACAGGAATGGACAGTGCGACACAGAAATGGACAGTGTGATACAGGAATGGACAGTGTGATACAGGAATGGGCAGCGTGACACACGAATGGGCAGTGTGACACAGGAATGGACAGTGTGATACAGTGATGGACAGTGTGACACATTAATGGACAGTGTGACACAGGAATGGACAGTGTGATACAGCAATGGACAGTGTGATACAGAAAAGGACTGTGTAATACAGGAATGGACAGTGTTATGCAGGAATTGACAGTGTGTCCCAGGAATGGACTGTGTGACACAGTAATGGACAGTGCGATACAGTAATGGACAGTGTGACACAGGAATTGGCAGTGTGAATCAGTAATGGACAATGTGACACAGGAATGGACAGTGTGACACAGGAATGGACAGTGTGACATAGGAATGGACAGTGTGATACAGGAATTGACTGTGTCCCAGGAATGGACAGTGTGATACAGGAATGGACAGTGTGACACAAAATGGACAGTGTGACACAGTAATGGGCAGTGCGATACAGGAATGGACAGTGTGACACAAAATGGACAGTGTGACACAGTAATGGGCAGTGCGATACAGGAATGGACCGTGTGATAAATTAATGGACGGTGTGACACAGGGATTGGCAGTGTGATACAGGAATGGAGAGTGTGATACCGGGATTGACAGTGTGTCACAGGAATGGACAGTGTGATACTGCAATTGGCAGTATGATACAGGAATGGACAATGTGACACAGGAATGGACAGTGTGATACAGGAATGGACAGTGTGACACAGGAATGGACAGTGTGAAACAGGAATGGAATGTGTAACTCAGGAATGGACAGTATGATGCAGTATTGGACCGTGTGACCCAGGAATGGACAGTGCGACCCAGGAATGGACAGTGTGACATAGTAATGGACAGTGTGACACAGGAATGGACAGTGTGACACAGGAATAGACAGTGTGATATAGGAATGTACAGGGTGGCATAGGAATGGACTGAGTTACACAGGAATGGACAGTGTGATGCAGGAATGGACAGTGTGACACAGGAATGGACAGTGTGATATAGTAATGGACAGTGTGACACAGGAATGGACAGTATGACGCAGGAATGGACAGTATGACGCAGGAATGGACAGTGTGATAAAGTAATGGACAGTGTGACACAGGAATGGACAGTATGACGCAGGAATGGACAGTATGACGCAGGAATGGACAGTGTGATAAAGTAATGGACAGTGTGACACAGGAATGGACAGTGTGACACAGGAATGGACAGTATGACGCAGGAATGGACAGTGTGATAAAGTAATGGACAGTGTGACACAGGAATGGACAGTGTGACACAGGAATGGACAGTATGACGCAGGAATGGACAGTATGACGCAGGAATGGACAGTGTGATAAAGTAATGGACAGTGTGACACAGGAATGGACAGTATGACGCAGGAATGGACAGTATGACGCAGGAATGGACAGTGTGATAAAGTAATGGACAGTGTGACACAGGAATGGACAGTATGACGCAGGAATGGACAGTGTGATACAGGAGTAGACAGTGTGACACATTATTGGACAGCGTGACACAGGAATGGACTTTGTGACTCAGGAATGGAGAGTGTGATACTGTATTGGACAGTGTGACCCAGGAATGGGGACAGTGTGATAAGGGAATGGACAGGGTGTCACAGGAATGGACAGTGTGATACAGTAATAGACAGCGTGACAGTGTAATGGACAGTGTGACACAGTTATGGACAGTGTGATGTAGTAATAGACAGTGTGACACAGGAATGGACAGTGTGATACAGTAATAGACAGCGTGACAGTTTAATGGACAGTGTGACACAGTTATGGACAGTGTGATGTAGTAATAGACAGTGTGACACAGGAATGGACAGTGTGATACAGTAATAGACAGCGTGACAGTGTAATGGACAGTGTGACACAGTTATGGACAGTGTGATGTAGTAATAGACAGTGTGACACAGGAATGGACAGTGTGATACAGTAATAGACAGCGTGACAGTGTAATGGGCAGTGTGACATAGTAATGGACAGTGTGACATAGTAATAGACAGTGTGACACTGTCCATTCTTCTATCACATTGTCCATTCCTGTGTCACACTCTCCATTCCTGTTTCACACTCTCCATTTCTGTGTCGCAGAGTTTTGACAGCAGGACCATGCTCCAGGTTGTATCTCCTCTGTTCAAGTGGTAACTGTCTTCTCTTTGAGTACTTTTCAAAATCTGCTGAGTATTTCCTGCCGACTATTTAAACTCCTAGAAATGTGTTTCCTCCTGAGCTATGCTCTGCTTTCCATCTTTCAGTCATAAACAAAATGAAGCTTCAAGTTTGAAGATTTAATCAACACTCTTGTGGTGCTATCACCTACAGAAATGTAGAGTGGACTATGGCATAGGGGTAAGGAGCAAGAGTGGTCAATTCAGCCCTTTGAGCCCCCTCCACTATTTAACATAATCATGGCTGATCTTATCCTGGTCTTAACCCCACTTTCCCACCTGCTCCCCATCGCTCTTTATCATGCTTTTCATCAGAAACATATCAATTTCTTTCTTGAATCTGTTGATCGATTCTGCCTCCACTGCATTCTGGGACAGTGAGTTTCACAGATTCACATCCCTCCTCTCACTCTATCTCAATGCCCTCTTGTTCAAGATTGTCCCATAAGGGGGAGTATCTGTTCCACAATATCCACCTTATCAATCCCTTTAGTATTTTACATACCTCAATCAGATCTCCCCCTTCATTCTCTGAACTCCAGTGAGTATAAGCCCAAACTATTCAACCACTTCCTGTATGACAGCCCTTTCATCCTGGAATCAAGTGAAGTGAGTCTTTTCTGGCAAATACAGATAGGATGGGCCAAATGTTCTCCCAAATCTTTGTTCTCATGTTTTATTTCTTTCTATTCCTACGGATTGATTGAACATTTTATTGAAATAACATGAAATAATCCAGTAAACCACCTCAGAGGAGTTTTTGTACATTTCAGATTGGTGAGCAACCTCAATGCTCAATTAATGAGCTCCTTGGGATTGTCTGCGTATTGGCGTTGGCATGTAGGTATTAATTGGTTTTTGAGTGTAGATAGGACAGAAACCAGTGAGTGGATTTATTTAAATTGTGTCACAATGTTACTCTGTATGTGGGATTTTGTTTACAAATTTGTGGGATTGAAATTCACCTCAACAAACAACACAGAAAGGGTTTTAGAGCATTGATCAGTTACTTAGCCATTTGGTCAGTCTCTGCATTCAGCTGTAGTATGCAGCATGTTTAGCAATTTCTTCGGATTTTATTGGAACAACAAGAGAAGAAGTAGGCCATTCAGTCCATCGATCCTGCTCCACCATTCATGAGATCAGAGCTGATCTGATCATCCTCAACTCCAATTTCCTGTCTTTTCCCCATAACTCTTGGTTCCCTTCTTGGTTAGAAATCTGTCTCTCTCCATCTTGAGTTTACCTAATGACCCAACCTTGACAGCTCTCTGCAGTAAAGAATCCCAGAGATTCATTACCTTCTGAAGGCAGAAAAGTATCTTCATCTCTGTCTTAAATGTGCAATTCCTCATTCTCAGATGATGTCCCCAGGCGTAAACTTCTAGAAGGGTAAACAACCTTCCCACACCTACTCTGTCAAGTCCCTAAATATCTTACATGTTTCAATAAGGGTCACCTCTCACTCTTCTAAACTTCAGTGAGTACAGACACAACCTCTCTCCCTATAATACAGTCCCTCTACAGCCAATAGCACCATAATGAACCATCTCTGAACTGCCTCCAATGGATCCTAAAACTGTTCAGAATGTTCAGCTGTAATCTAACTAGTGTCTTCACTTCCCTGTTAATAGAACAGCCAGCAGATGAAACAAAGCAAGTTGCATACAGCAGGATTTATAGGGGTCTGAGTGAAATGATCTGTGGCAGAATCACATGAGGAATCCAGTCAGGTCCATCTTAATATGGGGAGCAAGTCATTGCCTGTGCTAAGCAGTGAGGGTGAGGTTCTCGCTAGTCAGCGGAAAATTCCCAAATAAAGGGGTTTATGGCTTGTTAAACACTAGACATCAAGATTTCAAGATGTGGGTTTCAGAGTGGGTACCTGATAACTTTAGCTCACAACTTGCTCGAAAGGGCCTCCATGTTGGATACTGAGTACACACCATGGCCACTGGCCACGCACACATCCCATATCCACAAACATTGGCATCCAATATGCCAGCCTCCTGGTACATCTCCAATCCACTTACAGGATGTTTCTGCCCTTCAATGCTGCCCTTTGGGCTGTACCAGCCACTCTCATGGTAACACTGCAGTGAGGACGCTGTGTGCTTACAGCTTTTAAGTTTATTGACTTCCTCAGTCTTACAGCTCCCTTCTCCACTCCAGTGTCATAGTTCCATCCTGTTTACATGGGCTTAAACACACTTAATGTTTACCACTTGCATTTTTCAACTTTAACAATGGCATTAAATAACCATGCAATGCAATTCTCCAAACATTATACCCTCTTCATTTCTAAACGTGCTAGAAATTAGTCGCAGATTAGATCATTCAGCTCATTAAGCCCTGCTTCACCATTCAATAAGCTCACCGATGTGTGTATTTTTCATAGTTGGCAATTCCATCTTCTCCCAAAAACTTTAGACCTCTCTTTCTGTCAAGAATCGATCTGTCTCTACCTCAATAGTGCTCAATGGCCTCCTTCCACCACCTCCTGAGGCAGAGAGTTTCAAAGACTCACAACACTCTGAAAGAAAAACCCTCATCTCTGTCCTGAAAGGGTGACCCCCTAATTGTAATCAGTGCCCCCTAGTTCCAGACTGACCCACCAGACTGACCCACCAGAGATACACTACAATCAGCTCACCCCCCTCACTCTCTAACCCCCAGTGAGAACCAGCCCAGTCTGTCCAGCCTTTCTTCATCAAACAACCCCCTCCATCCAGGGACCAATTCAGTTAACCCCCTCTAGACCACCTCCAATGAATTAGTATCCTTTCTTAAATAAGGAGACCAAAACTGCGCATGGTATTCAAGATGCGGTCACATGAAATCTGTCTACATCTGAAGCATAACATCCTTACATTTATGTTAATTCTTCATGTAATAAAGGATAGGATCTCATTAACTTCCTCGATTAAAATCTAGTTCTTTGAACATATCTTTGGTAGGTTGTGCTAACATTTCCTAATGTGGCTGAGTATCACAGCTCATTATCTAGCCCTCCTGCAATGCACCTCAAGTCATTTTGCTATGCAAGTGGAACAATTTAGATACAAATTGATGGATTTGAGTTTCACTGGAGTGTTGCAGGATCATGTTTATTGATATAATCTTAAATTGTTTTACAGAATGATTCCATCTTCTAGCAAGACGTTTCTTGTGAAAGACTTAGTTGCTGGACGAGACTATGACCTGTGTGTTCTGGCTGTCTATGATGATGGAATTACCACTTTGACTGCGACACGGGCTATAGGCTGTGTACAGTTCACCACAGAGAAGGAATACACGCAGTGTCGATCCATGCACACCCAGTTCCTTGGTGGGACCATGATCATCATCATTGGTGGCATCATTGTGGCCTCTGTGTTGGTTTTCATCATCATCCTTATGATCAGATACAAAGTCTACAATAACACTGGGGAACACAAGATTAAGGTCAGTAACGTTTACTCACAGACTAATGGAAGTCAGAATGGGGCCATGCCACCATCAACCTCAAAACTGTTGGAAAGTCGAGAGGAACATGTCCAGGAGATGTTGCCAGATGCTCCCAAAGGAACCTTGGCCGTGGCTTTGACTGCAGATTACGATAAAGCCTCTGTCACTCAAAGCCCATCTTTTCCCACAGAGGATATAACTCCTCATAAGCGAAGGAGAACTCGGACAGATGTGCCATTCTCTTCGAAGGAGATTCAAGGCGAGGACCAAGGTAGAACATCAACAGAACCCTGAAATTCCCAAGTTCTTTGAGGACATTGTGTAAAGGAAAGAGTCAAATTCTACAAATTGTCATAATTCTCGTACTGTTCACAGATAGTCTGGGGTGTTAAATATAAACCAAAAATGTTGGAAATACTCAACAGACAGACAATATCTGCAGAGGGACAAATAGAGTCAATGTTTCACACTAATGATGGCCCTCCTACTGCCTAGCGTCTTCATAAAGTACCTGCCTAAAAAGGCTGATCTTAGGGATCAGAACCACAAAATTACAGTCGGACATTTTTCCATTTTTACAGATATATATATATATTTTTGATACCTTGAAGTATGACATTTGAAGATTGCCTGAAATTCTAGATGCAAGACCTCTGCAGAAATATAAAAATACATATAACTACTGAGGAAGAGGGATTTATTTTCAGCAAAATCATTAATATGTGGTGCATCAAATAAAATCAGATACTGCAGATGCTGCAAATCTGAATCACAGCCAAAACATGCTGGAATACTCAGTTCCATCTCAGCGCAGTCTCTGCTGCTCAGAAATGTTTTTAATTTCTTTCATTCTGCTTATATCATCTTATTTTCATTTTATTTCATCCGTTTAACCTCCTCCTGTTTTTCATTTCAGTACATTGCATGCTATCCAGCCTCCCCTGTGATGTGTGAGTATAAGAGGGTGTACATATGTGTGTCTGACTGGATGTGATATGTGTTGGTGTTTCTCCATGAGCTCCCCCCTCCTTTCCACCAACCCCCACCCACACCCTTCTGCTCACATCCGTTCCTAACTGGGTTACAGTTCAATGTGCCCCCTCTACAATTTCTTCATCTTCTGACAAAGACTGTTCATAATTACAACATTTAAAAGCACCTGGATGGAGACATGAATAGGAAGGGTATAGGTGGATATAGGTCATGTGCTGGCAAAGGGGACTGGATTACTTTAGGATTTCTGGTCAGCATGGACAATTTGGACCGAATGGTCTGTTTCTGTGCTGTACAGCTCTATGACTCTATAAATAGTTACTCTGTTCACTTTTTTCAGCACGTCTTAGAGTTTCATTGAACATGTTATTTCATGGCCAGAAGTCAGACAACATCATGTTATAGTCCAACAGGTTAATTTGAAATCACAAGCTTTCACAACGTTGCCCCACGTGATTTCACATAAACTCATTGGACCTTAACCTGGTGCTGTCTGACCTCTGACCCTGACCACCCCAGTCCAACATTGGCATCTCCACATCATTTGTTTTCATGCCAGCTGCCAGTGGCAGACAATGGGGCTGTTTGACTCTTGAAGTTGATGATTTTGTCAGATGACTGTTTGCACTATAGCTGCTCTGTATGTAGGCTCCTGGTGCTAAAGGGGATCTGCCCTTTGTCACCCACTCACAGACTGCAATGTTTGTTTTTTTCAAACCAGCATTGCAAAGTTTGCACAAAAGGGCAGCCACGCTTATTCCACTTAAATTCAAAAGAAACATTTCGGATAAGAACCAGATGCCTGAATCTGAGGAGTTTGGATTTGCTAACTGAAGACAGATGAAAGCAAAGATTAAAATAATTGAAGTCACTCAGACTATCAGCTGGTAATCTTTAAAAACGCATCCTTGAGAGTATCATGTCAGCCTAACCATCTCATAATTTGATAAATTACCGGCTATTACTGTCATAATGCAACCAGACTATGAAGGGATGGGGGTTGGGGTGGGGGGGGGAGGGGGGCGGGGTGCAAGCTTTATTATTTTAATATGGGGACCAAGTAATATGATATAGGCTTTAGAAATGGGGCAAACAACGTTTTAGCAGCTTGTTCTCTTGAATCTCTCTTCCAATATTTTTAGTTTTACTTTATTGCTTATAATCTCACACTCATTTCTCCCTCACCCCATCCTTCTGCTGTTCATGAAGTAATGGAGTGATAGCCATGATTGGCTGAAATCTAATACCGAAAGCCACTTTCTCTAATCGGAGGGGTGAGCATTAAACTTTGACCTGGTTTTAGTGTTTTCAATGTTCGTGATTTGCTCATATGTCCATTTCTTTCCTGGAATTACTTTAACGTTTGGAATTCATGTAGGAGATTTAAACGTGCAAAAAACTGCATTTCAGTTACCCACATAAATCACAGGAATTAACAAGCTCTTCAGTTCGTGAGGCTTGTGAATGAATCATGATTGTATTTGTCAGAGCACGCAGCATTCATTGCGGGTGAAGTTGATTTGCATCATAAATAGCAACTGAAGTGCTCAAAATTCTCACAACCAACAGACTCTGAGTCCGTACGCAATAGTCTGGACAGCTTCTCCAACTCTCAGCTCACGCAGTGTGAGGCTCAGGTCATGTAGAAGGAGGCTTGTTGGTCCACTGATCCCGAGGCTGATCTTTTGAAGGATCTGTACTCTTTCATAGAGTCAGACAGCATGGAAACAGACCCTTTGGTCCAATTGGTCTATTCAGTGAGTTCTAGCTACTGATTGTGATGAGGTCAGCTTACTGGACCTCATATGACATGAGTTCGCTGGTTGGGGCTGTTAATCTGGCTGACATAAATGGATGAATATTAGGGATATTGAGACCCTGAATACCTGACTCAGTGAGAGGCAATGTTATTGTCAAAGGCTATGCATTTGTAAATAAAAGGTGATTGGTGATGGGATGCAGCCTCTGAAGAGTTATTTCAAGTTCTATTTCCATGCTTTCACCATAGCCCTGTTGATTTTTCCTTTTAAATATTAAACCAATTCCATTTTGTTTGGGAGTTGAATCCACTGCACTTTCAAGATTGCAATAGCTCACAATGTTCCTTTGATCTTTCACATTCTTTTGCCAATTAACTTCAATTTGTTCCTTCTTCTTACTGATCCTTCTGCAATGGAAACAATTTCTCCTTTTTCACTGTATCAAAGTGACTCATGATTTTGGAAACCATACCAAACCCACCCCTTTAACCTTCTCTGCTCTAAGGAGAACAATCCTAGTTTCACCAGTCTCCCCTCGTGAGTAAAGTCCCTCATCCCCGAAACTATTCCTGGAAATGCCCTCATTAAGGTCTTCTCTTCCTTCCGAAAGCTTGCTGCTCAGAATTTTGTTTTTTCCATTTGATCACAGCATGAAGGCATTGCTGGCTAGGCCAGCATTTATTACCCATCCCTAATTGCCCAGAGGGTAGCTACAAGTCAGCCATGGTGTTGTGGGTCTGAAGTCACATGTAGACCAAACCAGGTAAGGATGGAAATTTCCATCCCTAAAGGGTATTAGCAGGCCAGATGGATTCTTCCAACAATTGACAATGGATTTGTGGTTGTCATTAGATTCTTAATTCCAGGTTTTATTGAATTTAAATTCCACCATCTGCTGTGACATGATTCGGACCCAGGTCCCGGGAACATTATCTGGGTCTTTGGATGAACAGTCCAGTGACAATATTGCTATGCCATTGCCTCCCCAGTAGCTGAATACAATCCTCTAGTTTAAACCCAAGCAGTGATTTACAAAGGTTTATCATAACACCCTTCCTTTTGAACTAACTGTACTGAGAAAAATAAGGATACCAAATGTTTTACTTTTGATGGGTTTTATCATCTTGTACTGTTAGCTTCAAAAACATTCTCAGGCAAGATCCTGGCTTTCTCCAATCCTGCCCATTTTCCAACCAGATCATTTTGTTTCTTTTGTGTCTCCTGCTCTTTCTTCCTAAATGTACGTAACTTCACAAATCTCTGTATTAATTTTCACTTGTCATGTGTAATTTCATACATTTCTCCAAGCCCTGCCAAATTCTATTACTATCTTCCTCTCAGTTTCCTGCATTTTCAAGTTTCACTTCATCTGCAAACTTTGAACTTAAGCCGTGTCCAATCATGAGTAAATAGCAAAAAGGAACCGAAACCTTAGCATTGACCCCGAGGGGTCACGGTTTAAAAAGATGGTGTCTTCCATTTAAGATGGAGATGAAGAGTACTCTTTGTTCCCCAGAAGGTTGAGAGCCTTTGGAACTCTCATCCCCAGAGGCTGGTGGAGATGGATCATTAAACGTTTTTAAGGTAGACATGGATAAATATTTGACTGACATTTTGCTGACACCACACATTTTGAAAAACAAATATTCATGAATTACTCTCCACTTTCTGTTCTTTGATTAGATTTCCTACAGTGTGGAAACAGGCCCTTCAGCCCAACTAGACCACACTGACCCTCCAAAGAGCAACCCACCCAGGCCCATTCCCCTACATTTAACCCTGACTAATGCACCTAACACTGCGGACAATTTAGCACGGCTCATTCACCTACATCCACATCTTTGGACTGTGGGAGGAAACCGGAACACCCGGAGGAAACCCACGCAGACACCGGGAGAACGTGCAAACTCCACACAGACAGTCGCCTGAGGTGGGAATGCAACCCGGGTCCCTGGCACTGTGAGGCAGCAGTGCTAACCACTGAGGCACCGTGCCGCCCATTAGTCAACTTTATATCCAAATAACCACAGTTCCTTATACTCTCCAGGCTTTAATATTGTGAACAACTGTCTCATGGGGCACTTTGTTAAGAAAAAAGTTTTGGAAGTTGAAATGAACAGCAGTTTGTGAGTTAGCTGGAAAGTTAACCTCGGTAACTTATTAACTTAGACAATCATGATAACTGATAAATGATCATGGACTCACCACAGAAGTGTAGGTTCAACCAAGACTTTACTACCATAGCAACAAAGGTGTAGTTGTTACATTGTCTGGTGATACAAAGATATGATGTGGAAGTGCCAGTGTTGGACTGTGAGAGACAAAATCATACAACACCAGGTTACAGTTCAACAGGTTTATTTAAAAGCACTAGCTTTTGGAGCACTGCTTCTTCATCAGATGATTGTAGAGCAGGATCATAAGACACAGAATTTATAGCAAAAGATCACAGTGTCTTGCAACTGCTACGATACATTGAACAAACCTAGATTGCTGTTAAGTCGTTTAACTTTCAGAATGGGTTGCAGGTTTCAGTTCATTAATATGTAAACCCCAGAATTTCTTTCAAGTCACATTCTCGCGATAACTTAAGGTTTTATAAAAAAAGGCGATTTCTCATCTGAGACAATGCATTACAAGTGTGAGGTTAGAGTCTGTCTGTATCCCAATCTTGAGTCAGACTGGCTCTATTTTCAAAGTAGGAATTTATAAAATGCTACATGGGCTGACTACCTGCAGATTATGCGCTTTTTGAACAAAATAGAAAGTATCTACACTTACAATTCTGCAAATGCAAATTCACCCCATAGACTTATATGTGTGTGTGCTTGCATGTGCATGAGAGAGAGAGAATGTATGTGTGTGTGGAAGAGTGTGTGAGCGCGTGTGTGCATGCTTGGTAGAGTGTGTGCATGAGTGTGATGGAGTATAAGCCTATGAGAGAGTTGTGAGTGTGGTGTGTGTGTGTGTCTAAATCGAAGAGAGTGTATGTATGACAGAGGGTTTGCGTGAGTGAGCATGTAAAAGTGTGTCTGTGTAAATCAATTGAGAGGATAATAAAGAGAGAGGCTAAAAACAGTGTGTAGAAATTTGAAAGATGGACTATAATGTGGAATGATGTGAACTTGCCTACTTTGGCAGGAAAAATGAAAGAAACAATGCTTTATGTAAATGAAGAGGGACCTAAGGTGCAGAGGGATCTGGATAGTCTGGTGCATGAATCCCATCAGGTTAGCAGGCAAATCCAACAAGTGAACAGGAAGGCAAGTGGAATGTTGTTGTTTATTACAAGGGAAATGGAAAATAAGATTAGGAATGTTTTGCTGCTGTTATACAGAGCATTGGTGAGACCATATCTGTAGTACAGTGTACATCTTTGGTCTCCTTATTTAATGGAATATTTGAACATGCTGGAATGTTCACTGGACCAATACCTGGAAATGGAGCCAAACGGTTATCTTAAGGAAATGTTGGACAGATTAGACCTATCCCGTTAGACTGATTTTCACTCAAGAGATGACAGTTTGTCTGGTCAGGCCAGCATTTAGTGTCCATCCCTAATTGCTCACAGAGCAGTTTAGGAGTAACCAACATTGCTGGGGGTCTGGAGTCACATGTAAGAATAGCAGTTTCCTTCCCTAAAGGGCACGAGTGAACGAGATGGGCTTTTCCAACAACTGAGCTGTCTTTTGGAACCACTATAGTCCAAGTGCTGTCTGTAGGTAGACCGACAATGCAGTTGGGGATTAGAAGAATAAGGAGTTGGCATTGTTGAAATGTTTAAGATCCCAAGGAGAGTTGACAGGATGGATGCTGAAAGGATATTCCCCTTGAAGAGAGACGGCAGCTAGGGGACATCGTTTAAAAAGGTGACTTCCATTTAAGATGGAGATGATGAGAACTCTTTTCTCCCAGAGAGATGAGAGTCTTTGGAACTCTCTTCCCCAGAGAGCAGTGCGGATGGGTAACTGGATGTGTTTTAAGGTTGACTGACAGGGGAGGGGAGGGTCAAAGGGGAAGTAGAGTTGAAACCGCAATCAGATTTTGTTGAATGGTGAGGTAGGGGCTGAATGGCCACCTCCTAATTTGCATGTTTGTATATTTGGTGCCACTTGTATTTTTTTTAGAGGGAGGTGTTAATTGTAACTTTAGTCAGAAAAAAATGCACAACTTGGAATGGTTTGAGGCATGTCAGTGATAAAGCAATTTTCAGAAAGAACTAAGTGGCAAAATATAATTTTGAAAGAGCACAGCAAGAAAACAAGAATGATTCCTTGGGTTCTGAACAAGGGTCACTGGACTTGAGCTGTTAACTCTGAATAGCTCTCTTCATATCCTGCTGAGTTCCTCCAGCAATTTTGTGTTCATTTCAGATTTCCACCATCTGCAGTTCTTTGTTTATTTTTATATAAGAATGTTTCTTTGTATGGAACAGTAAACACAAAGAGGTTTAGTGTGTTTGAGTACCTGGATGATACACTCATTTTGCTACAGTACAATTCTGAGAGGATTCAGACTTGGTCTTTAATCTAGGCAGAGGCTGAATCACTGTAACTGATCATTGTCCACGGCCTCTTGCTGGATATTCTCAATACCCTGGATGCTGGAGTGGTCTGCTTTAACCTCGGCAGCAATGACATCTCTCCAGCCCTCTGAGTCACGCCTGTCTCACATTCTCAGGCATCAAAATTGTGCCTCTGGATTGAGGAAAAATCAGGAGCAAGAGCAAATTGGATAATCAGGGATGGAATAAAGAATCACATTCGCTTTTTACACACCCTGAGGAGCTGACCTATTTTTGTCTTTCGGAAAGAACTCCTGATGTTGCTAAATATAATCTTTGCTTAAAATGTTCTTTAAGTTGTCTTTTGGATCATTTAAACCACAATAGAATTGTTAGCAAGAATGATGATGCCCTGAAGCTTTAGTGTAGAGTGACTCCACATTCAGAGTCAAACAGTGTGGTGCTGGAAAAGCACAGCCTGTCAGGCAGCATCTGAGGAGCAGGACAGTTGATGTCTCAGGTATAAGCCCTTCATTAGGAATTCACGAAACGTCGATTCTCCTGCTCCTCAGATGCTGCCTGACCTGCTGTGCTTTTCCAGCGCCACACTTTCTAACTCTGATCTCCAGTATCTGCAGTCCTTATTTTCATCTGATTCCACATTCATGTCTGACAGAAAGTGAGAACTGTTAAACGTGAGGGGTGTTGGGTCTGGAAAATTTCACTCCTGTGTCCTACCAAACCCCAAACTGTGGGAGGTAAGAATAGTAGGACTGAGAGGATAATGACTAACCAAGAGGTCAGGTAGCTGTGACGTACATAAGATTAGAAATTACCCTGTCAAAATTCAACTCCAAACACTTCTCTCTCTGTCTGGATCACACTAATCCTTGTCTATTTTATTAATGTTAATAAGCTCATTGAGATGAATGGAAATTAAACCCCCATGATAGATCAGAGGGGGTAGATTGTTGAAATGCTATTCCAGTTTTCCAATCAGGATCCCTCTTGCTCTTCCGCTGTAGCCTAATAGGATCAGGAGAGGTCATTTCAGCTTCTCGCCCCTGCTCCATCATTCACTTTGAACTTGGCTGAACATCCCGCATCCTGCTAATCCCTACCCAACTCACACCCTCCACATGCCACATGCTTCTTTCATTCCTTTGCCATCCAGCCTGCCTTGAGACTGAAAAGTGTCCCTCTGCGACGCAGACCCAGTCAGTGTTTGACATTAACTGTTCAGTCTTTAATGGGGCTGTGGTCTCTGAATCCTTTCCCTGTTGGTTCAATATTTGGGTAATAATAGTCCCATGCTGTAAAGGGACTCATTCTTGAATATTGATGGAGTTCTTTTAGTGAATCTGTGTTATCAGCAAAGCAAAAAACCAATGTGAGCATTGAGTTAATTGATAACAACAAATGCTGGAGATCACAGCAGGTTAGGCAGCATCCATGGAGAGAGAGCAAGCTAATGTTTCGTGTCTAGATGATGCTTCAGCAGAGTTGTTTATTTATAGTTAATCAGAGTTTTATTTTAAGATTAGATTACTTACAGTGTGGAAACAGACCCTTCGGCCCAACAAGTCCACACCACCCCACCGAAGCGCAACCCACCCATTTACCCCTTACCTAACACTATGGGCAATTTAGCATGGCCAATCCACCCTGACCTGCACATCTTTGGACTGTGGGAGGAAACCGGAGGAAACCCACACAGACACAAGGAGAACGTGCAAACTCCACACAGTCAGTCGCCTGAGGTGGGAATTGAACCCAGGTCTCTGGCGCTGTGAGGCAGCAGTGCTAACCACTGTGCCACCGTGCAACCGTGCAACCCTGCTCAGATCACAACCTGTTGGTGTAGTCAGCTACCCCCAATCCTAATCTACCATTTCCTCCATTTCTATTTCTGTTTTGCCTTGATATTTAGCCAGTAAATGTCGTTATTAGTCTGAGGCTGAGCTTGGAATATAGTTGGGAACTGATGGTTTTCAGTGAAATAGCTTGAACTCCAGTTGGTCTGAGATGGTGACATCACGGCTGAACGTTATGGTCACTCGGCTATAATCCAGAGACTGGGTTCAAATCCCACCAGGTCACCTGATGGAGATTAAATCCATAAATCTGAATGTGAAAGCGAGCTCCAGTGATAGTATCCATCATTGACTGTTGTACAAACCTAACCTGGTTCACTAATGTCCCATAGGGAAAGAAATGTGCCACCAATACCCATCCTAGCCCTACATGTGACTCCAGACCGATAGCAATATGGTTGACTCTTAGCTGCCTCCGGAATGGTTCTTGAGAGACCATCAGTACCAGGGCAATTAGGGATGGGAAAAAAAAAACTTGTCAGGGGCACTCACATCCTATGAAAAGCTAAATAACTGGAAACATAGAATGTTGGAAGTACATAACAACATCTTTCCATGTCCTAAGGCAATATAGAAATGTAAAACATCCAAAGATATTTCCCAGACAGATATTGCCTCCGTGAGGCAAATGACGAATGACTTGTTCATGTGATGAGTCTTGAGGAGGATCTAAAATGAGGAAAAAGAGAGGTGGAGAGATTTTGGGAGTATGTTCCAGTGTTGCTCGTGAAGGCAAAGCTCTTAATGTTGACATGAAGGAAATCAGGCTGACAAGGGGGTTAGATGGGGTAGACAAGGGAGAGTGTTTTTCCAAGTGTGGTGACGGTGAGCACGAGGGGGCATGCCTTTAAATTGAGGGGTGATAGATATAGGACAGATGTCAGAGATAGTTTCTTTACTCAGAGAGTAGTAAGGGTATGGAATGCTTTGCCTGCAACGGTAGTAGATTCACCAAGTTTAAGTACATTTAAGTCGTCATTGGACAAGCAAATGGACGTACATGGAATAGTGTAGGTTAGATGGGCTTCAGATTAGTATGACAGGGCGGCACAACATCGAGGGCCGAAGGGCCTGTACTACGCTGGAACGTTCTATGTTCTATATGTTCTAAGAGGCAAAATGCAGATATCTCTGAGGTTGTAAGGTTGGAGGAGATTACAGAGATGGGGCTGGGATCACAGATGCATGGGAACAGATGAGAATTCCAAGTTGATTTGGATAAAGATGCTCGAAACATCGACTCTCCTGCTCCTCGGATGCTGCCTGACCTGCTGTGCTTTTCCAACACCACACTCTCGACTCTGATCTCCAGTATCTGCAGTCCTCACTTTTTCCTGGGATAAAGGTCTGACAAAGGTCTGAGTGAAGACTGATTGTTAATGGGTAGTGCGAGCTAGGAGACTGACACCAATTTTGGAGGTGCTTAAGTTAACACACACACTGGAAGGTGGGATCTAGGAAGGAAAGTCATGGAACAGTGAAGTCTGGAAGATGCTGGGATTGACTGTGGAAGGAGCTGCCAACAGCTCAAGCTGAAGAGTGAGTGACCATCAAAGAGGCAGTGCCTGATGGAGAAAATAGACTGAATTGGACCGAAGTCTGTCAGAGGGACAAATCCTGAGGTTATTCTCCCTTTCCAGCTTTTCTGGTTTCTAATTCTGTGCTTTGCCCTACTTTGCGTGAAAGTTAATTAAAAGCTCTGCTAACTCAGTCAGCAGGAACAGAGAAATGAATTAAACTTCACCCAGTTGGTGTCACCCATCGCTGACATCTGCTCCTCAATACGAGCTGTTATCTAAATTTGATCAGTAGGGGGCAAATTACATCCAATTTTCAGATATCAGATTCACAAGGACAGAAAATAAACAAGCTCCGATTTTACATGTGTTTCTGATAAGTTTTGCTATTGGGACAGATCACTCACAGCTTGTAATGTGACCTTATCTTTTCCTTCCTCTGGATATTTTGTCTTTAACAAATAACAATTTTATATGAAATTCCCCTCAGAGTCCATATATGCTCCTTCAGAAATCTCAAATTTATTTCCATTCCTCTAACTCAGAAATCCAGAGAACTAGCTATCATTCTTTCTCTTGTCTCTCTCTCTCGTCATTTCTTAATAATCGTACTCCCTCTGTCTAAAATTAAACTACCACAAGCAATCTCCCAATTTGCTCCCACAGCACTGCTCCCTAAACTTTGCAGAAATTTGGCAAGATAAAATATTGCAAATGGAGTGTAGCATTTTTCTGGGCTTTTCAATGAGTCTTTTTTACTCAATTTATTGAGAAAAATCAAGAAAGTCCTCAACAGAAATTTAACTCATTGGCCTCTGATCATTGTCCCTATATCCACTCTGATCCTGGCCCAAGGAATTTTCCTGATCTACTCTGTCTACCCTGATCTACCCTGATCTACCCTGTCTACACTGATCTACCCTGTCTACCCTGATCTACCCTGTCTACACTGATCTACCCTGTCTACCCTGATCTACCCTGATCTACCCTGACATACCCTGTCTACCCTGATCTACCCTGATATACCCTGATCTACCCTGATCTACCCTGATCTACCCTGTCTACCCTGATCTACCCTGATATACCCTGATCTACCCTGATCTACCCTGATCTACCCTGATCTACCCTGTCTACCCTGATCTACCCTGATATACCCTGATCTACCCTGATCTACCCTGATCTACCCTGACATACCCTGTCTACCCTGATCTATCCTGATCTACTCTGATCTATCCTGTCTACCCTGATCTACCCTGATCTACCCTGATCTACTCTGTCCACCCTGATCTACCCTGATCTACTCTGTCCACCCTGATCTACCCTGATCTACCCTGATCTACCCTAATCTACCCTGATCTACCCTGATCTACCCTGATCTACCCTGATCTACCCTGTCTACCCTGTCTACCCTAATCTACCCTGATCTACCCTGTCTACCTGTCTATCCTGTCTACCCTGATCTACCCTGATCTACCTTGATCTGCCCTGTCTACCCTGATCTACCCTGTCTACCTGTCTATCCTGTCTACCCTGTCTACCCTAATCTACCCTGATCTACCCTGTCTACCCTGTCTACCCTAATCTACCCTGATCTACCCTGTCTACCTGTCTATCCTGTCTACCCTGTCTACCCTAATCTACCCTGATCTACCCTGTCTACCCTAATCTACCCTGATCTACCCTGTCTACCCTGATCTCCCCTGATCTACCCTGATCTACCCTGATCTACCCTGATCTACCCTGATCTACCTTGATCTGCCCTGTCTACCCTGATATACCCTGTCTACCCTGATCTACTCTGATCTACCCTGATCTACCCTGATCTACCCTGATCTACTCTGATCTACCCTGATCTACTCTGATCTACCCTGATCTACCCTGATCTACCCTGATCTACTCTGATCTACCCCGATCTACCCCGATCTACCCTGATATACCCTGTCTACCCTGATCTACCCTGTCTACCCTGATCTACCCTGATCTACCCTGATCTACCCTGTCTACCCTGTCTACTCTGATCTACCCTGATCTACCCTGATCTTCCCTGTCTACCCTGATCTACCCTGATCTACCCTGATCTACCCTGATCTCCCCTGTCTACCCTGATCTACCCTGATCTACCCTGATCTACCCTGATCTTCCCTGTCTACCCTGATCTACCCTGATCTACCCTGATCTACCCTGATCTGCCCTGTCTACCCTGATCTACCCTGATCTACCCTGTCTACCCTGATCTACCCTGATCTACCCTGATCTACCCTGTCTACCCTGATCTACCCTGATCTACCCTGATCTACCCTGATCTACCCTGTCTACCCTGATCTACCCTGATCTACCCTGATCTACTCTGATCTACCCTGTCTACCCTGATCTACCCTGATATACCCTGATCTACCTGTCTACCTGTCTATCCTGTCTACCCTGATCTACCCTGATCTACTCTGATCTACCCTGATCTACCCTGATCTACCCTGTCTATCCTGTCTACCCTGATCTACCCTGATCTACCCTGTCTACCCTGATCTATCCTGTCTACTCTGATCTACCCTGATCTACCCTGATCTACCCTAATCTCCCCTGTCTACCCTGATCTACCCTGTCTACCCTGATCTACCCTGATCTACCCTGTCTACTCTGATCTACCCTGATCTACCCTGATCTACCCTGATCTACCTGTCTACCTGTCTATCCTGTCTACCCTGATCTACCCTGATCTACCCTGATCTACCCTGATCTACCTGTCTACCTGTCTATCCTGTCTACCCTGATCTATCCTGTCTACCCTGATCTACCCTGATCTATCTGTCTACCCTGATCTACCCTGATCTACCCTGATCTACCTGTCTACCTGTCTATCCTGTCTACCCTGATCTACCCTGATCTACCCTGATCTACCCTGATCTACCTGTCTACCCTGTCTACCCTGATCTACCCTGTCTACCCTGATCTACCCTGATCTATCTGTCTACCCTGATCTACCCTGATCTACCCTGTCTACCCTGTCTATCTGTCGACCCTGATATACCCTGTCTACCCTGATCTACCCTGATCTACACTGATCTACCCTAATACACCCTGATCTCCCCTGTCTACCTGTCTACCCTGATCTACCCTGATCTACCCTGATCTACCTGTCTACCTGTCAACCCCAGGGCATCAATGTGGACTTCAACAGCTTCCTCATTTCCCCTTCCCCCACCTCATCCTAGTTTGAAACTCCCAGCTCAGTTACTGTCTCCTTGACTTGTCGGACCTGCCTATCTTCTTTTCTACCTATCCACTCCACACTCTCCTCCTTGACCTATCACCTTCATCCCCTCCCCCACTCACCCATTGTACTCTATGCTACTCTCTCCCCAGCCCCACCCTCCTCTAGCTTATCTCTCCATGCTTCAGGCTCACTGCCTTTATTCCTGATGAAGGGCTTTTGCCCGAAACGTTGATTTCGCTGCTCGTTGGATGCTGCCTGAACTGCTGTGCTCTTCCAGCACCACTAATCCAGTACCTGTCTATCCTGTCTACCCTGATCTACCCTGATCTACCCTGATCTACCCTGTCTACCCTGTCTACCCTGATCTACCCTGATATACCCTGATATACCCTGTCTACCTGTCTACCCTGATCTACCCTGATCTACCCTGTCTACCCTGATCTACCCTGATCTACCCTGATCTACCCTGTCTACTCTGATCTACCCTGATCTACCCTGTCTACCCTGATCTACCCTGATCTACCCTGACCTACTCTGTCTACCCTGATCTACCCTGATCTACCCTGTCTACCCTGATCTACCCTGATCTACCCTGACCTACTCTGTCTACCCTGATCTACCCTGATCTACTCTGATCCACCCTGATATACCCTGTCTACCCTAATCTCCCCTGATCTACCCTGTCTACCCTGATCTACCCTGATCTACCCTGATCTACTCTGTCCACCCTGATATACCCTGATCTACCCTGATCTACTCTGATCCACCCTGATATACCCTGTCTACCCTAATCTAACCTGTCTACCCTGTCTACCCTAATCTACCCTGATATACCCTGTCTACCTTGATCTACCCTGTCTACCCTGATCTACCCTGTCTACCTTGATCTACCTGTCTACCTGTCTATCCTGTCTACCCTGATCTACCCTGATCTACCCTGTCTACCCGGATCTACCCTGTCTACCTTGATCTACCCTGTCTACCTGTCTATCCTGTCTACCCTGATCTACCTGTCTACCCTGATATACCCTGATCTACCCTGTCTACCTGTCTACCCTGATATACCCTGTCTACCCTGATCTACCCTGATCTACCCTGTCTACTCTGATCTACCCTGATCTACCCTGATCTACCCTGTCTACCCTGATCTACCCTAATCTCCCCTGTCTACCTGTCTACCCTGATCTACCCTGATCTACCCTGATCTACCTGTCTACCTGTCTATCCTGTCTACCCTGATCTACCCTGATCTATCCTGTCTACCCTGATCTACCCTGTCTACCCTGATCTACCCTAATCTCCCCTGTCTACCTGTCTATCCTGTCTACCCTGATCTACCCTGATCTACCCTGATCTACCTGTCTACCTGTCTATCCTGTCTACCCTGATCTACCCTGATCTATCCTGTCTACCCTGATCTACCCTGTCTACCCTGATCTACCCTAATCTCCCCTGTCTACCTGTCTATCCTGTCTACCCTGATCTACCTTGATCTACCCTGATCTACCCTGATCTACCCTGATCTACCCTGATATACCCTGTCTACCTGTCTACCCTGATATACCCTGATCTACCATGATCTACCGTGTCTTCCCTGATCTACCCTAACCTACCCTGATCTACCTGTCTATCCTGTCTACCCTTATCTACCCTGATCTACCCTGATCTACCTGTCTACCCTGATATACCCTGTCTACCCTGATCTACCCTGATCTACCCTGATCTACCCTGATCTACCCTAATCTACCCTGATCTACCCTGTCTACCCTGATCTACCCTGATCTACCCTGATCTACCCTGTCTACCCTGATCTACCCTAATCTCCCCTGTCTACCTGTCTACACTGATCTACTCTGATCTACCTGTTTACCTGTCTATCCTGTCTACCCTGATCTACCCTGATCTACCTGTCTACCCTGATCTACCTGTCTACCCTGATCTACCCTGATCTACCCTGATCTACCCTGTCTATCTGTCTACCCTGATATACCCTGTCTACCCTGATCTACCCTGATCTACTCTGATCCACCCTGATATACCCTGTCTACCCTAATCTACCCTGTCTACCCTGTCTACCCTGATCTACCCTGATATACCCTGTCTACCTTGATCTACCCTGTCTATCCTGTCTACCCTAATCTACCCTGATCTATCCTGTCTACCCTGATCTACCCTGATCTACCCTGTCTACCCGGATCTACCCTGTCTACCTTGATCTACCCTGTCTACCTGTCTATCCTGTCTACCCTGATCTACCTGTCTACCCTGATATACCCTGATCTACCCTGTCTATCCTGTCTACCCTGATCTACCTGTCTACCCTGATATACCCTGATCTACCCTGTCTACCTGTCTACCCTGATCTACCCTGATCTACCCTGATCTACCCTGTCTACTCTGATCTACCCTGATCTACCCTGATCTACCCTGTCTACCCTGATCTACCCTAATCTCCCCTGTCTACCTGTCTACCCTGATCTACCCTGATCTACCCTGTCTACCTGTCTACCCTGATCTACCCTGATCTACCCTGATCTACCCTGTCTACTCTGATCTACCCTGATCTACCCTGATCTACCCTGTCTACCCTGATCTACCCTAATCTCCCCTGTCTACCTGTCTATCCTGTCTACCCTGATCTACCCTGATCTATCCTGTCTACCCTGATCTACCCTGTCTACCCTGATCTACCCTAATCTCCCCTGTCTACCTGTCTATCCTGTCTACCCTGATCTACCTTGATCTGCCCTGTCTATCCTGATCTACCCTGATCTACCCTGATATACCCTGTCTACCTGTCTACCCTGATATACCCTGATCTACCTTGATCTACCGTGTCTTCCCTGATCTACCCTGATCTACCTGTCTACCTGTCTATCCTGTCTTCCCTGATCTACCCTGATCTACCCTGTCTACCCTGATCTACCCTGATCTACCCTGATCTACCCTGATCTACCCTGTCTACCCTGATCTACCCTGATCTACCCTGTCTACCCTGATCTACCCAAATCTCCCCTGTCTACCTGTCTACACTGATCTACCCTGATCTACTCTGATCTACCTGTCTACCCTGATCTACCCTAATCTCCCCTGTCTACCTGTCTACACTGATCTACCCTGATCTACTCTGATCTACCTGTCTACCCTGATCTACCTGTCTACCCTGATCTACCCTGATCTACCCTGATCTACCCTGTCTACCCTGATCTACCCTAATCTCCCCTGTCTACCTGTCTACACTGATCTACTCTGATCTACCTGTCTACCCTGATCTACCTGTCTACCCTGATCTACCCTGATCTACCCTGATCTACCCTGTCTATCTGTCTACCCTGATATACCCTGTCTACCCTGATCTACCCTGATCTACTCTGATCTACCCTGATCTCCCCTGATCTCCCCTGTCTACCTGTCTACCCTGATCTACCCTGATCTACATGTCTACCCTGATATACCCTGTCTACCCTGATCTACCCTGATATACCCTGTCTACCCTGATCTACCCTGTCTACCCTGATTTACCCTGTCTACCTGTCTACCCTGATCTACCCTGATCTACCCTAATCTACCCTGATCTACCTTGTCTACCCTGTCTACCCTGATCTACTCTATCCACCCTGATCTACCCTGATCTACCCTGATCTACTCTGATCTACCCTGATCTACCCTGATCTACCCTGATCTACTCTGATCTACCCTGTCTACCCTGATCTACTCTGTCCACCCTGATCTACCCTGTCTACCCTGATCTACCTGATCTACCCTGAGCTACCCTGATCTACCCTGATCTACTCTGTCCACCCTGATCTACCCTGTCTACCCTGATCTACCTGATCTACCCTGTCTAACCTGATCTACCCTGATCTACCCTGTCTACCCTGATCTACCCTGTCTACTCTGATCTACCCTGATCTACCCTGATCTTCCCTGTCTACCCTGATCTACCCTGATCTACTCTGATCTACCCTGATCTACCCTGATCTCCCCTGTCTACCTGTCTACCCTGATCTACCCTGATCTACCCTGATCTACCCTGATCTACCTGTCTACCTGTCAACCCCAGGGCATCAATGTGGACTTCAACAGCTTCCTCATTTCCCCTTCCCCCACCTCATCCTAGTTTCAAACTCCCAGCTCAGTTACTGTCTCCTTGACTTGTCGGACCTGCCTATCTTCTTTTCTACCTATCCACTCCACACTCTCCTCCTTGACCTATCACCTTCATCCCCTCCCCCACTCACCCATTGTACTCTATGCTACTCTCTCCCCACACCCACCCTCCTCTAGCTTATCTCTCCATGCTTCAGGCTCACTGCCTTTATTCCTGATGAAGGGCTTTTGCCCGAAACGTTGATTTCGCTGCTCATTGGATGCTGCCTGAACTGCTGTGCTCTTCCAGCACCACTAATCCGGTACCTGTCTATCCTGTCTACCCTGATCTACCCTGATCTACCCTGTCTACCCTGTCTACCCTGATCTACCCTGATATACCCTGATATACCCTGTCTACCTGTCTACCCTGATCTACCCTGATCTACCCTGTCTACCCTGATCTACCCTGTCTACCCTGATCTACCCTGATCTACCCTGATCTGCCCTGTCTACCCTGATCTACCCTGATCTACCCTGATCTACCCTGTCTACTCTGATCTACCCTGATCTGCCCTGTCTACCCTGATCTACCCTGATCTACCCTGTCTACCCTGATCTATCCTGATCTACCCTAATCTACCCTGATCTACCCTGATCTACCCTGATCTACCCTAATCTACCCTGATCTACCCTGATCTACCCTGATCTACCCTGTCTACTCTGATCTACCCTGATCTGCCCTGTCTACCCTGATCTACCCTGACCTACCCTGTCTACCCTGATCTATCCTGATCTACCCTAATCTACCCTGATCTACCCTGATCTACCCTGATCTACCCTAATCTACCCTGATCTACCCTGTCTACCCTGATCTACCCTGTCTACCCTGATCTACCCTGATCTAGCCTAATCTACCCTGATCTACCCTGTCTACCCTGATCTACCCTGATCTACCCTGATCTACCCTGTCTACCTGTCTACCCTGATCTACCCTAATCTACCCTGATCTACCCTGTCTACTCTGATCTACCCTAATCTACCCTGATCTACCCTGTCTACCCTGATCTACCCTGATCTACCCTGATCTACCCTAATCTACCCTGATCTACCCTGTCTACCCTGATCTACCCTGATCTACCCTGATCTACCCTGTCTACCTGTCTACCCTGATCTACCCTAATCTACCCTGATCTACCCTGTCTACTCTGATCTACCCTGATCTACCCTGATCTACCCTAATCTACCCTGATCTACCCTGTCTACTCTGATCTACCCTAATCTACCCTGATCTACCCTAATCTACCCTGATCTACCCTGTCTACTCTGATCTACCCTAATCTACCCTGATCTACCCTAATCTACCCTGATCTACCCTGTCTACTCTGATCTACCCTGATCTACCCTGATCTCCCCTGTCTACCTGTCTACCCTGATCTACCCTGATCTACCCTGTCTACCCTGATCTCCCCTGATATACCCTGATCTACCCTGATCTACCCTGATATACCCTGTCTACCCTGATCTAACCTGATCTACCCTGATCTACCCTGATCTACCCTGATCTACCCTGTCTACCCTGATCTACCCTGATCTACCCTCTCTACCTGTCTACCCTGATCTACCCTGATCTACCCTAATCTACCCTGATCTACCTTGTCTACCCTGTCTACCCTGATCTACCCTGATCTACTCTATCCACCCTGATCTACCCTGATCTACCCTGATCTACTCTGATCTACCCTGATCTACCCTGTCTACCCTGATCTCCCCTGATATACCCTGTCTACCCTGATCTAACCTGATCTACCCTGTCTACCCTGATCTACCCTGATCTACCCTCTCTACCTGTCTACCCTGATCTACCCTGATATACCCTGTCTACCCTGATCTACCCTGTCTACCCTGATCTACCCTGTCTACCTGTCTACCCTGTCTACCCTGATCTACCCTGTCTACCCTGATCTACCCTGTCTACCTGTCTAGCCTGATCTACCCTGATCTACCCTAATCTACCCTGATCTACCCTGATCTACCCTGATCTACTCTATCCACCCTGATCTACCCTGATCTACCCTGATCTACTCTGATCTACCCTGATCTACCCTGATCTATCCTGTCTACCCTGATCTACCCTGATCTACCCTGATCTACCCTGATCTACCCTGTCTACCCTGATCTACCCTGATCTACCCTGTCTACCCTGAATTACTCTGTCCACCCTGATCTACCCTGTCTACCCTGATCTACCTAATCTACCCTGATCTACCCTGATCTACTCTGTCCACCCTGATCTACCTGATCTACCCTGTCTAACCTGATCTACCCTGATCTACCCTGTCTACCCTGATCTACCCTGTCTAACCTGATCTACCCTGATCTACCCTGTCTACCCTGATCTACCCTGATCTACTCTGATCTACCTAGTCCACCCTGATCTACCCTGATCTACCCTGATCTACCCTGTCTACCCTGATCTACCCTGTCTAACCTGATCTACCCTGATCTACCCTGTCTACCCTGATCTACCCTGATCTACCCTGTCTACCCTGTCCACCCTGATCTACCTAGTCCACCCTGATCTACCCTGATCTACCCTGATCTACCCTGTCTACCCTGATCTACCCTGATCTACCCTGTCTAACCTGATCTACCCTGTCTACCCTGATCTACCCTGTCTACCCTGATCTACCCTGATCTACCCTGTCTACCCTGATCTACCCTGTCTACTCTGATCTACTCTGTCTACCCTGATCTACCCTGATCTTCCCTGTCTACCCTGTCTAACCTGATCTACCCTGATCTACCCTGTCTACCCTGATCTACCCTGTCTACCCTGATCTACCCTGATCTACCCTGTCTACCCTGATCTACCCTGTCTACTCTGATCTACCCTGATCTACCCTGATCTTCCCTGTCTACCCTGATCTACCCTGTCTACCCTGATCTACCCTGTCTACTCTGATCTACCCTGATCTACCCTGATCTTCCCTGTCTACCCTGATCTTCCCTGATCTACCCTGATCTACCTGTCTACCCTGATCTACCCTGTCTACCCTGATCTACCCTGTCTACCCTGATCTACCCTGATCTACCCTGTCTACTCTGATCTACCCTGATCTACCCTGATCTTCCCTGTCTACCCTGATCTACCCTGTCTACCCTGATCTACCCTGTCTACCCTGATCTACCCTGATCTACCCTGATCTTCCCTGTCTACCCTGATCTTCCCTGATCTACCATGTCTGCCCAGATCTACCCTGTCTACCCTGATCTACCCTGTCTACCCTGATCTACCCTGATCTACCCTGATCTACCCTGTCTACCCTGTCCACCCTGATCTACCCTGTCTACCCTGTCCACCCTGATCTACCTAGTCCACCCTGATCTACCCTGATCTACCCTGATCTACCCTGATCTACCCTGTCTACCCTGATCTACCCTGATCTACCCTGTCTACTCTGATCTACCCTGATCTACCCTGATCTTCCCTGTCTACCCTGATCTTCCCTGATCTACCATGTCTGCCCTGATCTACCCTGTCTACCCTGATCTACCCTGTCTACCCTGTCCACCCTGATCTACCCTGATCTACTCTGATCTACCCTGATCTACCCTGATCTACCCTGACCTACTCTGATCTACCCTGATCTACCCTGTCTACCCTGTCCACCCTGATCTACCCTGTCTACCCTGATCTACTTGATCGACCCTGTCTACCCTGATCTACCCTGATCTACCCTGATCTACCCTAATCTACCCTGATCTACCCTGATCTACCCTGATCTACCTGTCTACCCTGATCTACCCTGATCTACCCTGATCTACCCTGTCTACCCTGATCTACCCTGCTCTACCCTGTCTACCCTGATCTACCCTGTCTACCCTGATCTACCCTGATCTACCCTGATCTACCTGTCTACCCTGTCTACCCTGATCTACCCTGTCTACCCTGATCTACCCTGATCTACCCTAATCTACCCTGATCTACCCTGTCTACCCTGATCTACCCTGATCTACCCTGATCTACCCTGATCTACCCTAATCTACCCTGATCTACCCTGATCTACCCTGATCTACCCTGTCTACCCTGATCTACCCTGATCTACCCTAATCTACCCTGATCTACCCTGTCTACCCTGATCTACCCTGATCTACCCTGATCTACCCTGATCTACCCTGTCTACCCTGATCTACCCTGATCTACCCTGATCTACCCTGATCTACCCTGTCTACCCTGTCTACCCTGATCTACCCTGTCTACCCTGATCTACCCTGATCTACCCTAATCTACCCTGATCTACCCTGTCTACCCTGATCTACCCTGATCTACCCTGATCTACCCTGATCTACCCTGTCTACCCTGATCTACCCTGATCTACCCTAATCTACCCTGATCTACCCTGATTTACCCTGTCTACTCTGATCTACCCAGATCTACCCTGATCTACCCTGTCTACCCTGATCTACCCTGTCTACCCTGATCTACCCTGATCTACCCTAATCTACCCTGATCTACCCTGTCTACCCTGATCTACCCTGATCTACCCTGATCTACCCTGATCTACCCTGATCTACCCTGTCTACCCTGATCTACCCTAATCTACCCTGATTTACCCTGTCTACTCTGATCTACCCAGATCTACCCTGATCTACCCTGTCTACCCTGATCTACCCTGATCTACCCTGATCTACCCTAATCTACCCTGATCTACCCTGATCTACCCTGTCTACCCTGATCTACTTGATCGACCCTGTCTACCCTGATCTACCCTGATCTACCCTGATCTACCCTGATCTACCCTAATCTACCCTGATCTACCCTGTCTACCCTGATCTACCCTGATCTACCCTGATCTACCCTGTCTACCTGTCTACCCTGATCTACCCTAATCTACCCTGATCTACCCTGTCTACTCTGATCTACCCTGATCTACCCTGATCTACCCTAATCTACCCTGATCTACCCTGTCTACTCTGATCTACCCTAATCTACCCTGATCTACCCTAATCTACACTGATCTACCCTGTCTACTCTGATCTACCCTAATCTACCCTGATCTACCCTAATCTACCCTGATCTACCCTGTCTACTCTGATCTACCCTGATCTACCCTGATCTCCCCTGTCTACCTGTCTACCCTGATCTACCCTGATCTACCCTGTCTACCCTGATCTCCCCTGATATACCCTGATCTACCCTGATCTACCCTGATATACCCTGTCTACCCTGATCTAACCTGATCTACCCTGATCTACCCTGATCTACCCTGATCTACCCTGTCTACCCTGATCTACCCTGATCTACCCTCTCTACCTGTCTACCCTGATCTACCCTGATCTACCCTAATCTACCCTGATCTACCTTGTCTACCCTGTCTACCCTGATCTACCCTGATCTACTCTATCCACCCTGATCTACCCTGATCTACCCTGATCTACTCTGATCTACCCTGATCTACCCTGTCTACCCTGATCTCCCCTGATATACCCTGTCTACCCTGATCTAACCTGATCTACCCTGTCTACCCTGATCTACCCTGATCTACCCTCTCTACCTGTCTACCCTGATCTACCCTGATATACCCTGTCTACCCTGATCTACCCTGTCTACCCTGATCTACCCTGTCTACCTGTCTACCCTGTCTACCCTGATCTACCCTGTCTACCCTGATCTACCCTGTCTACCTGTCTAGCCTGATCTACCCTGATCTACCCTAATCTACCCTGATCTACCCTGATCTACCCTGATCTACTCTATCCACCCTGATCTACCCTGATCTACCCTGATCTACTCTGATCTACCCTGATCTACCCTGATCTATCCTGTCTACCCTGATCTACCCTGATCTACCCTGATCTACCCTGATCTACCCTGTCTACCCTGTCTACCCTGATCTACCCTGATCTACCCTGTCTACCCTGATCTACTCTGTCCACCCTGATCTACCCTGTCTACCCTGATCTACCTAATCTACCCTGAACTACCCTGATCTACTCTGTCCACCCTGATCTACCTGATCTACCCTGTCTAACCTGATCTACCCTGATCTACCCTGTCTACCCTGATCTACCCTGTCTAACCTGATCTACCCTGATCTACCCTGTCTACCCTGATCTACCCTGATCTACTCTGATCTACCTAGTCCACCCTGATCTACCCTGATCTACCCTGATCTACCCTGTCTACCCTGATCTACCCTGTCTAACCTGATCTACCCTGATCTACCCTGTCTACCCTGATCTACCCTGTCTACCCTGTCCACCCTGATCTACCTAGTCCACCCTGATCTACCCTGATCTACCCTGATCTACCCTGTCTACCCTGATCTACCCTGATCTACCCTGTCTAACCTGATCTACCCTGTCTACCCTGATCTACCCTGTCTACCCTGATCTACCCTGATCTACCCTGTCTACCCTGATCTACCCTGTCTACTCTGATCTACTCTGTCTACCCTGATCTACCCTGATCTTCCCTGTCTACCCTGTCTAACCTGATCTACCCTGATCTACCCTGTCTACCCTGATCTACCCTGATCTACCCTGTCTACCCTGATCTACCCTGTCTACTCTGATCTACCCTGATCTACCCTGATCTTCCCTGTCTACCCTGATCTACCCTGTCTACCCTGATCTACCCTGTCTACCCTGATCTTCCCTGATCTACCATGTCTGCCCTGATCTACCCTGTCTACCCTGATCTACCCTGTCTACCCTGATCTACCCTGATCTACCCTGATCTACCCTGTCTACCCTGTCCACCCTGATCTACCCTGTCTACCCTGTCCACCCTGATCTACCTAGTCCACCCTGATCTACCCTGATCTACCCTGATCTACCCTGTCTAACCTGATCTACCCTGATCTACCCTGATCTACCCTGATCTACCCTGTCTACCCTGATCTACCCTGATCTACCCTGTCTACTCTGATCTACCCTGATCTACCCTGATCTTCCCTGTCTACCCTGATCTTCCCTGATCTACCATGTCTGCCCTGATCTACCCTGTCTACCCTGATCTACCCTGTCTACCCTGTCCACCCTGATCTACCCTGATCTACTCTGATCTACCCTGATCTACCCTGATCTACCCTGACCTACTCTGATCTACCCTGATCTACCCTGTCTACCCTGTCCACCCTGATCTACCCTGTCTACCCTGATCTACTTGATCGACCCTGTCTACCCTGATCTACCCTGATCTACCCTGATCTACCCTGATCTACCCTGATCTACCTGTCTACCCTGATCTACCCTGATCTACCCTGATCTACCCTGTCTACCCTGATCTACCCTGATCTACCCTGTCTACCCTGATCTACCCTGTCTACCCTGATCTACCCTGATCTACCCTGATCTACCTGTCTACCCTGTCTACCCTGATCTACCCTGTCTACCCTGATCTACTCTGATCTACCCTAATCTACCCTGATCTACCCTGTCTACCCTGATCTACCCTGATCTACCCTGATCTACCCTGATCTACCCTGATCTACCCTGTCTACCCTGATCTACCCTGATCTACCCTAATCTACCCTGATCTACCCTGTCTACCCTGATCTACCCTGATCTACCCTGATCTACCCTGATCTACCCTGTCTACCCTGATCTACCCTGATCTACCCTGATCTACCCTGTCTACCCTGTCTACCCTGATCTACCCTGTCTACCCTGATCTACCCTGATCTACCCTGATCTACCCTGATCTACCCTAATCTACCCTGATCTACCCTGTCTACCCTGATCTACCCTGATCTACCCTGATCTACCCTGATCTACCCTGTCTACCCTGATCTACCCTGATCTACCCTAATCTACCCTGATCTACCCTGATTTACCCTGTCTACCCTGATCTACCCTGTCTACCCTGATCTACCCTGATCTACCCTAATCTACCCTGATCTACCCTGTCTACCCTGATCTACCCTGTCTACCCTGATCTACCCTGATCTACCCTAATCTACCCTGATCTACCCTGTCTACCCTGATCTACCCTGATCTACCCTGATCTACCCTGATCTACCCTGATCTACCCTGATCTACCCTGTCTACCCTGATCTACCCTAATCTACCCTGATTTACCCTGTCTACTCTGATCTACCCAGATCTACCCTGATCTACCCTGTCTACCCTGATCTACCCTGTCTACCCTGATCTACCCTGATCTACCCTAATCTACCCTGATCTACCCTGATCTACCCTGTCTACCCTGATCTACTTGATCGACCCTGTCTACCCTGATCTACCCTGATCTACCCTGATCTACCCTAATCTACCCTGATCTACCCTGTCTACCCTGATCTACCCTGTCTACCCTGATCTACCCTGATCTACCCTGATCTACCCTGTCTACCCTGATCTACCCTAATCTACCCTGATCTACCCTGTCTACTCTGATCTACCCTGATCTACCCTGATCTACCCTGTCTACCCTAATCTACCCTGATCTACCCTGATCTACCCTGATCTACCCTGTCTACCCTGATCTACCCTAATCTACCCTGATCTACCCTAATCTACCCTGATCTACCCTGTCTACCTGTCTACTCTGATCTACCCTGATCTACCCTGATCTCCCCTGTCTACCCGTCTACCCTGATCTACCCTGATCTACCCTGATCTACCCTGATCTAACCTGATCTACCCTGTCTACCCTAATCTACCCTGATCTACCTTGTCTACCCTGATCTACCCTGATCTACTCTGATCTACCCTGATCTACCCTGTCTACCCTGATCTACCCTGATCTACCCTGTCTACCCTGTCTACCCTGATCTACCCTGATCTACCCTGATCTACCCTGTCTACCCTGATCTACTCTGTCCACCCTGATCTACCCTGTCTACCCTGATCTACCTAATCTACCCTGATCTACCCTGATCTACTCTGTCCACCCTGATCTACCTGATCTACCCTGTCTAACCTGATCTACCCTGATCTACCCTGTCCACCCTGATCTACCTAGTCCACCCTGATCTACCCTGATCTACCCTGTCTACCCTGATCTACCCTGATCTACTCTGTCCACCCTGATCTACCCTGATCTACTCTGTCCACCCTGATCTACCCTGATCTACCCTGATCTACCCTGATCTACCCTGTCTACCTGTCTACCCTGATCTACCCTAATCTACCCTGATCTACCCTGTCTACTCTGATCTACCCTGATCTACCCTGATCTACCCTGTCTACCTGTCTACCCTGATCTACCCTGATCTACCCTAATCTACCCTGATCTACCTTGTCTACCCTGTCTACCCTGATCTACCCTGATCTACTCTATCCACCCTGATCTACCCTGATCTACCCTGATCTACTCTGATCTACCCTGATCTACCCTGTCTACCCTGATCTACCCTGATCTACCCTGATCTACCCTGTCTACCCTGATCTACCCTGATCTACCCTGATCTACTCTGTCCACCCTGATCTACCTGATCTACCCTGTCTAATCTGATCTACCCTGATCTACCCTGTCTACCCTGATCTACCCTGATCTACTCTATCCACCCTGATCTACCCTGATCTACCCTGATCTACTCTATCCACCCTGATCTACCCTGATCTACCCTGTCTAATCTGATCTACCCTGATCTACCCTGTCTACCCTGATCTACCCTGATCTACTCTGATCTACCTAGTCCACCCTGATCTACCCTGATCTACCCTGATCTACCCTGTCTACCCTGATCTACCCTGTCTAACCTGATCTACCCTGATCTACCCTGATCTACCCTGATCTACCCTGATCTACCCTGTCTAACCTGATCTACCCTGATCTACCCTGTCTACCCTGATCTACCCTGTCTACCCTGTCCACCCTGATCTACCTAGTCCACCCTGATCTACCCTGATCTACCCTGATCTACCCTGTCTACCCTGATCTACCCTGATCTACCCTGTCTACCCTGATCTACCCTGTCTACTCTGATCTACCCTGATCTACCCTGATCTTCCCTGTCTACCCTGATCTTCCCTGATCTACCATGTCTGCCCTGATCTACCCTGTCTACCCTGATCTACCCTGTCTACCCTGTCCACCCTGATCTACCCTGTCTACCCTGATCTACCCTGATCTACTCTGATCTACCCTGATCTACCCTGATCTACCCTGACCTACTCTGATCTACCCTGATCTACCCTGTCTACCCTGTCCACCCTGATCTACCTTGTCCACCCTGATCTACCCTGATCTACTCTGATCTACCCGGATCTACCCTGATCTATCCTGTCCACCCTGATCTACTTGATCGACCCTGTCTACCCTGATCTACCCTGATCTACCCTGTCTACCCTGATCTACCCTGATCTACCCCATCTACCCTGATCTACCCTGTCTACCTGTCTACCCTGACCTATTCTGTCTACCTGTCTACCCTGATCTACCCTGATCTACCCTGATCTACCCTGTCTACCCTGATCTATCCTGTCTACTCTGATCTATCCTAATCTACCCTGATCTACCCTGTCTACCCTGTCCACCCTGATCTACCCTGATCTACCCTGTCTACCCTGTCCACCCTGATCTACTCTGATCTACCCTGATCTACCCTGTCTACCCTGTCCACCCTGATCTACCCTGATCTACCCTGATCTACCCTTTCTACCTGTCCACCCTAAAAATGTGTTGCTGGAAATGCACAGCAGGTCAGGCAGCATCCAAGGAGCAGGAGAATCGACGTTTCGGGCATGAGCCCTTCTTCAGGAATGAATCACCCTGTCTACCCTGATCTACCCTGTCTCCCTACTGTCTACCCTGATCTACCCTGTCTACCTATCTACCCTAAACTACCCTGTCTAACCTACTGTCTACCCTGATCTACCCTGTATAACCTGATCTACCCTGTATACCCTACTGTCTACCCCGATCTATTCTGTCTACCCCATCTACCCTGATCTACACTGTCTACCCTGTCCACCCTGATCTACCCTGTCTTTCCTGTCTACCCTACTGTCTACCCTGCAACCTTCTCTCTTTCATTGATTTGATCTCCTTGCACTTCCCTTTTCCCTCTTCTTCAATTCTCACTCCTCGAATCCCCACAATGTGTCAGCAGGCCATTTGGCCCATTGAGTCCACACCAACCCTCTGAAGAACATCCCACGTGGATCCAACGTCACCCTATCCCTGTAACCCTGCATTTCCCAATGCCAATCCACCCTAATGTGCACATCACAGAGACCACAGACACTGCTCCAATCAATATCCAATGATCATGTTACAAAGTGGCTGCCAGGATCAACCAAGCCTGCTGTGATGCTCCTGTAGTTGAACAGCCTGCTAAAACCGACACCTGAAGGAAGCCCTCATGTGGAGGTGCTGGTGTCGGACTAGGGTGAACAAAGAAGAAGTCATAAAATATCAAGTTATAGTCCAAAAGGTTTAATTGAAATCACAAGCTTTGTGAGCATTGTTCCTTCACCTGTTGGACTACAACCTGGTGTCATGTGACTTCTGACCTGCAGCAAGGACATTGGTCATGTTCCCAAGATACCCTACCTCAGCACATGGCAATGCTGAGCAGGGAGAAACCAGAAGGAAGGAAATACCAGGAGATTTGTTGTTTTTTAATCTCATTTAATGTACCAAGTGGTTGTTTTTGTTTGTCTGGTTGATATTCAACCCTCTGACTGATCTTTGATCTGTTCCAGAATGCCAGGTCATGCAGACTGCAGAAGACACAATGGAACCAGTGGAGCGGCCCGATGTTAAACTTTGATGCCATCCATTTGCACAGCAGAGACTAACACCGTCAGAATGTTCCTGAGGTAACAGCGATGATGGTAGAGAGAGTATAACCTGCTTTGTAGCTCAGGACTTTTTAATGTATTTCCTCAGGTATTTCCCTTCCTCGGTCTCCCCTCACTACAGCAGGAGATTGGTGAACCTTTTGTCGCCCTCTGAGCTTCAGATTCTGCCCCCATTTTAATGACAATTCCTTAACCCCCGAACAATTGCAAGGTCGTTCTCCTGGTCTATCCCTAGCAGCATTGTGACTGTGCCTACACCACAAGACAGCAGCAGCTCAAGACGGCAGTCAATGGCAATAAATGTCGTCCCTAAACGTTCACATTTATTTCCCTGAATAGCTTTAAAGAAATTCACTGTAACAATAAGGATGATTGGATTTGCACTGTTATGGACAAGACCAGACCCCATCGAATTATATTAAGAATGTAGCCTAGACCCTGATTTATTCTTATTTTAAAGTTGGATGTAAAGTGCTGTGTTCCAAATGCAGTGCGATTGGTCAAACTACTCAATGTTAAGCAAAACACAATTTATTTAAATGCAAACAAAAGAAAGAGGAATTTAGAATAACTTAACTATTCAACAACTTAAGCAAATAATAGATTCAGTAACTATTGCTAATTAATGTTCCAATCCAGTAACATCAAATAAATATATCCCTTGGCAAAAAGGCAAATTCAGATGCAGATTCTCACATGCAGTTCTCCATTCCAGGAGGAAAGGATCAAGAGAAGATTCAGAGAGAGTAGCAGCTAAGAGACTTACACTGAAACTTCTAACTCTGTTAAGACCTCAGTAATCTCTGATGTCACTCAGAAATCCTGATCTGTGGGATGGCCACACCCATTCAGGTTGCATTAAAATAAACCCAAGGCCTCCCGAGCAGTTTACACAAACTAGCTTGAGCTCTGCCTTACAAACTCTCTTTAAAAAAACTAGGGCAAACTTTTAAAGTCACAGCACTGTCACAGCACAGTAGTGTAAAATGACATGCCTAAATTGGTATGGTTACTGTCCTTTCTCAATCACACTCAATTCTGTGGGCACTCAGTTTGTGTTGATGTCTAATCATCTTTAATCCCATCACTGAAAAACCTCCTCATTTAGGACCATTCTCTGTGTCCTTTCCCTGAATTGGACTGCCATTTTAAAGCTGATAGACCTGAATTAAATGCCAGGCCCACATATAGAGTGCTATATGCTCTATAGATTAACCTGACCCATGTCACATAAGACTCTGAAAGAGAGGGAATATGTTTCCTGTCTAATTTTGGGCCGATCTCCAATTCGAACCCCTAGGCGAAGGGAAATAACCCCTTCTGTGTAATCTCTTGGAAAAGGTTAACCCCATCACATCCATAAAAACATGTGGAGCTGTCAATTGCCAATGAGGATTGCTGAATAGAGACCATAGATTGTACGAGTCAGTTTCACATGAAGTGTAGTGAATCTGCTCACTGTATAGACAGTTAAACCAGACAGTGACTTATAATTAGCCTTGATTCAATACTGACACGCTCCCTTGAAACAACATGGGAAATAGTTTTATGCCTATTTTAACAAAGAAGTTTTAGTTGGGTTTAAGCAGTTATTTTTCATGCAACTCAACTTCAGATTCTGCCTTAATTGACTCATTAACCCATGCTTTCTCTAACCTGACGTGAGTTATGACATTCTGTTTTACAAGGGAGAAAAATTAATTCTGTCTTTTTTCATTAGTTTTTGTTCCTCTCACTGGGGCTGTTCATGGTTTTCAGATTATGAGCTTCCTGTTCACTGCAGAGAAAAATGTTCATGGGTTTCCTGATTAAAATGGCTCTTCATTTCCAAGTTGGTGCTGGTGGAATCATCAGAGCCATCACAACCTGATGTTGTAATGAACCTGGCCCGAGGGAGAGCTCGGTCTCAGCCAACTCATTGTGTCTGCTGCAGGGGGCTGTGAGCAGCAATTCACTGACAACAATTCAACTCGCAATCCTGTCTACTAGCTCTCCAGCCCACCCTAGCCCCACCTCCTGGTCACTATCCAGTGGACCCTGGCAGGGAGACTAGAGGCCTAGTTTGAGTCTGCCTGCCTACTCGCTTGCCCTGGTAGCCTGAATCCAGGATCTTTATCCTTTCTTTCTCTCATCTCTCTTGCTCATAATTTGCTTTACTCAGTATTTGATCTATCGCTGTTAGACTCATAGAGTCATACAGTATGGAAACAGACACTTCGGCCCAACCAGCCCATGCTGACCATTATCCCAAACTAAACTAGTCTCACCTGCCTGCTCCTGGCTCATATCCCTCCAAACCTTTCCTATTCATGTACTTATCCAAATGTCTTTTAAACATTGTAGCTACTAGCATCTACCACTCCCTCTTACAGTTCATTCCACACACAAACCACCCTCTGTGTAAACAATTTGCCCCTCATGTCTTTTTAAAATTTTTCTCCTCTCACCTTAAAAATATGCCCCTAAATCTTGAAATCCACCACCCTAGGGCAAAGGTACTTGCCATCCACCTTATCAGTACTCCTGATGATGGTATAAACCTCTACAAGGTCACCCTTTAACTTCCTACGCTCCGGTGAAAAATGTCACTGCCTATCCAGACTTTGCTTATAATTCAAACTCTTCAGTCCCAGTAACATCCTTTTCTGAATCCTCTCAAGTTTAATAATATCCTTGCTATAACTCTTCATGTGTCAGCAATAGATTGAACTGTAGAAAATAACAAAGAGTGACTCCATATAAAAAAAGAACTGCAGATGCTGGAAATCTGAATCAGAACAGGAAACGCTGGAGAAACTCAGCAGGTCTGGCAGCATCAATGGAGAGAAAGCAGAGTTAATGTTTCAGTCCAGTGACCCTTCTTCAGAAACACCAGAGTGACTGCAGACTCACAAAATCTCCATCTCCAAGATGATGAGTGATGATTGAGGCTGATTCATTATTGTTTCCTCTGGCTTGGTGTACTGAGTGTGGAGGTAGTTCACTGGGCTTCCATGAGAATGATGGATTCCCTATGCACAGGGAATAGGACCTGTCTCACTTGCTCAATACAACACTAAGCAAGACCTCTCCCTCTCAAATTCCAACCTTTGGGATTGCCTCAGAATTTTCAGGAACTAAAGATTAATCTTGTCAATATTGCAGTGGGCATGAACCATGAGATTAGTCCATAAAATGGAGGAGCAAAGTAAGCCATTCAGCCCATCAAGTCTGCTCCACCTATCAATGGTAATTCTGATGATCCTCAACTCCACTCTCCTGCCTTTTCCCCATAACCTTTGATTGCCCTCCTGATTAAAAATCTATCTCAGACTTGACTATATTGAATGACTCAGCCTCAACAGCTCTTTGTGGTATTAAAATCTCACAGATTAACTCCCATCTAAGAGAAAAATATCCTCCTTTAATGTGCGATCCCTTATTCTGACATGGACCCAGACTCTCTCAGAAGGGGAAACAACCCTTCCACATCGAACACTTAAGTCCCCTAAGAATCTTGTATGTTTTAATTGTAAACAATTGGCACATTAAAATTGATAATATTTCCCATTTTCTTTGATTTTTCTTTAAGTATGAGAAACGGGAAACAGGGTGTTCAACTGGTTGATCAGTTTGATTGGTCTGTTTGAGTAATTAGTCAATTTGACAGTTCATTTCGACTGGTCAATCAGTTTAATTGGCCAAATTGATTGGTCAGTCAGCTTGATTGGTTGGACAGGTTGGTCAGTTTGATTGGTCAGTTTGACAGGTCCATCAGTTCGATTGGCCAGTCAGTTGGAGTCAGAGTCAAAAAGTGTGGCACTGAAAAACACAGTAGATTAAGGCAGCATCTGAGGAGCCTGCCTTTCATGCATAAGCTTTTCATCAGGAATTGTTGGAGTCAGAAGTCGTGTGATAAATCACCAGGAATATGTTAATGTTGAGTTGGCCATCCAATACTTACACAGCCTGAGGTATCCATGTTGTCTTTTTTTAATCCTGGGATTGTTGGTTTGACCCATGAGCCATCAGGAATCATTTCTTGATCTTGTTCATTCCTGGAAATTCCAAGTTTAGATGAGATTCCCTACAGTGTGGAAACAGGCCCTTCAGCCCAACCAGTCCACACCGACCCTCTGAAGAGTATCCCACCCAGACCCATTTCCCTCTGACTAATGCACGGAACACTATGGGCAGTTTAACATAGCTAATTCACCTGACCTGCACATCTTTTGGATTGTGGGAGGAAACCTACGCAGACACGGGGAGAATGGGCAAACTCTACACAGACAGTTGCCCAAAGCGGGAATCGAACCTGGGTCCCTGGCGCTGTGAGGCAGCAGTGTTAAGTTGCTCGTATTGGCACATCTCAGGCTTCAATGAGACGTTCACACCATAAACAGCCCTTCCTGAGCCTTCAGACTCGCACAAGCCAAACAGAGAGCAGCCAAGGAGAAGCAGGAACATGAAGCAGGACTGAGGGACCGGGGGTTTAGGATGGGCCTGCACAGGCTGGGAGATGTTAATGCCACTGAGAATGCGGTGGCTTCTCCATGATTGCATTTACTGGAAAGTACATTTCCATGAATTACAAACAAGGTTATTTTTGCTGCAGATTACAGGCAGTATAATCCTGACGAATCCTGATCATAATGATATGATCAAGCAATTAAAATCCAATTATCAGCTTGACTGAAAGGTCAGTATGTAGTCAGTAATATCATTTTTCACAAGCAGTTTATTTTTTGCAAATCATGAATGTCATCAGAATATTTTCAATTCTCCAACTGAACAAGTCAGATTAAAACAGAAAGGATGACGTAGGTGAAGACAGATTAATGTTGGATGTTGACAAGGCTCAGGATTTGTCCAACCAGATATTCTTCAGTCTAGTATTCTGCAGTTAATTAGCAATAAATACTGAACTCACTTCAGTACCCATAAAACACATAAAACTCCTTAAAAAGAAAAGTGCAGTTCTTTGAATGACTCCATTAGTAAACTCTGTGCAGTTTTTCACTCAATTTCTGCTGAATCATTAGACTGAGGTTTACAGACAGTGTTAAAGAAGTCACTGTCTGGGGACTAACCAAAGGGGAGATAATGGCCTCATGGTGTTGTGGCTAGACTATTATTCCAGAGAGGCAAATCAACCTTTCGGGCATAAGCCCTTGCATTCCTGAGGAAGGGTTTATGCCCGAAACGTCGACTGTCCTGCTTCTCGGATGCTACTATACTTTACCACCAACACACTCTCAACTCTGGTCTCCAGAATCTGCGGCCCTCACTATCTCCTATTATTCCAGAGACCCAAGTTAAGTCCACTATATCAGATCAGTGTGGAAGCAGGTCTTCACCCCGTCAAGTCCATACTGACTCTCTGAGAAGGATCCCCATCCAGACCCCGATCCCTACCCTATCCCTGTCCCGCTGGATTTCCCATGGCTAACCCACCTAGCATATACATCCCTGGACATTATGGGCAATTTAGCGTGACCAATCTACCTTAACCTGCACATCTCTGGACTGTTGGAGGAAACCGGAGCACCCGGAGCAAACCCATACAACCACAGGGAGAACGTGAAAACTCCACACAGACACTTACCTGAGGCTGGAATTGAATCCAGGTTGCTGGCGCCTTGAGGCAGTAATGCTGACCACTGACCCACCATACTTCCCTAAGATGGTAGAGTGTGAATTCAATCTGGAATTAAGGATCGAATGATGATTGTGAAACTATTGTCATTATCAGGAAAAAAGGCTACATGGTTCACCACTGTCCTTAGGGAAGGAAATCTGCTGTCCTTACCAGGTCTAGCAAAGAGCTGTGTGGTTGACTGTTTAACTGCTCCTCTGGGTAATTAGAGTCAACATAGATTCAGGGTCATCTAGTGACACCCAGGTCCTGTGAGTAAATAAACAAATTCAGATCGAATTGCTGCTCTTGACCAATGAACCTTATTGAACAGTGATTGCTGGAATGGAGTGAGGGTGGATAAGAATAGAAAAAGACTAAAGTGCACAAACCAGACGTCCCACTCAGACCCATCGTATCACTACCAGGGACACCATCACACAAACTGGCTAAAGAACTACAGCAGAAACTGAAACACCTGATCAGTGGATCCAGACACTATACAATCAACACAGGAATTCTTGGAAATCATCAGAAATATACACATAGACAAGGAAGAAACCATGGTCTCATTCGATGTAATGGCACAGTTCACCTCTATTGACAAAACCCTAGTCAGAGAAACAATAGCCAACCTGCTGGACATACAGAACAGACAACAAGACGGTGAACCTATCAACAAAGACGGCATACTCAGACTACTGGACCTGTGCCTCACAACACACTTCACATTCAACAACCAAATATATGAACAAATCAACGGAACACCCATGGGCTCACCCATCTCTTGACTCATAGCAGAAGCAGTAATGCAAAAGTTGGAACAAACAGTCTTACCGCAAATTCAACCCAAACTCTGGGTCAGATATGTGGATGACACCTTTATAATCATTAAAAACACAGAAATAGAGAACACACACCGGATCATCAACGCCATATTCACAGGAATCCGATTCACTAGAGAGGAAGAAAAGGACAACCAACTCCCATTCCTAGACGTGATGGTATAGAGAACACCGAACGGAGAATTCACCACAAAGGTTTACAGGAAAGCCTCACACACAGACCAAGTCCTGAACTATGAAAGCAACCACCCCAACACACACAAAAGAAGTTGCATTAAGACACTGTTCAAAATGTCCACAACACACTGCAGCACACCAGAACTGCAAAAAGAGGAAGAAGAACACCTCTACAATGTATTCACTAAAAACGGATACCTGTGCAATTTCATCAACAGATGCCTAAGGGAAAGACAACGGAATGAGGACATGCCACAACCCAAAGAAATAGCCACACTACGATACATCAAGAGCATTTCCGAACTGACAGCCAGACTACTGTGACCACTAGGACTCATAACAGCACACAAACCAACAGCCACTCTCAGACAACAACTCACCAGAACGAAGGACCCGATACCCAGCAAGAGCAAAACCAATGTAGTGTACAAAATCCCATGCAAGGACTGCACAAAACACTACATCGGACAAACAGGAAGACAGCTAACGATCCGCATCCATGAACACCAACTAGCCACGAAACGACATGACCAGCTATCCTTAGTAGCCACACACACAGATGGCAAGCAAAATGAGTTCGACTGGGACAACACTACTATTATAGGACAAGCCAAACAGAGAACAGCCAGGGAATTCCTAGAGGCATGGCACTCATCCACAGATTCAATCAATAAGCACATCGACCTGGACCCAATATACCGACCACTGCAGCGGACAGCTGGAACTGACAACCGGAAGCGGCAGATTCAAACCACTACAAATGCCGGAGGAAAGATCACAGAAGCGCTTCACAGGAGGCTCCCAAGCACTGAGGATGTCACCTAGACAGGGGACGAAACGTCTGCAACACAAATTCCCAGCTCGGCGAACAGAACCACAACAACAAGCACCCGAGCTACAAATCTTCTCACAAACTTTGAATAGGAAAAAACATCAGAGGAGCAGAAGGAATCCACCATTTAATAAGATCACAGCTGATTGTTAACCTCAATTCCACTTTCCTTCTCAAAATTACCCCTGAAGTCAAAAATCTATTGATCACAGCCTTCAATCTATACTCAACAACTGAGCATTAACAACTCCCTAGGACGGAGATTTCCAAGGAATAAGTGAAGGATTCTTTCCTGAGATTAGTTTAAAATGGTCAAACTCAGGTTCTGGGATGTGTTCTGAGTTCTGGAATGTCCAGCTGAGATGAAACAACATCGAGTTACAACCGCTCTCAGAATCCCGTTAGTTGAAGGTGGCTATCTCTTCACCATGTAAACCCATGTAAACATCCACTCTCCTCAATCCTCTCATTCTAAGAAACAACTACTGAACTTTCCTGTATAATGTGTGTGTACTTCCTTAGGTATGGACCCTGTCTACAATCGGAATTATTCTTCACAGCCATCTATTCACAGATTAGAATGACCAGGCTGAGATTACAAATAGCACTCAACTGGGATTCTAGAATACACACATAAGATAATATCTAAAATCTGACTCAACATGTAGATAGGTCAGCTAGCAGGTAGGCCATATTGGATTTGCTGCTAGGCAATGAGCCAGGCCAGGTGTTAGATCTCTCGGTGTGGCCACAACTGGATCACCTTTACCATTTCCATGGAGAGACTTAGGAACAGACAGTACTAGAAGGTGTTTAATTGGGGGAGGGGAAATGATACTGCTATTAGACAGGAGCCGTGGAGAAGAAGTTGTGAACAGGAAATGCACAACAGAAATGTGGAGGCTGTTTAAGAAGCACTTGTTGCGAGTATTGGATAACTTTGTCCAATTGAGACAGGCAAGGAATGAAAAGGTGAAGGAGCCTTGGATAACAAGAGAAGAGGAGCTTCTCATCAAGAGGGAGAAGGAAGCTTACTTAAGATTGAGGAAGCAAGGGTCTGGCACAGCTTTAGAGAATTACAGGGTAGCTAGGAAAGAACTCAAAAAATGGACTCAGGAGAGCTGGGGATGAGGGGGTGTGTGTTGGGGGGGGGGGGGGGGGGGAGCACAAAAAAGCCTTGGTGAGAAGGGTTAGGGAAAACCCAAAGGCGTTCTACACTTACATGAGGAATAAGAGAATGAGCAGAGGAAGGGTAGGTCCAATTAGAGATAGTGGAGGGAACTTGTGCCTGGTATCTGAAGAGGTGGGGGAGGCCCGAACAGTTTTCTGCTTCAGTATTCACTAGAGAGGGGGACCTTGTTGATTGTGAGAACACTGTGGACCAGGTTAATAGACTTTAACAGATTGATATTAAGGAAGTGGATGTGCTGGAAACTCTGGGAAGCATCGAGATAGAAAAGTCCCCCGGGCCAGACCAGATATATCCAAGGTTACTACAGTAAGTGAGGAATGAGATTGCTGTGCCTCTGATGATCCTCATTGTCCAAGGGAGTAGTACCGGCTGATTGGAGGGAGGCAAATGTTGTTCCTCTGTTCAAGAAAGGGAATAGGGAAATCCATGGGAATTACAGGCCAGTCAGTCTTACGTCTGTGGTCAGCAAGGTACTGGAAAGGATTCTGAGAGATAGGATTTATGACTATTGAGAAAACATTGTAAATTTAAAGATAGTCAGCATGGCATTGTGAGGGGCAGGTCATGCCTCACAAGCCTTATTGAGTTCTTTGAGGATGTGAGGAGACAAGTTGACAAAGGTTGTGCAGTGTATGTGGTGTATATGGATTTCAGTGAGGCATTTGATAAAGTTCCTCATGGCAGGCTCATTCAGAAAGTTAGGAGGTATGGGATACAGGGAAATGTGGCTGTCTGGACATAGAATTGGCTGGCCGAAAGAAGGCAGTGAGTGGTAGTGGATGGAAAGTATTCCACCTGGAGGTTGGTGACCAGTGATGTCCCACACGGATCTGTTCTTGAGCCTTTGCTCTTTGTAGTTTTTATAAATGACTTGAATGAAGAAGTGGAAGGTGGGATTAGCACGTTTGCTGATGGTACAAAGGTAGGCGGTGTTGTAGATAGTATTGAGGGTTGCTGCAGGCTACAACAAGACATTGTCAAGATGCAGAGCTGGGCTGAGGAGTGGCAAATGGTTCAACCTGTATAAATGCAAAGTGATTCATTTTGGAAGGTCAAATTTGAATGCTCAATACAGAGTTAAAGACAGGATTCTTGGCAGGAGCAATGGGATCTTGGGATCCTTCAAGGTTGCCACCCAAGATGATAAGGTTGTTAAGAAGGTGTATGGTGTTTTGGCCTTCATTAACAGGGAGATTGAGCCATGAGGTTTTGCTGCAGTTCTATAAAACCCTGGATAGACCACACTTGGAATATTGTGTTCAGTTCTGGTCACCTCATTATAAGAAGGATGTAAATGCTTTAGAGAGGGTGCAGAGGAGAATTACCAGGATGCTGCCCGGATTGGAGGGTTTGTCTAATGAAGAGAGGTTGAGGGAGCTTTCACACTGGAGAGAAGAAGGAAGAGAGGTGACTTGATAGAGGTGTACAAGGTAATGAGAGTGGATAGCTAGAGGCTTTTCCCCAGGGCAGAAATGGCTGTCATGAAGGGTTACAATTTTAAGTTGATTGGAGGAATGTACAGGAATCTACAATGTCAGAGGTAGGTTCTTTACTCAGAGAGTGGTGGGTGAGTGGAAGGCACTGCCACTAGTGGTAGTAGAGTCAGAGACATTCAGGACATTTAAGTGGACAAGCAGATGGACAGCAGTAAATTGAGGGGTGTGTAGGTAAGGTCGATCTTAGATTAAGGTAAATGCTCGACACAACATCGTGGGCCGAAGGGCCTGTCCTGTACTATTCAATGTTCCATGTTCTGTGACTGTCTTACAAACTATCTCAACCTCATCACAAAAGCTGACTTATTATTAGGGTTGGGACAGCCTTATTCCGAATTCCTTGTTGATCTCAGTTAACTCTCCAAATTCACTGCAATCTGAGTTACAGACTGACAAACACTAGGACATAGGTAGACATCTTTCAGACTCAATTCACAAAATTCTACAGCCAATAGAGTGAGAGCTTCCACCCCACTGGATTCAAACAAGGGATGAAAAGTAAGTCTCAATCCAACTCAGTCAATCTGTGAGATTCCCAACGTTGTACCCAATGGCTGATGCACATGGCAAATCCAATTTAAGTCAATCTTTTTGTATGGAGTCAAACTCCATACTTTCCTTATTTGTTATTGCCAGGGGATTGTACACTGGACAGAGCCGGCAATTCACATTAACTGTCCCATTTTCCTCTCTTCTAGAAACTTTCAAGTCATGTTGTACAACCGGATTGGGCAAACTGACTTCTAATCAAGATTAATGAAAACCACTTTTCCCATCCTGACCCTGGTTCTCCCTATTCCCTCGCCAAATCTTCAACTTGTTCCATCCCATCTCAGTTTGATGTGCACTCTTTAAAGGAACTAGACCCTTCATACACAAGTACCATGGGCAGAAACCGTACTGAATTGGATTAGTGCTTTAAACCATTGCAATGTATTGGCTGTATCCAATGCCTGTAGCAGCACCAACAATGTCTAAAGGGAATCCTTAACTATATTTCTTAGTATGGAAATCATCTTTTACATTAACACATTGATGGACTGGGCAGAAATGGTAAGTTTGATTTTTTTAAAATTGATAATAGCTTCTGCTTTCTGACAACGTCACCTCTCTTCTCTACTGTCCATTTTCATTCAGTGTCCTTGCCCTCTATGGGTTTCAGGGTATCCCACTCTGTCACTCAGCCACAACCTGGCCTTGCGCTTACCTCGGATGGCCTCAGCCAATGGTTGTTGAGAGCTGAAAGCTGGGGCTTTTCAAGGGGCAGAGTTCAGGACAGCTCTTTCCCATTTGGGGAAACACGCAGCATGTGATGACTACTTTGAGGAACACGTGACAATAAATGCAAGACCATCCTATCCCATGGCAGTTTGAAGTGGCTAGAAGATAATCTCTATCATCCTAGCTCTGGTAAAGCTAATCTACCATGTTTTGATTGGATATGTGTGATGGCTGATGTCTCCATAACAATTAATCATTGGCAGGAAAACAAGAAAGTATTTTTGTAACAGTACATGGAACTTGGCACAAATTATTGGGGGAAGGAGTGGAGGGGGCATGGAGATGTAGAGGGGGTGGGAGATTGGGGGAAGGGCCATGGGGGAAGGGGGTGTGGTGAGGTGAGAAAGAACGAAAGAAGCAAAGTTCCAAATCCAAAAATGGTGCCATTTGCAATCTTAGTCGGCAGCTCAACTAAATCGAAGGGCATGTAGATGGAGGGTTTGGATGTCGTAAAGTGTTCCTGTAGCACCTTCTCCATCCTCACAACTCAGTGTGCACAGACAGTGAGCAGTCTCCAGGAAATACCCATGTATTATGCATTATCACCATCTGTAGACCATTCCACCGCTGCTGCCCAGGAACATGGTCAGACTGAGATGAGGAGACGGGACACTGCTCGCTTTCCTTGTCTTCCATGAACCCTAGAACATTCCGGCAGTCAGGAATCCAATCGTTGACCAATTGAACAACACAAGAAAATAAATATTTAACCTCCATTCTATAATCAGTATTCACAACACACAGTGCGTGCAGCTCCTCAGACAGTACAATATCCCTGGATAATGGAGCTTTTTTAACGATGGATACAACCCCTCTGCTAATTCAGTTATACTAGTTAGATAACAAGTGAAGCAAATGTTGGTCTCTAGGTTCTAAACTCGTCCTTCAGGATGCTGTGACTGACACTAAGTATAACATCATGGGCAAACCTCCATCCAATTTTCAGTGGATGTGGACTCAGAGGGGAACAGTATTCCTCGTTCAGGACAGATGGTCTTTAAACTGGCTACAGCCTGAATGCAGTAAGACCTGGAACAGTGCAGTAAAGATCTCTCAACACACAGTTCAGAGGGACCTGTACCTTATTTTAACTCTCTGTACACTTGCCCTGAAAGTGTTTAGGACAGTGTAGAGGATGTATCTAACCCCCTGAGTGGTTGATCGGTCAGTGTAGAGGTGGTTTAAAAGAGTAGAGAGACCTTTACTGTGTATCTAACCCCATGTTGTTCCTGTCCCTGATACAGTGTAGAGAGAGCTTTACTCTAAAAATAATTCTGTGCTGTAGCTGTCTTGGGAGTGTTTGTTGGGGACAGTGTAGAGAACGTTTTTTTTCTGTACCCTAACACTGTGCTTTATCTGTCCTAGCAGGTTTTGGTGGGGGACACTGGCGAGGGAGCTTGACTCTGGATCTAACCCTGCGCTGTCACTGTCCTGGGGATGTTTGGTGGGGGACAGTACAGAGGGAGCTTTACTCTGTATTAACCCCATGGCGTCCCTGTCCTAGGAGTGCTTGATGGAGACAGTGCAGAGGGAGTTTTACTCTGTATCTAGCCCCGTGCTGTCCCTGCCCTGGGAATTGTCCATACTGAGTGACCTCCTGTACTTTCCCATGTAGATGGCAGTAAGAAATGATAACAGGGATAACTTGCCAGTAGGCTTCATTTTTGAAGTAATGAATGAAATCAGCCAAGGTTATGCTCATCCAGAAGTCTTTAACCAGCACAATGTGTGTTTTAGTGATGCTGTTGAAAATGATACTCAGTGACAGAGATGTATCAGTAGAGAATTGTTTATTCCGGTCATTTTCAGATTCATTGGCTTAAAGCCACATCATTAAAAGTGGAAGATGAGGTAAACATGTTTGAATGATTGTTCCAAATGGAAGTGTGTTGTTCCATGATGGTTCACTTTATCTCCGTTGTCTAAAACATATTTTAGAGTTGTTGGATGTTTATAGCATGATTAATCCACTGCCAACAGACTGTCACCTCCAACCCAATGCAATTTCAGGTCTAAATGAAGAGGAATTTGTGAGGGATTTGTGAGAACATTTTGAATTTTGGATGGGAGGGGCTGAACCAATTTGTCTCAAATGTTCTATTCATCAAGTTGATTCACAGTTAATCACTGAAACTGAAAACTGTGAGGGAGCGGGTAGTAAGAAGGCAGAAAACCACAAGATGGTTCAGAAATAGTTGTTGTTGATCATTTTTAGTGTTTTAAAGAACAATGTGGAAAAGTTTAATTGGGCTCTGAAACAGAAGAAGCAAAGGACAATCTCTCACTAGAGAGATTCTGTTGAGTTTATTTTGTCAGATGTAGTTCAGATCTTTCTTCATTCTGTGTTAAAGGGGCTGCTTCGTCTCTGACTCAGCTCGAACATTCTTGAGTCCCCCCAGAGGCAGCCCATCGAATCTGTTGGAGCTAATAGTGGCTGGGAGGCGAAACTTGTTGGGGGTCTTGTCAGCTCAATGGAGATCTAATGAGAGACCCACACTGCCTCCTGCAGGCCAGCTTTGCCAAAACACATGCCAAAAAAGGCAATGATGAGGATAATACCCAATGTGTGGAAAGTGCCCCAGTAAGGGCTATGGGCCAGTTACTAACTGAAAGCTTCCATTTTCAGTAGGTGCCACAGAGCTCTCTCTGGGCCAGGATTACAGGGCACCTCAGCACCGGGCACCTAGATATCGGGCAAGTAATGGGGAGGGCAGGAAGAGGGACAGTGCATGTGATTTTGCAGGGTGGTGTACGTAACTCATGGGAGGATGGGGCGAGGGCTGTCTGAAGCAAGGGCATAAGACCATAGGACTATAAATTAGGCCATTCAGCCCATCAAATCTGCTCCACCATTTGATCATGGCTGATAGGTTTTTCAACCCCATTCTCCCGTTTTCTCCTCGTAACCTTTGATCCTCTTGGCAAGCAATAAACTATCTCTCTCCATCTTAAATATACTCAATGACCTGGCCTCCACAGCCTCCTGTGGCAATGATTTCCACAGATTCACCACACTCTGGTTACAGAAGTTTCTCCTTACCACTATCCTTCCCTTTACTCTAAAGGATGTGCCTTATGTCCTTGTCTCTCCTGCCAATGGAAACATTTCCCCAACATCCACTCTGTCCAGGCTGTTCAGTATTCTGTAAGTTTCAATCATGATCCTCATTGGCCCCAACTTTCCCAATTCCAGAACCTCAAATAGTGATCCACTGATTACCTCTCTCAAGGGATCTCCCCTAGACCACAACAGCACTGTTGTGCACTTCCCATAGTGACTTGTGTGACCTAGTGACTCCCTGCTCCATTACGGTGAGGGTTTACAGCAGTGTGTGTGACAGAGAAGCAAATCCAGCAGAATGGACGCGGGGGTTAAAGCTGAGAGCTCAGAGTTGGAAAGGCTCCTAGAATAAAGAAAACTGGTCTGGTGACGGTGCACAGGAGGGAGTCTTTAGGCAAATATTAGTTACCTTTCTAACAATGTTTGCAATGAGAAAATCGCAGTGCAAGAGAAAATCAAAGTCATCGTGACAGAATAGTTGGTTGAAGTCCCTGCTCCTTGATGCTTCTGTCAGAAGGGAACTGATGATAAAGGACTTTTTGTGAAAATGCACTTGTGTTGCTCTGAGATTTAAAAAATAAAATCTTTGATGCTATGTCTAAGGACGGACTAGTGTAGCTCTCAGGGACTGAATCACTCTTCCTGCTTATGCAATGAGCTATAAAGTAAAGACATCAGCACAAGTAGACTATTTGGCCCATCAATCTTCCTCACTACGTCTTCCTGCCCACAGCTCCTATCCCATCTGTATTCTGAGAGACTCTGTTTCCCTCTCTGCAGAAGCTAACTGACTTACTGCTGTTGATTCCCACAGAGAAACACAATTTTTTTTCTAATTTATGCATGGGATGGGAGCGTATCTGATCAGGCCAGCATTTATTACTCATCCCCCATTGCCCAGAGGGCAGTAAAGAATCAACCACATCACTGGAGTCACATGTAGGGCAGACCAGGTAAGGAAAACAGTTTCTTTCCGAAAGGACATTTGTGAACCAAGTGGGATTCTCTCAACAATGTGCCATGCATTCACAGCCATCATTAGGCTCTTAATCCCAGATTTATATTGTATTCAACTTCCACCATCTACTGTGATAAAATTTAAATGCAAGTCCCACCACAACACCTGGGTCTCTAGATTAACAGTTCAGTAATAACATCACAAAGCCATCACCTCACCTGTTTCTAGGTCTTTAATATACTCAATAATGGAGATTCTTACGGGGGATTGATGGGAGGTCAGGGGGTTGGGAGTGGGGGGAATATGACTTCCCTTGATTCACAACCGTCTGAGTTCAGTCTTAAATGATTAACCCTATACCCTGAGAGCATGACCCTGTGTTAGATAGAGAGACTGAAAGGTTTAGGGAGGGCATTCTAAAATTTAGACACCAGACAACAGAAGACACAACCACCAATGGTGGAGCAATGGAGATCACAGATGTACAAGAGGGCCAACCTGGGGGAATGCAGAGCTCTTGGAGGGTTATAGGGTTAGAGGAGGTTCCAGAAATGAATAGAAGGATGGGACTGAGGTGAATCCAGGGAAAGATTCATATACAAGGCTCAGAATTTCAAAATCAAAAACATTGCTGGACAAACGTGGCTCAGTGGTTAGCATTGCTCCCTCACAGCGCTAGGGATCTGGGTTTGATTCCAGCCTTGGGTGACTTGTTTGCACATTCTCCCTGTGTCTGTGTGGATTTCCTCCCACACTCCAATGATATGCAAGTTAGGGTGGATTGGCCGTGCTAAACTGCCCTTCATGTTCAAGGATATGAGGGCTAGGTGGATTAGCCAGGGGAAATATGGGGCTGGGTATGTGTAGGATGCTCTTTGGAGGATTGGTACGGACTTGACAGGCCAAATGATCTCTTTCTGCACTGCAAAGATTCTACGATTCTTGGAAGGTGATGGGAGTAACAGGCTGTAGGCTGGAAAAACTCAATTCATCATCAGTCCTCTCTGCCAGAATGGAATAAGAGTGTTGTGTTTCTTTTAGTCCAAGCCCATAGCCATGAGTCAGCAGGAGAGGTGCAGCAAAGAATTACAAAGAAGCTGAGAAAGGGGATGTTAATCAGCTCCCTCCTCCTGGGATTTATGAGATGGGCACTGCTTGGCTTTGATGCTCCCACAGTTGGCATTTTGTGGTCAAAGGGTGAACCGTGTACCAGCAGCTGAAGAATGGTCACCCAATGAGAGTCCCAAAGGCTTCAGGAGAGATGAGAGGGCATAGAGAAACAGCATCTCCCTTCTCCACACATCAACAAGCCCAGAGTGATGCAAATGTTTGGCAGAGGTTTAAGAAAGCTCATCCAATTGGGCAACTGCAATGAAACAGGGGACAGTCCAATGTCATTTGCCTTTCCCTGCCTCACCCCACTGCTTCAGATACAATAATACGGTGTAGATCCCATTAAATGACAGTAACACATTGTGACATTGAACTCATCAATGCAGCTACAGCCCTTAAAATATTAATCGTCAGTGTCGAGATAGCTACACTTTCCTGGATATAACTGCGATGAAATTCTGAAGAGTTGACTATGTACTTTAGTTCCTTTTAATTCACTGCCAAGGTCCATTCTCTGCTTCCACACAAGATTTGTACATTTATATTAGGTTTCCCATGTTGTGTATTGCAGTGAAAAGAAAAAGTGCCAATTTTAAAGAAGCAAAGGGAAAGAAGTGAGCTGGTAATCTTCAAAGAAGATTTATGCAGCACAGATTGCAAATAATTTAACAGGTTTCACACGCACTTTAATGATTCCGAAGGACAGTCACTGTTAGTTGTAGAAATATAAAAAGCCATTTTGCACACAGCCAGCACAGATAGTGAAATGGAATCTGTCGGCTTGAACACAGAATGTTGCTTAGGACTTCTACATTGCAAATAGAAAACCAGTTTTAATCTGAATCACAACAGCTTCAACAGACAGAACTCATCTGGTGATTTTATCACATCAATGAGAGAAAGAAACAGAGAGAGACAGAGAGAGAGAAAGAGAGAGAGAGACAGTGAGAGACAGAGAGAGACAGAGAGAGAGAAAGAGAGAGAGAGACAGTGAGAGACAGAGAGAGACAGAGCTTTTCCAGAAAGTGAGACTGAAGGAAAGAAACCTTTATGTGGAAAATAAACATATACAAGGTATTTCTGCAATTGAGTTTTACCAAGCCAGTAATATTTCTAACAAGAAGCCCATTTCTGATAGCACGCATGCATCAATGAAATCCCACACACTCCTCGGAGTAACAATATTAGATTAATTTGTCACTTGACATGTACAGAACAGTTTCAATGTTTCCAGGCATTTTTAACCTTAACGCTGAGCCTCTCTTCTCCTTCTGTAGGTGTTTGAGGACATATATATATCACTGAGTTGCCATTGACAACGGACAATAATTTTTCTCCCAAAAGACTCCTTTGCCAATCCTGTGGTCTGTTCTGTTTCTGCCTTGTCCCCAGCACACTGCCACAGTATGGGACATTGATGCAATATTAGCCATTTGGTGTCGATGGAACAGAAAACATACCACCCTTCAGATTTCCTGTTTCTCTATTTTCTTTTTTCTCTTTTTTTTAAAGAACGGAAGATTTTTTGTATTCAAATTAAGGGTGTTTTAAATCTTATAGTTTTGTACAATGTAATTTTTTAAAGTGTGTAATTTTAGTAAAGACACTTGATGCACAATTTTCTGGAGTTTTATTTTAATTGAATTAATCTAAACATGGAGTGTTTTATGTAAAATGGTTTCATTCTTCACACACCTGCTAGACTGTAGTCTCTTCACTCCAGATGTGACATGTCAGAAGGGTTGGGTGGTGGAGGTAATGGGATTCATGAGGTTTTGGGATGTTACTCCTGGTGTTGTTGGGATTGATGGGATTCTGGATATTGGGTTTCAAGGCAAGCTGGAGTTCATGGTGCATTGGGGTTCAGCAGTTTTAATGATGGCAGGGTTCGTTCTTTCTGGTTCAGTGGGATTTGGGTTCAAGGGGTGTTGGTTCAGTAGCAGTGGGTTTGGGTTTGTTGGGTTACTCAATATTGGGGATCAGTGGAATTTGGTTTCAGAACTGTCAGCATTCACAGTGTCAGTGTGTTCGAATGTTGGGTGTTGGGGATTCCCTGTTTGAAAGGTGAGGAAGTTTACGAGTATTGGATTTCAGAGGTCACAAAACTCACTGATGTCAGGATTCAATGACATGGAGGTTTGGAGTTAGGGTTGATGTTTCCGCTGCTTTGGTGTTTATTAACAATTATATTCTATAATTTTGGCATTTTAGATCCTTGGTTCAGGAATGGTGAGGTCTGATGTGTCACTGTAGAGAGTGGATTTTCAGGAGGTGATCTTACTCATTGATGTTGGAATTCACTGACTTTGGTGTTTGGGTGTGTCTGGGTTCACAGCTTCTGAGGTTAGAGTGACATTGTGCTTGGATATTGGGATTCAGATTCAAGAATGCTGGAGATCCGAGTATTGATCTTCGGGGATGTTGGACATTTATGTGTTTTGTGGGGTTGCAGGATGTTAGTGTTCGTAGTTGGATCTTTTCACCCGGCATTAGGGGTTTGGGGTGTTGGTGTTGGAGGGGTATGGAGTTTAGGGGTTCAGTGGGTGGGTTGGAGATCAAAGAGTTGTTGATATTTGAAGTGTTCCTCTTAGTGGTTGGGGTAAAGGCATTTGGAGAATTGGAACTTTGGGCTGATAGAGGTAAGGAGAGTGTTGGGATTTCTGGCAGTGTTGGGACTTAGGGCTTAGTGTAATGAAGATCAGGAGTACTGGTGTTCAGGAACTTGGGTACTTGGGTACAGGGACTGCTGAGTTTTGGGATGAGGGGATTAGGGTTTGTAATTTAGGGCATTGAGTTTACCTCAATGACTGAAATAACTAGAAAATTGTGAGCAGGTGAGGGGCTAGTGGAAGTCCCTAAATTTCATGTGAAATGTTGCTGTTGGATATATGTTCTTAAACCAACATGGAGTCTATCCCTATTAAAGTTTCAGGAAGTTTGCAATGAAGTTGGAAAAGGAGTGATGCTTAACTGCCCTTGTCACTACAATAACCATGCTTCAGTGCTTTGCTGCATTCAGTTAAAGGAAATTTAATCTTGTTCACATTTCTGATGTAGCCCTGTAAGAACGACAGGATCAGGAGTTAACTAAGTTGTGACACTGCTGCAATTAATTGTAGGTCAGCACTGAGCAATGCACTGATTCACTCTCGAAAGTACATGTCCATCACAAACAGGATGAAATACCTCACTGTTAACGTGTGTTAAGGGTCCTGACTGAAACTTCAGGACTCAGTTCCATAAGATCTTATGGGCATGGAAATAAAATTGATATTTATTGCACATTATTTAACAATTGCATTTGGTCCTGAAATTCAAAATGATAAACATGTCGCATCTGATGCATAAGGGCAAGATTCACTTCTGGTGTGGGGCTACTAAAGAAGTCTGTGTGTGTGTGTGTGTGTGTGTGTCTAATCACAATCTCTCACCCAGGAACCTCCAGCCTCTTAAATACGCTGCACCATGCAATGAGTCAGAAATATTTGGCCAGCCTAAGTGGCCTGTTCCTGTGCTGTTCAGTTCTGTGTTCTAAATGAATTGTAATGGGGTTTAAGACCCATGCACTTTATTAACTTCAAAGAATGGGAAATAATAGAATTGTATCTCCTCTTGTGAATGAATCAGCAAAACCTCTGCAGGTACAACATGAGGAGACAAGAGCAGAATACTTAAAATCGAATGTCTGGAAAGTTTTTTAGATCCAAGCAGAACTTGCATGCCCTTCAAACAGCACCTGGACTAGCTACATAGATAGTAATTGCTGGAGAAACTCAGCAGATCTGTGTGGAGGGAGAAAAACATAGTTAATCCTTTGTTCTGTTGTGATTGCTCTTCAAAACAAATGGAGTCAAACTGAGTGTGAAACATTAACCCTGTTTCTTACTCTACAGATGCTGACAGATCTGCTGAGTTTCTCTCCTATTTTATGTTTGTCTTTCAAATGTCCAGTGTCTGCACTGTTTTTGTTTATTCTTTTCATTTGGATGACATACATGTCCAACACTCCTAAAACTGATTTGGGAGATTGTGCAAATATGAGCAACAATGTGACTGTGTCTGAGTGTAATATTTTATTCTGGAGATGGAAAGTATTCTGTTATCCAGCTGTTATTTATCAAATATAGAAAATCGAAAAAGCAAATGAAAGGAATGGAAATGGTTAAACCATTGGGAGCATATGTACTCCATTGATTCCCACTTGCATCCAAGTGAGCCTCAATGAACTGGGCCTCATGAACACCAGGTAAGGAGATCAGGAATGTGATCCTCAATGGCGTGGTCTCCTTAATGTTCCTGAAAGCTGTCATGGTCCTTGAATGATGATTTAGAGACCCCAGCGTGAAAACAGAACCATGTGCTGGGCGCTCATTACCCCAAGTAAGGATTAAGCTGAGAATTCCTTGTTTAGGTGACAGTCTGTACCTGACTGGGAATCTGTTGTTATTTAGAGAGTGCTTGCTATGGAGCAAGCTCCACAATGTACTCAATGTTGGACATGAGATTTAAAAACAAGACCAAAAGCAGCAGGAAGCCATTCAGCCCCTTGAGCCAGAGATGCAATTGATCAAAGTTATGGCTGACTTACCTGAATTTCATATTTGCCTGAAGTATGAAATCCCTCAATATCCTAAACTAATCACTGGTTTGAATCTATTCACTGACTGAACATTCACATCTCTCTGGGGCTGGAGAGTTCTGAAGACTCATGATACTAGAAAGAAATATATCCAAGAGTTAGTCCTAAACAGTTAACCCTTGTTACTGAAAGAGCTGAAAATGTGTGACTGGAAAAGTGCAGCAGGTCAGGCAGCATCCAAGGAGCAGGAGAATCGACGTTTCGGGCATGAGCCCTTCTTCAGGAATGAGGAAAGTGTGCCAAGCAGGCTAAGATAAAAGGTAGGGAGGAGGGACTTGGGGAAGGGGTGTTGGAAATGCGATAGGTGGAAGGAGGTTAAGGTGAGGGAGATAGGCCGGAGTGGGGTAGGGGGCGGAGAGGTCAGGAAGAAGATTGCAGGTTAGGAAGGTGGTGCTGAGTTCGAGGGTTGGGACTGAGACAAGGTGGGGGGAGGAGAAATGAGGAAACTGGAGAAATCTGAGTTCATCCCTTGTGGTTGGAGGGTTTCTAGGCGGAAGATGAGGCGCTCTTCCTCCAGCCGTCGTGTTGCTATGGTCTGGCGATGGAGGAGGCCACATCGGGTGCAGCGGATCCAATCACCACCAGGACAGAACCCCACTGGTCCTCACCTACCACCCCACCAACCTCCATATACATCGTATCATCCGTCGTCATTTCCGCCACCTCCAAATAGACCCCACCACCAGGGATATATTTCCCTCCCCTCCCCTATCAGCATTCCAAAAAGACCACTCCCTCCGTGACTCCCTCGTCAGGTCCACATCCCCCACCAACCCAACCTCCACTCCTGGCACCTTTCCCTGCAACCGCAAGAAATGCAAAACTTGCACCCACACCTCCCCCCTTACTTCCCTCCAAGGCCCCAAGGGATCCTTCCATATCCACCACAAATTCACCTGCACCTCCACACACATCATTTACTGCATCCGCTGCACCCGATGTGGCCTCCTCTATATTGGGGAGACAGGCCGCCTACTTGCGGAACTTTTCAGAGAACACCTCTGGAACACCTGAACCAACCAACCCAACCACCCCGTGGCTCAACACTTCAACTCCCCCTCCCACTCCACCAAGGACATGCAGGTCCTTGGACTCCATCGCCAGACCATAGCAACACGACGGCTGGAGGAAGAGCGCCTCATCTTCCGCCTAGGAACCCTCCAACCACAAGGGATGAACTCAGATTTCTCCAGTTTCCTCATTTCTCCTCCCCCCTACCTTGTCTCAGTCCCAACCCTCGAACTCAGCACCACCTTCCTAACCTGCAATCTTCTTCCTGACCTCTCCGTCCCCACTCCCACTCCAGCCTATCACCCTCACCTTATCACCCTCACCTTAAACTCCTTCCACCTTTCGCATTTCCAACGCCCCTCCCCCAAATCCCTCCTCCCTACCTTTTATCTTAGCCTGCTTGGCACACTTTCCTCATTCCTGAAGAAGGACTCATGCCCGAAACGTCGATTCTCCTGCTCCTTGGATGCTGCCTGACCTCCTGCGCTTTTCCAGCAACACATTTTCAGCTCTGATCTCCAGCATCTGCAGTCCTCACTTTCTCCTTGGTACTGAAACCATGATCCCATCTATATTCCCCTGTCAGGTGAACCATTTATACACAGAAACATAAAAAAAGGAGTGTGGAGACCATTCAGCCCTTCAAGCCTGCTCCACCATTCAATGTGATCACGGATGATCATCTGATTCAGTCCCCTGTGTAGTAGTCGTGACAATTCCAGCTGACTATTCCTAATAAAATATGAAGATCCTGACTGGGGCAGTTAATCTGATTCAATTAGAGAGCCCTGGCTGACATAAAAGGGTCAATGTCAGGAAACTTAGACTGCAGGAATGTCTAACTCACTGAGAGCCAGTGCTATTATCAAAGGCTATGCATTTGTAAATAAAGGGATGATTGATGATGGAATGCCAGTCTGTGAAAAGTTATTTCGCCCTGTTCCTGCTTTCTCCCCTTACCTCCAAGAACCCTTTTCTCAGCATCTAAACTCAAGAACGTTATATCCATGTTTCCGATCACTTCTCTGAGAACGCAAGCCCCTTCGGCAGTTAGATGGGTTACATGCAAACTTCGCAAACAGGCACTAAACACCTTTCTGCATTGAATGCAGCTGTGTATATGGCACACACAGAACAGAATCTTCCTAGTTCGTATGTCCTGTGTGCTGTCTGTGAAAATCCAGTAGCCCCGGGTACACCCGCAGGAGTGTGGTTGGCCAATTCCTCAACCCAGCAGCTCTGAAGTGGACACCCGCAGTGGTATTTCCTGTGTCTGGGGACCAAGCAGAGTCAGGCAGCTCCATGGCCCAGGGAGCTGTGACTGCTGCCAAATAAAGCAATGTGAGAACTGAACCACCCAGGTTCTTCTAGTGCAGTGGAAGTATCTCTGCCTCTGGCCCAGGAGACCCCAGTTCAAGCTGCTTTGGTAGTGTGTGACAGCATCACTGGACAGATTGGTTAAAAAATGTCTAGGACCGAAGCAACACACACCCACACCTGAGATAGATCAGGCAGACATTGGCACTGTGGGTCTCGCTACAATACAGGGATTCAAGATGGGGCAGCACAGTGGTTAGCACTGCTGCCTCACAGCACCAGGAATGCAGGTACAATTCCACCCGAGGATGACTGTCCGTGTGGAGTTTGCATGTTCTCCCCGTGTCTACATGTGTTTCCTCCCACAATCCAAAGATGTGCGGGTTGGGATAGAGTGACCCATAGTGTCCAGGGATGTTTGAGTTAGGTAGATTTGCCAAGGGGAATGCAGGGCTATGGGGATGGGGTAGAGGGTGGGTCTGGGTGGAAGGTCGGTGTGGACACAATGGGCCAAATGGCCTGCTTTCACACTTTAGCAACTCTATATTTAAAAAAGGGCAGCTCCCACCATCTTCTCAAGGGCAGCTTGGGACGGGCAAGAAATACTGGGCCCAGCCAGCGATACCCATGTCCCACGAGTGATTAGAACAAACTTTAAAATAAATCCACTCGAGTTGCTCCTGCATTGCTTTTCATCAGAGAATGTAGTTCTTATCCCAGAGAGGACCACTGTCATCCCTGAAGTGCTCTCTCACCAACCAGAGCTGGTGCGTGTTACAGACAGAGAGAGCAGTGAGATTAAACAGCTCACATTCTAACCAGGGGTAATCAATACCTCTCATCATCTTCCAACATTCTTTGGTTTTTGTGTCTCTCCTTTTCTCCACATCAGTAGGGCAAATGAGGTTCAAACTGATGATATTTATTCACTCTCACTCACAATGAACCAGAGCCAATTCTATTCTAAAAGGATTTGTGTTAAAACTGACCCAAGAAGGACTTAATACTGAATCTGAAAGCATGATATTCAAAAAGATTCAATTCTTTGTTCAACAGATCTGCCTGTAATGCAGCAAGCATTACCTTAATGAACAGAGATGCTTAGACTGCCCCTGTTAAGGGCTCGCAAGGCAAAGATTTTGCTTTCATTCGATTATTCAGCAATAGCAGCTCGTGGTCTTATCAAAAGGGATTAGACAAAAGGTACACATGGGAAACATGGGCATCACATTTACAAAACCAGAGAGAGCTGGGAGAGCAGAGATCCAACCACCAGGGAAACTGAAAATCAATCCAAACAAAAAGGTAACATCGGCATTTTTCTTGGGCAAGACAACAGCTCGCTCTATAAATGAAAAGAAAAGAATTGCAGGGCAGAAGTGATTTGATGAATTGGCTCAGTGAGCAGGAGGAATTACAGAAATGAGCTGATTGAATAAAAACATACTCTGTGTGAAACCATCAGTCAGATTTCTACATTAACCAGGCAATAATTGTCATAGTGTGTATAATCTGATTGTCACTGTCTTTCTTCAATGAAGCTTTGCTTTTTGGAGCTGGAAAATAAATGCAATTGTCAATTTGAACTTTTGCTGTAAAAGTCTGACTATTTTACACTTTTATTGACACAGGCTGTAATCACTGAGTTTGTTCTCTATCTCTCCATCCTGTGTTGATGTGGTTAGACAAGGGAGACCTTGAAGGAAAGTGCTTCTCTAAAGAGCCTTTTGCAAAGCTAAAAGCTGTGTCAGCCAAGCAGTTCACCCTTTACAGACCCAATCAATACATAGACCGGTCAGTATTCTACACAGGAGATCAATAGACTGAGGATATGTTATATAAAGAGGTCAAAGTGCTGATGACACATTAATAGGACATTGCACAATGATCTCCCAGCTAAGAAAAACAACGTAATAAACAATTGCATTTCTGTAGCACCATTCCTGAACTCAGGATGCTCCAGACTCATTGCCTTTTGACTATGGGCAACTCCCAGTTTCCAGTTGACTGTTAGACACAGCAGGTGAGATTAAGGAAAAGATTCTTCAGTGAAATTTGAGGGCAAAGCTTTTCATAGTGTCTCGAGAATATGGAAGTAATACTGAATGTGGTGTCCTCAGCACTCACAGTGATTTTATTTATTGAATTTCTTACAAGGGAATGCTCATTGTATTGTGTTTTAAATTTGTGAGCTTTTCAATAAACAGAACAGCACTAAACCTTGACGTGAACATAATTTTAAAAGATTGCAATATTGGAGAATATTTCTGTAGGGTTGTTTAAAGCATTCTTTGGGTCTGTGCTTGGAATGATTTCAATGGGCTACATGATCCTTTTTCATTTTGTGCTTTCTATTACTCCATAAGGCCTTGGAGGGTGAAAAAGCCCATAATTTAACATTAATTGGTACTGTGCTGACAATCTCACACAATGAGCCTCTAACAAGCCTGCAATGAGAAGCAGAGCTGTCACTGATGTGATTGAAACCTTTATTTCGACATCTGTGAAGCACTAAAGTCTAAAATGATAGTCCTCCTAACACAAAACAATATTTATCTCTGGACGTGTAACAGTTAGACAGCCTTAGGTATCAGTTTGTTCCATTTTCATCAGGAACATCTCACACTGAGGAGTTAGAATCAGCAGACAATCTCAGAAAACATTTGTTCCAAAAGGAGTTTAATAAAAACTTTTCCTACAATTCCCAGATGGTAACAGAGAACTGTTCCTTTCTGTTCTGCTCATTTTCGAATTCCACAGACAACGCAGGTAATCAGGAAATTGCTGGTCATAAAGCTGAGCCCAAAATTATTCAGTTTAACTTCAGTGCTGGGGAAAGGCTTAGTAACAATTAATGAGAATAGAGTTAAGAATCACATGGTAAAAGTGTGGACTGATTTGAAAGACACAGCGTGGATTTGTTCAGGTAAAATCATGGCTCACCCACTTATTAGAGTTTTTTGCAGAGGTGACAGAGAGGGTTGATGAGGGTAACACTGTAGATGTGGTGGACAAGGACTTCGAGCAGTTGTTTGATACAATACCACATGGCAGAGAAAAGGTACAGATCACAGAATAAAAGAGTCAGTAGCCACATAGAAGCAAAATTGACAAGAGACAGTAAACAGTGTTAATGGATATTTTTCATGTAAGGTGGATATCCCAGAGGTCGGTATTAGGGTCTTTGCTTTTCCTGAACTAATTTAATGACCTGAATCTGGGGGACCAGTCTCCAAGTTTGTGAATGATTCAAAACTTGGGACAAATATAAATTGTGAGATGGACAGTGTAGAAACTCAAAAGGATGTCAATGAGAGCATGGAGTGGGCAGAGAGGTGGCAGGTGGAGTTTAATTTGGAGAAGTGTGAGGTGATACTCTTTGATTAAAAACAACATGGAGAGAGAGTATAGAATACATTATTCTAATTGGTGTGCAGGGTCAAAAATACCTGGGTGTATATGTACAAAAGTTATTACAGGCGTCAGGACAGGTAGAGGGAAGAAAGCAAACGTCATTTCCAGGCTTCATAGATAAGGCTATAAGCCAGGAGGATCTGATACCCTTCTATAAGACATTATTCGGTTCTCAGCTGGAGTTATATGGACAGTTCTGGGTTCCAGGCTTCAGGAAAGATGTGAAGAGAATGCAGACAACATTCAAGAGAATGATCAAATAAAAGTAAAGTACTGCAGATGCTGGAAACCTGAAATAAAAACAAAGTGCTTGGAGAAGATCTGTTTTGCAAAAGAAGCAAATGCAAAGTGAGAGAAACCTATTTGATTCGGAGTGGTTAGGCTTGGAAGTGTGCTGGAGGCAGGTTCAATTCAGGCATTCGAATGGGCATTAGCTGATGTTTCTGTAAACAATGTAAGAATTGCTGAGAAAAGGCAGGAGATTGGCACAAAGTTAACATACTGTGCGGGTGCATCCAAATTGGGCTGAATAGCCTTGTTTAAGACAGCCTTTAAAACTGACTACCTTGTTCTGTCTTCGGATCTTTTGTGACATGGTCACAAATTCTATAAACTCATGTGCATAAGACTTAAAGTAAAGAAACAGGCCATTCATCCCAACTAGTCCATGCCAGCATTCCTGTTCCAGCCAAGCCTTCTCCCAATATTTCCTTATTGTAAATCCCCCACTCTCACTCTTTGTTCCCTTCTCTTTCAGATTCTCCACCTTTCCCTTCAATGTATCGAGGTAATTACACTTCACCCTCTCCCTGTGGCAGCGACTTCCACATCCTCATCAATCTCTGGGAACAAACATTTACTCATAGAGTCACAGAGATGTGCAGCATAGATACAGACCCTTCAGTCCAACCCGTCCATGCTGAGCAGATATCCTAAATTAATCTAGTCCCACCTGCCAGCATTTGGTCCATATCCCTCTAAACCCTTCCTGTTCATATACCCATCCAGATGCCTTTTAAATGTTGTAATCGTACCAGCCTCCACCACTTCCTCTGGCAGCTCATTCCATACACACACCACCCTTTGTGTAAAAAGATTGCCTCTTAAGCCCCTTTTAAATATTTCCCCTCTCACCTTAAAACTGTGCCCTCTAGTTTTTGACTTCCCCATCCCGGGGCAAAGACCTATTTCACCCTGTCCATGTCCCTCGTGTTTTTATAAACCTCGGTGAGGTCACCCCTCAGCCTCCGATGCTCCAGAGAAGAAGGATGGTGACAGCAACGAGAGTGAGATGGCTTGGGAGTTACCTCACAAGAATGATCTCTAGCACAGGAAACTTTCTCTCATCATTATAACGACTTCGATTAGTTTACCCTTAGCCAACTCCTATGGAAAGCATTTTGGTGCATCCAAGGTACTACATAAATGTGTACAACTTATCTTACTAACTAAAAACCATAAACATTCTCTGGTAGTAGCCTGTTCACAGACAGCCCTGTGGATGAATCAGCAGGATGTCATAAAGTGTACTGTTTTCATCTCCCGAGGTGGCATTAGCTGAGCTGTCTAAGAGAACCAAACTGCTGACTGTTGGTGAGATCAGGTACCTGCACCCCGTCAGGGATCCTGTGACAGAAATTGCCTGTCCAGTAATAACTGTACAATTCCCTTTTAACAGCTTCACAAATTATAGGGGAATTTAAGATTGTTCGGCAGAGCTGAGACCCTCTTATCAGAAAGTCAATAAACAATCAGGTTTAAGAACTTATGTGCAAGGAGGGGCATAGTCCCAGTGTCAGAAACCATTGAAGTGTTAGGTATGGCAGACAGTAAAACAACAGCTTATATTACAATAACAGAGCATATCATCATAGCAATGGTGCAGTGAGACTTGGCCAATGGCCTTATGACTGTTACATGAAAGACCCTTCAAAGAATCATCCTTGGGATATGGGTCTTCTTGGCAAAGGTTGACTTTATTGGCCATCGCTAGCTGACCTTGCGAATGTGGCCAGGAGTCGCTTTCCTGATATGTTACTGGCTGTTGTTGTGAAGCTGTCAGCTTGCGATTATGACCTGGTGATGATGACTGATGGTTAGATGGCATTGAGGGGAGAGCAGGGATGTGGTACGGGAGGTTCAATGGGACCTAATGTTAGGTGCTCTTAAAAGTCACAGGTTGGGTCAGGTGTCACCATAAACGGAGGAGGGGAGAAAGATTCCTGTCGGAAATCAGGATGCATTCACCTGACAGCTGCTGACACATCTGCAGCAGAGACTGAGTCTGCGTCCACTAGCATTGGATGATCATTACATGCCAGAACCCTTCAGTTTGCCTGTTCATTGCTTCTGGGCTGGGACTGCAGGAACAGATCGCACACAACCACACAGACACACACACAGATACAAACACGCACATGCACACACGCACACACAAACACGTGCACACACACACAACCACACACAGGTGCACATACAAACACACATATACACACACACAAACACACAGACACAGACACGTACACAGACACACACACAGAGACACACAGACACACGCACACTCTCTCTCTCACACACACAAACATAGACGAACACACACAGAGACACACAGACGTGCACTCACTCACACACACACACACTCGCACACACGTACATGCACACACACAAACACGCACATACTCATAGACACACATACTCTCTCACACACACACAGATATGCACATACTCACACACACACAGACACACACTCACAGACACACAGACACACTCAGGCACAGACACACATAGTTGCAGACACATACACACTCTCACACACATAGACATGCACTCTCAGACACACATATATATGCACGTATGTACACACACACTCACAGACTCACACACAGATATACACACACACACACACACAGACAGAAGCACGCATACAGATACACACGCACGCACATAAACACACAGAAAGACACACACACATACACATACACAAACACACACACAGACACACACACACAGACAGAACCCCCCATACACACACAGTGTCACACACACAAATACACATGCACACACACACAGGCACACACACAGAGACAAACACATGCACATACACACACACACATACGCACACAGAAACACAGACACACAGGCACACACACAGACTCACACACACAGGCACAGACACATATAGGCACAGACATAGAGACAGACACACATACACACACATAAACACAGTCAGACACACACACACCGACAGACACACATGCAGACAGACAGACCCACACACACAGACAGGCACACATAGGGACACACATCCACACACACCCAGAGACACTCACAGACACATACACACACACAGATGCTCACACGCAACCACACACTCTCTCTCACACACACACGTGCACGTACACACAACCACACATACAGATACACGCACATTCACACACAGACAAACACAAACACACGCTCACAAACATTTGCAATGTCTCCCCCCCCCACCCCCCCCACCCCCCCCACCCCCCCTGCCCCCTCCCCCCCCACCCCTCCCCCCCACCACCCCCCGCCTGTTCTCCACAATTCTTGTGATCCATTAAAAATCCATCTGTCTCTTCCTTACATTTACCCAGGATCCTGGCAATCTCCATACTCTGGGGAGGGAACTCTACCTTATTCCAGGTTGACCCCACATGAGGAAATATTTGCTCTATGTCTAAGTTTGTCAATCTCCTGTAGCATCTTGTCTACCTCCATTGTATGTCTCCTCTAAATCTTCTAAACTCCAGAGAGTTAAGCATAAACCACTCAATCTCTCTTCATAAGACAAACTCTTTGTCTCTGGGATCAATCCAGTGAAGCCTCCTCCTATACAAGTGCATCCCTCCTCAAATAAGGGCCCAGCTACAGTCGCCAAATTTAATTGGAAGGTCACTGCTTTGGAAGAGTGTAGGGAAGACTAAGAAGAGGAATCCACAGTGGAAATAGAATGAAAAATGAATTAAAATTGGAGAAGTTCACCCTCAACAAACCAGATATGAAATGGTTAATGGAAGAGCCCTCAAAATTGGGGTGGCACAGTGGCTCAGTGGTTTGTACTGCTGCCTCATAGTCCCAGGTTCAATTCCAGCCTTGGGCCACTGTCTGTGTGGAGTTTGCACATTCTCTGCGTATCTGTGTGGGTTTCCTCCCACAGTCCAAAGATGTGCAAATCAGGTGAATGGGCCATGCTGAATTGCCCATAGTGTCAGGTGCATTAGTCAGAAGGAAGTGGGTCTGGGTGGGTTACTCTTCAGAGGGTCGGTGTGGACTGGTTGGGCTAAAGGGCCTGTTTCCACACTGTAGGGAATCTAATCACACATTAAACTTTGCCTGAGATGAGGGAAACTTGAGTCAGAGTGTAAAAGGGTAGGCATCAACTAGAATGGAGGAGTTCACATAGAATGAGTATTAGTAGAACAGCCAGGATGCAGAGATGATGGCTTTAATGGATATGATCGTTTTTGCTCATTCAAACTTTCTATTACATTCTTACGCATCAAAGGACGAGGGAAATTGGAATCAGTGAGGAACAAACAGTGAGACTCAGTTTCAACCAAGGTTGAAGTGTCTGGGAGGGATTTATTATTTGGTGGAGACTGAGGGAATTGCTATTCCATTGTGCATTAATTACATCGAGCACTGGGCAATCCCCTGTCTCTAAAGAGCTTGATCTGCAACAAAGTGCTTCCAGCAAAATAATGTCACCTCAAAATACAACTCACTGAAGAGATTTGCCACACAGCTTGTTGTCACGTGATATAATTCCTGTAATCAATTGTTAAATGTAGACCATTTGAAAACTATTGGCAGAGATTCCGGTGGACTAAAACTAGACAACCAACACAAAACCTTCCATCAGGCTTGAGAATTTTATGCCAAAGTTTATAAAACTATCTCATTCAAAGGAAAGAGAAAAGACACATATCGATTGCTGTAAGTTTAATTAGATTGACTGTGTGATATGCATCTTTAAAGGTCCTGTAATGGGAGGACCAGAATTTTCCAATTAATGCTATTGTTGGAATATTAAAAGAAACCTGCTACAGTATTTACTGTTTTCTAGTTGTTGATGTAGGTATTTCCAACATAAAATAACAAAAACTTGCAAAAACAAGGAGATTGATCACAAAGCAAGCTACAAAGTTGATATACCAAGTCTAAAATACGTGAGTGAGAGCATTGGGATTGTGTAAATGTATAACCAGACTTGTATGGATTTATACCATCCTCCCTGAATAGTTACCATAAAGCTGAAAATTACTGCTCCCAACAGACCTTGAGAAACCTGGATGTGTTCACTCAGTTATGGCCCTGTACTCAGTGAGCATAAAATTAATTACCGAATGCATTGTCCCACATTCATATTGAGGGAAGCAATGAGCCAGCTCCCCCACTGAACCACCATGGATTTGGGAAATTATTCGTCTCATTAGGTGCTTTCTGTTCTCTCAGCTCCTGGATTGCGCAGAATTAAGTGGTGAATGCTTCAGTGAGATTCACATGGATTAAAATTCTCTTCTGTAGCTTTTCAAGTGGTTTGTACAGGTGAGCCATGACAAGAAATGAACACAAAGTGAGAAAAGAAAGACATCACTGAATGGTACATTATCACTGTGTGCCATGATCATAGAGTCAGAGAGCCATTCAGACCCTTCCAGTCAGCCAGCCCAGGCTGAACAAAATCCCAAACTAAACTACTCCCACTTGCTTGCTCCTGGCCCATGGCCCTCCAAACCTTTCCTATCCATGTCCTTATCCAAATCTCTTTTAAATGTTGTAACTGTACCGGCATCCACCACTTCCTCAGGAAGTTCATTCCACACACCAACCACCCTCTGTGTGTAAAGAATTTGCCCCTCACGTCTTTTTTTAAAACTCTTTCTTCTCACCTTAAAAATGTGCCCCCTCATCTTGAAATCCCCCACTCGAGGGAAAAGACACCTGCCATTAACCCTAACTATACCCCTCAGTATTTTATAAACATCTATGAGGTCACCCCTCAACCTCCTATACTCCAGTGAAAAAAGTCCCAGCCTTCCTTTCCAACTCAAACCTAAAGACGATGAACACCAATGGAGGCTGGCTTCCTCTACACGTGGACATCAGGGTGTCATTCTTGATTGGTCTCCCCTGTCCCATTGTGCCAATGTCCTACCATACTCTTGACTTCTTAAACAGTCTCCTGATTTTTTTTTCAGTTAGTATGTGTGAGGTACAATTCTCCCTCACACAGAGTGCTGGCGGCAATGAAACAGCATTGTTTGCGCTTTCCATGGATGTGTGAGAACTGAGCCCTGTAAATCAGTAAACACCTTCTAATCTGCAAAACCAACCCATTGCAGCTGGTGCTAAGGGTCATCCAATCTCCCAAACTAGGAAGGATGGGATCAATAGCAACATTATTCAGTGAGAGTTACTGGAGGATGAGAGAAGGACATCGAGACAGTGCTCCCTCTGAGTATACTTCTAACCCTCACAGTTTATAGAGGAGACAATTCTCTAGTGTTATAATATTTTAATCCAGAGACCCAGGTAATATTCTGGGGACTCAAAGCTGCCATGGAATTTGAATTCAATCAAAAAAATCTGGAATTAAGAACCTAATACTAACCTTAACTCTATGACTGACTGTTAGGAAAAATAAAGACCATGGGACATGACCGTCCTATTAAACCGACCACCACTTGTCAAAGAAGTATTACAGTGCAGAAGGAGGCCATTCAGCCCATCAAGTCTGCATCATTTCTTCAAACAAATACTGTTACCCACTTCAAGTCTCCCTTCCATCCCATACCATTACCCATCACCTCTCTCCTAATAGCCATCCAATACCCCTCTTCAATGTCTCAATTGAACATTGCCTCCCCCACATTTCTGAGCTGTGTATGCCAGACCTGAGTTATTCACTGTCTGACTCAGTTTTGTTTCGTATAACATTTATTTCCTTTGCACATCATGCTGACTCCAAATCCTCGGGCATATGCTTCTCAAGGACAATGTCAACCATCACTTTCAGTGAGCACTGGATCCAGACACAGCCATTGTCTACCTGCCATCGGATCCATAAAGCAAGCTTTTGAAAAATGACCCTTTTCCCTTTCTTCAATAAATTCCTTTCAATGTTTGAACAGAGGCATTAAGCTTTGAAGCAGGATAAGGAATTTTTTTTTTAAACTGAACTAATATAGAGTGAGAGCCCTAATCCAGAATAGTGACCCCATGTATCGATAGAGCTGTGTGGATAAATTTATATTGATTGAATGACATTTAACAGTGCAGCTGTTAAAATGGTAACTTTGAAGTCTTTATTTGATTACTGTGCACAAATGGACAAGGTGAAGAGTTAAGTAAACTGTTCCTGTTTCCAGACATTGCTGTATTATGTCAGTTAGGTATTCCCTTTAGGAAAGCCATGGGTGATTGTAGATAGGAAGCATTATGTCAACAAATGTTGTCACTTTTCATCTTTTCCAATGTTCTTCTTTCTTCTACTGTGCAGGCCCAATCCAAGGGCAGCATGATGGCTCAGTGGTTAGGACTATGGCCCCACAGTGCCGGGGATCTGGGTTCGATTCCAGTCTTCGGTGACTGTGTGGAGCTTGTATGTTCTCCCCACATCTGCATGGGTTTCTTCCTGAAGGCTCAGTGGGTTAGCCATGGGAAATACAAGGGTGGGTCTGGATGGGGGGATTCGCTTGGCTTGATGGGCTGAATGACCTGCTTCCATGTTGCAGGGATTTTATTCTTCTTGTAGAAGTCACTTTTCAGTGATGCAGCTGTGGCTGCTATTCAACAGCAAAGGCATCACAGTCCAACTCAATATACTTCTGGTATCTTATAGTGGTATCTCAAGCAGAACACTGGGCAGGACCAGTCAACTCTAAGTGAATTTGTGGGGATAATGTGTCAGAAATGTATCCCCACCTCCCCCCCCCAAAATGATATAATTACACTCTCACACGTAAAGCTTGCTGTTTTACAGACAGTTACTTTAACACAGATGGACTTTCCTCAGTAACAGAGGTAGATTCTCATTGCCTCAGGATACATAATCATTTAATTTAAGGAAAAAGCAGATTGAAGTCTCAATGACCTGAGCAATGGTTCAAGAACAACCAGCCTCAGCCATGTATTACTATATGTAGTTTATGCATTCATTCACAGGATGTGAGCATCACTGGCTGGGCCAACATTTATTACCTGGCCCTAATTGCCCCTGAAGAAGGTGATGGTGAGCTGCCTTCTTAAACCTCGATGTGGAGGAGCCGGTGTTGGACTGAGGTGGACAAAGTTAGAAATCACACAACACCAGGTTATAGTCCGACAGGTTTATTTGGAAGCTCTGGCTTTTGGAGTGCCACTCCTTCATCAGATAACTAGTCCAGCAGGATCACAGGACACAGAATTTGTAGTCAAAGATCCTGCCCCACTGGTTACCTGACAAAGGTGCGTTGCTCTGAAAGCTAGTTTTTCCAAATATACCTGTTGGACCAAAACCTGGTGTTGTGTGATTTCTAACTTAGTCTAAAGATGCACAGGTTAGGTGAATTGGCTATGCTAAACTGCCCACAGTGTTTAAGGATGTGTAGGTTAGGTGCAATAATCAGGGGTAAATGGACTTGTATGGGTTACTCTTCAGAGCGTTGGTGTGGACTTGTTGGGCTAAATGGCCTGTTTCAACACCGTAAGGATTCTATGAATATCCTATTCTATCCATTGTGGTCAATGGATGTTGATAATGCGACACTCAGTGATGGTAACACTGTTGGATGTCAAGGGGTCATGGTTGCATTCTCTTTTGTTGGAGATGGTCATTGCCTGGTATTTGTCAGGTGGAATCTTACTTGCTACTTACCAGCACAAACCTGGATATTGTGCAGATCTTGCTGCATTTTTGTCTGGACTGCTTCAGTATCTGAGGAGTCGTGACTGATGCTGAACATTGTACAATCATCAGCGAACATCCCCACTTCTGATCTTATGGAGGAGGGGAGAAAATGTGCCTTGTGAGATGAGGTTGAGATTTGACCAATGGGGAGCTCAAGTGGAGGATCTGGCTTATTGGTTTACAAACTGAGAGCTGCTCAACTTGATTAACCATAACACAGCTGAGTGAAATGCTGATGCCAGTGGGCTCCATTTATTGAGAAAGGGGTTAGCTGGGGTTTGTGTTGTGGGGTCAGGAGCAATACAGCCAAACCTCCTGACAGTAGACACCTAACCCATTGTGGCTGATGTAGAGACAGAACCCATCGTGGCTGACGTAGAGACTTAACTTATCGTGGCTGATGCATTGAGAGCGTCCGAGAGCATACTTGATCCAGAAAGGAGTCAAAATGGAACAAAGTTCGACAGATATCACAACACACCATTGTCAATGATTGTGTGAAAGTCTCCGATAGAGGCATTTAGCTCCACTACCTTCTCAAAGACCAGAGAGAAATGGAAGATGGGATGAGAGTTGGAGAATAAATTTGACACCCCCCACCCCAACAACACTCTCCATCACCCCCCAGCAACACATTCCATCACCCCCCAACAACACACTCCAACCCCCTCAACATCACACTCCATCACCGTGCCAACAACACACTCCATCACCCGCCAACACACTCCATTGCCCCCCAACAACACACTCCATCACCCCCCCAACACACTCCATCACCCCCCCAACAATACACTCCATCACCCCCGAACAACACGCTCAATCACCCCCCAACACACTCCATCACCCCCCAACACACTCCATCACCCCCCCCCCAACAACACACTCCATCACCCCCCAACAACACACTCCAACCCCCTCAACATCACACTCAATCACCCCCCCAACAACACACTCCATCACCCCCGAACAACACGCTCAATCACCCCCCCCAACACACGCCATCACCCCCCCAACAACACACTCCATCACCCCCGCAACAACACACTCCATCACTCCCCAACAACACACTCCATCACCCCCCAACAACACACTCCATCACCCCCCAACACACTCCATCAACCCCCAACACACTCCATCACCCCCCCAACAACACACTCCATCACCCCCCCAACAACACACTCCATCACCCCCCAACACACTCCATCAACCCCCAACATACTCCATCACCCGCCAACAACACACTCCATCACCCCCCCAATAACACACTCCATCACCCCCCCAACAACACACTCCATCACCCCCCCAATAACACACTCCATCACCCCCCAACAACACACTCCATCACCCCCCAACACACTCCATCAACCCCCAACACACTCCATCACCCCCCAACAACACACTCCATCACCCCCCAACAACACACTCCATCACCCCCCCAACACACTCCATCACCCCCCAACAACACACTCCATCACCCCCCCAACAACACACTCCATCATCCCCCAACAACACACTCCATCATCCCCAACACACTCCATCATCCCCCCAACAACACACTCCATCATCCCCAACACACTCCATCATCCCCCCAACAACACACTCCATCATCCCCAACACACTCCATCATCCCCCCAACAACACACTCCATCACCCCCCAACACACTCCATCACCCCCCAACAACACACTCCATCACCCCCCAACACACTCCATCACCCCCCCAACAACACACTCCATCACCCCCCAACACACTCCATCACCCCCCAACAACACACTCCATCACCCCCCAACACACTCCATCACCCACCAACAACACACCCCATCACCCCCCCAATAACACACTCCATCACCCCCCAACAACACACTCCATCACCCCCCCAACAACACACCATCACTCCCAACACACTCCATCACGCCCCCAACACACTCCATCATCCCCCCAACAACACACTCCATCTACCCACTGCATCACACCCCAACAACACACTCCTTCACCCCCCCAACGCACTTCCTCACCCCCCCCCCACAACACATTCCATCACCCCCCCAGAACACACTCCATCACCCCCCCAACAACACACTCCTTCACCCCCCCCCCAACCATCGCACCCTTTTGGGCAGCACTTTGGCTCCGTGGTCACCACTGCTGCCTCACAGCAGCAGGGACCCCGGTTCCATCCCAGCCTTGGGCGACTGTCTGTGTGGAGTTTGCACGTTCTCCCCGTGTCTGTGTGGGTTTACTCTGGGTTCTCTGGTTCCCTCCCACAGTCCAGTGATGTGCAGGTTAGGGTTGATTGGCCATGCCAAATTGTGCCATAGTGTTAGGTGCATTAGTTAGGGGTAAATGTAGGGAAGGGGAATGAGTCTGGGTGGGTTACTCCTCCGAGGGTATTTTTGGACTTGTTAGGCCGAAGGGCCTGTTTCCACTCTGTGGGGAGTCTCAACACTCCAACACCACCCCCACCCCAACAACACACTCCAACACCATCGAGTTTGTTGTTAAAAGAGACTCACTGATAAGCGATCTGTGGCAGTGTTACAGAATATGTGTGTGTGTGCCCTTGGTACAAATCCAGATCACGCCCCAAGTGTATTCTGATTTAATGTGAGCAATGAAACTTGAGATTCATTAACCCAGAGGAAATAGAGAAACACATTATGGAGGAGAACTGTAAAAATGTGACTGGATCCATAAAATCTGTCCTTGAAGATTTCTTTCCTTTTCAGTGAGAAAGCAGTGAGAGATACAAACTCAAAGCAAAAATCAATAAAGTGCCCAATTCCAATTGTAACGGCAAATACATTTCAACATCTTCTGACAGATTTCATATTGCCAGTGTGTGACAAGTCCCACTTTGCATCTATTTTTTCTGGCGCATTGCTGTTAGTGGGTAGGCCATTAGACTGACTCCATTATCAATATTCATTGGGTAACCTTGTGAAATCCTGAAACTTACTGTCCATCAGTGAAAAAAAATATCGAAGCAAATTACTGGAGGTGCTGGGATCTGAACTGAAAACAAAAAAATGCTGGAGATCACAGTGGGTCAGGTAACATCCATGGAGAGAAAGCAATGATACGTTTTAAGTCTGGATGACTCTTTATCAGAGCTCACCTGAAATGTGAAGGGGTCAGACTTTATGCAATACTAGGAGGCAGGGGTTTGGAGGGCTGGGGGGAGAAAGGATGTTGATAGTCCCGATTGGATGAGCAGGATGTGAGATTGGCAGAACAATGGTGTGTCTAACTGCTGGACTGGAAAGAACAGTCGGTGTATATTTTCCCAATTGAATCAGTCATGTGTTACACTTGAGCTGTGAGTGGCTTTGTCTTTGTTTAAAGACAATATTGTCTCAGGCCTCTGGACTGAAAATTGAAAATTCCCTACATTGCCTGGGAAACCAGTGGTCCAGGAGTGATTGTTCATTCAAAACCATTCCGCGTTGGGATGTCTGAAACACTACCAATTTGATATTGGAGGAGTGGCTATGTGGGTAAAAATGGTAAACAAGCAGGAGGCAGGAAGAACACAGCAAGCCAGGCAGCACCAGGAGGTGGAGAAGGCAATGTTTCCAGTGTACCTCTGAACCTTGACTCTTGGACAGAGATGAGTGAGGGGAGAGTGTGTTGTTGAGAGGGGGATGATGAAGTGTGTTGTTGGAGGGTGATGAAGTGTGTTAGTGGGGGTGTGATGGAGAGTGCTGGTGGGGGTGTGATGGATTGAGTTGTTGGGGGGGTGATGGATTGTGTTAATGAGGGGGTGATGGAGTGTGTTGTTGGGGGGGGTGATGGAGTGTGTTGTTGGGGGGTGATGGAGTGTGTTGTTGGGGGGTGATGGAGTGTGTTGTTGGGGGGTGATGGAGTGTGTTGTTGGGGGGTGATGGAGTGTGTTGTTGGGGGGTGATGGAGTGTGTTGTTGGGGGGGTGATGGAGTGTGTTGGGGGTGATGGAGTGTGTTGTTGGGGGGTGATGGAGTGTGTTGATGGGGGGTGATGAAGTGTGTTGTTTGGGGGGTGATGAAGTGTGTTGTTTGGGGTGATGGAGAGTGTTGGTGGGGGTGTGATGGATTGTGTTGGGGGTGATGGAGTGTGTTGATGGGGGGTGATGGAGAGTGCTGGTGGGGGTGTGATGGATTGAGTTGTTGGGGGGGGGTGATGGATTGTGTTAATGGGGGGGTGATGGAGTGTGTTGTTGGGGGGGTGATGGAGTGTATTGTTGGGGGGTGATGGAGTGTGTTGTTGGGAGGTGATGGAGTGTGTTGTTGGGGGGTGATGGAGTGTGTTATTGGGGGGGTGATGGAGTGTGTTGTTGGGGGGTGATGGAGTGTGCTGTTGGGAGGTGATGGAGTGTGTTGTTGGGGGGTGATGGAGTGTGTTATTGGGGGGGTGATGGAGTGTGTTGTTGGGGGGGTGATGGAGTGTGATGTTGGAGGGGTGATGGAGTGTGTTGTTGGGGGGCTGATGGATTGAGTTGTTGGGGGGGTGATGGAGTATGTTGTTGAGGGATGATGGAGTGTGTTGTTGGGGGGGTGATGGAGTGTGTTGTTGGGGGGGTGATGGAGTGTGTTGTTGGGGGGGTGATGGAGTGTGTTGTTGGGGGGGCGATGGAGTGTGTTGTTGGGGGGGATGATGGAGTGTGTTGTTGGGGGGTGATGGAGTGTGCTATTGGGGGGATGATGGAGTGTGTTGTTGGGGGATGATGGAGTGTGTTGTTGGGGGGGTGATGGAGTGTGTTGTTGGGGGGTGATGGAGTGTGTTGTTGGGGGGCGATGGAGTGTGCTGTTGGGGGATGATGGAGTGTGTTGTTGGGGGGAGGTGATGGAGTGTGTTGTTGGGGGGTGATGGAGTGTGTTGTTGGGGGGTGATGAAGTGTGTTGTTGGGGGGTGATGGAGTGTGTTGTTGGGGGGCGTTGATGGAGAGTGTTGTTGGGGTGTGATGGAGTGTGTTGTTGGGGGGTGATGGAGTGTGTTGGGGGGTGATGGAGTCTGTTGTTGGGGGGTGATGGAGTATGTTGTTGGGTGGTTGATGGAGTGTGTTGGGGGGGTAATGGAGTGTGTTGTTGGGGGGCGTTGATGGAGAGTGTTGTTGGGGGGTGATGGAGTGTGTTGTTGGGGGGTGATGGAGTGTGTTGGGGGGTGATGGAGTCTGTTGTTGGGGGGTGATGGAGTATGTTGTTGGGTGGTTGATGGAGAGTGTTGGGGGGGTAATGGAGTGTGTTGTTGGGGGGCGTTGATGGAGAGTGTTGTTGGGGGGTGATGGAGTGTGTTGTTGGGGAGGTGATGGAGAGTGTTATTGGGGGGTGATGGACTATGTTGTTGGGGGGGTTGATGGAGAGTGTTATTGGGGGGTGATGGAGTATGTTGTTGGGGGGTTGATGGAGAGTGTTGTTGGGGGGTGATGGAGTATGTTGTTGGGGGGTTGATGGAGTGTGTTGTTGGGGAGGTGGTGGAGTGGGTTGGGTGGTGATGGATTGTGTTGGAGGGTGATGGAGTGTGTTGAGGGGGTGCTGAAATAGGTTGTTCGTGTGGGTTTTGGGTTGGCATGGGTGTTGCATCCTCTGTCCAATGGAATCATGTCAATGGCAACGATTTGGTGAATTTACTCCCCCACTCTTATCCCATCTTCCGGTGTGTTGGGGGGGGTGATGGAGTGTGTTGTTGGGGGTGTTGGAGTGTGTTGTTGGGGGGTGATGGAGTGTGTTGGGGGGGTGATGGAGTGTGTTGTTGGGGGGATGATGGAGTGTGTTGTTGGGGGGATGATGGAGTGTGTTGGGGGCGTGATGGAGTGTGTTGGGAGTGATGGTGTGTTGTTGGGGGGGTGATGGAGTGTGTTGTTGGGGGGTGATGGAGTGTGTTATTGGGGGGGTGATGGGGTGTGTTGTTGGTGGGTGATGGAGTGTGTTGGGGGGTGATGGAGTGTGTTGTTGGGGGGTGATGGAGTGTGTTGTTGGGGGTGATGGAGTGTGTTGTTGGGGGGGTGATGGAGTATGTTGTTGGGGGGTGATGGAGTGTGTTGTTGGGGGTGATGGAGTGTGTTGTTGGGGGGGTGATGGAGTATGTTGTTGGGGGGATGATGGAGTGTGTTGTTGTGGGGTGATGGAGTATGTTGTTGGGGGGGATGATGGAGTGTGTTGTTGGGGGGTGATGGAGTGTGTTGTTGGGGGTGATGGAGTGTGTTGTTGGGGGGGTGATGGAGTATGTTGTTGGGGGGATGATGGAGTGTGTTGTTGTGGGGTGATGGAGTGTGTTGTTGGGGAGGTGATGGAGTATGTAGATAGGGGGGTGAGAGTGTGTTGTTGGGGGGGTGATGGAGTGTGTTGTTGGGGGGTGATGGAGTGTGTTGTTAGGAGGGGTGATGGAGTGTGTTGTTGGGTGGGTGATGGAGTGTGTTGTTGGGTGGGTGATGGAGTGTGTTGTTGGGTGGGTGATGGAGTGTGTTGTTGGGTGGGTGATGGAGTGTGTTGTTGGGTGGGTGATGGAGTGTGTTGTTGGGTGGGTGATGGAGTGTGTTGTTGGGGGGTGATGGAGTGTGTTGTTAGGAGGGGTGATGGAGTGTGTTGTTGGGTGGGTGATGGAGTGTGTTGTTGGGTGGGTGATGGAGTGTGCTGGGGGGTGATGGAGTGTGTTGTGCGGTGATGGAGCGTGTTGTTGGGGGGTGATGGAGTGTGTTGGGGGGTGATGGAGTGTGTTGTTGGGGGGTGATGGAGTGTGTTGTTGGGGGGTGATGGAGTGTGTTGTTGGGGGGTGATGGAGTGTGTTGTGGGGTGATGGAGTGTGTTGTGGGGTGATGGAGCGTGTTGTTGGGGGGTGATGGAGTGTGTTGTGGGGTGATGGAGTGTGTTGTTGGGGAGGTGATGGAGTGTGTTGTTAGGGGTGATGGAAGGTGTTGTTGGGGGGTGATGGAGTGTGTTGTTGGGGAGGTGATGGAGTGTGTTGGGGGGGTGAGGGAGTGTGTTGTTGGAGGGGTGATGGAGTGTGGTGTCGGGGGGGGTGATGGAGTGTGTTGGCTGGGTGATGAAGTGTGTTGGGGGGGTGATGAAGTGTGTTGCGGGGGCGATGGAGTGTGTTGTTCGGGGGGTGATGGGGTGTGTTGGGGGGGTGAGGAAGTGTGTTGGGGGGGGTGATGGAGTGTGTTGTTTGGGGGTAATGGAGTGTGTTGGGGGTGATGGAGTGTGTTGGGGGTGATGGAGTGTGTTGTTGGGGGGTGATGGAGTGTGTTTGGGGTGATGGAGTGTGTTGTTTGGGGGTAATGGAGTGTGTTGGGGGTGATGGAGTGTGTTGGGGGTGATGGAGTGTGTTGTTGGGGGGTGATGGAGTGTGATGTTGGGGGGCTTATGTAGTGTGTTGTTGGGGGGGTGATGGAGTGTGTTGTTGGTGGGTGATGGAGTGTGTTTTGTGGGGGGTGATGTAGTGTGTTGGGGGTTGATGGAGTGTGTTGTTGGGGTGATGATGGAGTGTGTTTTTGGGGGGTGATGGAGTGTGTTGTTTGGGGGATGATGGAATGTGTTGTTGGGGGGGTGATGGAGTGTGTTGTTGGGGGGTGATGGAGTGTGTTGGGGGGTGACGAGTGTGTTGTTGGAGGGTCATGGAGTGTGTTGTTGGGGGACATGGAGTGTGTTGTTGGGTGGGTGATGCAGTATGTTGTTGGGGGGCTGATGGAGTGTGTTGGGGGTTGATGGAGTGTGTTGATGGGGGGGTGATGGAGTGTGTTGTTGGGAGGGTAATAGAGTGTGTTGTTGGTGGGTGATGGAGTGTGTTGTTGGGGGAGTGATGGAATGTGTTGTTGGGGGCTGTTGGAGTGTGTTAGGGGAGTGATGGAGTGTGTTGTTGGGGGGGTGATGGAGTGTGTTGTTGGGGGGGTGATGGAGTGTGTTGATGGGGGGTCATGGAGTGTTTTGTTGGGGGTGATGGAGTGTGTTGGGGAGGTGATGGAGTGTGTTGATGGGGAGCGTTGGAGTGTGTTGTTGGTAGGGGTGATGGAATGTGTTGGAGGATGTTGGAGTGTGTTGGGGGTGATGGTTTGTGCTTTTGAGGGGTCACAGAGTGTATTCTTGGGGGTGATGTAGTGTGTTGGGCGAGATGGAGTGCGTTGGGGGGGTGAGGGAGTGTGATTTTGGGGGGGTGATATAGTGTGTTGGTGGTGATGGAGTGTGTTGGGGGGTGATGGAATGTGTTGTTGGGGGGGTGATGGAGTGTGTTGTGGGGTGATGGAGTGTGTTGGGGAGCGATCGATTGTGTTGTTCGGGGGGGTGATGGAGTGTGTTGTTGGGGGGGTGATGGAGTGTCTTGGGGGTGATGGAGTGTGTTGGGGGGATGGTGGAGTTTGTTGGGGTGTAATGTAGTGTGTTTTTGGGCTGGTGATGGAGTGTGATGTTGGGGGGGTGATGGAGTGTGTTGTTGGGGGTTGATGGAGTGTGTTGGGGGGATGGTGGAGTTTGTTGGGGTGTAATGTAGTGTGTTTTTGGGCTGGTGATGGAGTGTGATGTTGGGGGGGTGATGGAGTGTGTTGTTGGGGGTTGATGGAGTGTGTTGTTGGGGGGGGGATGGAGTGTGTTGTGGGGTGATGGAGTGTGTTGTTGGGGGGTGACGGAGTGTGTTGGGGAGGTGATGGACTGTGTTGTTGGGGGGGTGATGGAGTGTGTTGTGGGGTGATGGAGTGTGTTGTTGGGGAGTTGATGGAGTGTGTTGAGGGGGTGATGAAGTGTGTTGTTGGGGAGGTAATGGAGTGTGTTGGGGGGGTGAGGGAGTGTGTTGTGGGGTGATGGAGTGTGTTGTTGGGGAGTTGATGGAGTGTGTTGAGGGGGTGAGGGAGTGTGTTGTTGGGGGGTGATGGAGTGTGTTGTTGGGGGGTGATGGAGTGTGTTGTTGGGGGGGTGATGGAGTGTGTAGATAGGGGGTGAGAGAGTGTGTTGTGGGGGGGGGTGATGGAGTGTGTTATTGGGGGGTGATGGAGTGTGTTGTTGGGGGGTGATGGAGTGTGTTGTTGGGCGGGTGATGGAGTGTGTTGTTGGGCGGGTGATGGAGTGTGTTGTTGGGCGGGTGATGGAGTGTGTTGTTGGGGGGGTGATGGGGTGTGTTGTTGGGCGGGTGATGGGGTGTGTTGTTGGGCGGGTGATGTAGTGTGTTGTTGGGCGGGTGATGGAGTGTGTTGTTGGGCGGGTGATGGGGTGTGTTGTTGGGCGGGTGATGCAGTGTGTTGTTGGGCGGGTGATGGGGTGTGTTTTTGGGGGGGCGATGGAGTGAGTTGTTGGGGGGTGATGGAGTGTGTTGTTGGGGAGTTGATGGAGTGTGTTGAGGGGGTGATGAAGTGTGTTGTTGGGGAGGTAATGGAGTGTGTTGGGGGGGTGAGGGAGTGTGTTGTGGGGTGATGGAGTGTGTTGTTGGGGAGTTGATGGAGTGTGTTGAGGGGGTGAGGGAGTGTGTTGTTGGGGGGTGATGGAGTGTGTTGTTGGGGGGTGATGGAGTGTGTTGTTGGGGGGGTGATGGAGTGTGTAGATAGGGGGTGAGAGAGTGTGTTGTGGGGGGGGGTGATGGAGTGTGTTATTGGGGGGTGATGGAGTGTGTTGTGGGGTGATGGAGCGTGTTGTTGGGGGGTGATGGAGTGCGTTGTGGTGTGATGGAGTGTGTTGTTGGGGAGGTGATGGAGTATGTAGATAGGGGGGTGAGAGTGTGTTGTTGGGGGGGTGATGGAGTGTGTTGTTGGGGGGTGATGGAGTGTGTTGTTGGGAGGGGTGATGGAGTGTGTTGTGGGGTGATGGAGCGTGTTGTTGAGGGGTGATGGAGTGTGTTGTGCGGTGATGGAGTGTGTTGTTGGGGAGGTGATGGAGTGTGTTGTTAGGGGTGATGGAAGGTGTTGTTGGGGGATGATGGAGTGTGTTGTGGTGTGATGCAGTGTGTTGTTGGGGAGGTGATGGAGTGTGTTGGGGGGGTGAGGGAGTGTGTTGTTGGAGGGGTGATGGAGTGTGGTGTCGGGGGGGGTGATGGAGTGTGTTGGCTGGGTGATGAAGTGTGTTGGGGGGGTGATGAAGTGTGTTGCGGGGGCGATGGAGTGTGTTGTTCGGGGGGTGATGGGGTGTGTTGGGGGGGTGAGGAAGTGTGTTGGGGGGGTGATGGAGTGTGTTGTTCGGGGGGTGATGGAGTGTGTTGGGGGGTGATGGAGTGTGTTGTTGGGTGATGGAGTGTGTTTGGGGTGATGGAGTGTGTTGTTTCAGGGTAATGGAGTGTGTTGGGGGTGATGGAGTGTGTTGGGGGGTGATGGAGTGTGTTGTTGGGGGGGTGATGGAGTGTGTTGTTGGGGGGTGATGGAATGTGTTGTGGGGGGTGTGAGGAAGTGCGTTGGGGGGGTGAAGGAGTGTGTTGTTGGGGTGTGATGCAGTGGGTAGATAGGGGGGTGAGAGAGTGTGTTGTTGGGAGGGGTGATGGAGTGTGTTGTTGGGGGTTGATGGAGTGTGTTGTTGGGGGGTGGTGATGGAGTGTGTAGATAGGGGGGTGAGAGAGTGTGTTGTTGGGGGGGGTGATGGAGTGTGTTGTTGGGGGGTGATGGAGTGTGTTGTTGGGGGGTGATGGAGTGTGTTGTGGGGTGATGGAGCGTGTTGTTGGGGGGTGATGGAGTGTGTTGTGGGGTGATGGAGTGTGTTGTTGGGGAGGTGATGGAGTATGTAGATAGGGGGGTGAGAGTGTGTTGTTGGGGTGATGATGGAATGTGTTGTTGGGGGGGTGATGGAGTGTGTTGTTGGGGGGGTGATGGAGTGTGTTGGGGGGTGATGAGTGTGTTGTTGGGGGGTCATGGAGTGTGTTGTTGGGGGACATGGAGTGTGTTGTTGGGTGGGTGATGCAGTGTGTTGTTGGGGGGCTGATGGAGTGTGTTGGGGGTTGATGGAGTTTGTTGATGGGGGGGTGATGGAGTGTGTTGTTGGGAGGGTAATAGAGTGTGTTGTTGGTGGGTGATGGAATGTGTTGTTGGGGGCTGTTGGAGTGTGTTAGGGGAGTGATGGAGTGTGTTGTTGGGGGGGTGATGGAGTGTGTTGTTGGGGGGGTGATGGAGTGTGTTGGGGGAGTGATGGAGTGTGTTGTTGGGGGGGTGATGGAGTGTGTTGTTGGGGGAGTGATGGAGTGTGTTGTTGGGGGGATGATGTAGTGTGCTGGGGCATGATCGAGTGTGTTGTGGGTATGATGGAGTGTTGATGGGGGGGTGATGGAATGTGTTGTTGGGGGGGTGATGGATTGTGTTGTTGGGGGGGTGATGGAGTGTATTGGGTGTTGATGGAGTGTGTTGATGGGGGGGTGTTGGAGTGTGTTGTTGGGGAGTCATGGAGTGTGTTATTGGGGGGTGATGGAGTGTGTAGGGGAGGTGATGGAGTGTATTGATGGGGGGTGATGGAGTGTGTTGTTGGGGGGGTGATGGAGTGTATTGGGGGTTGATGGAGTGTGTTGTTGGGGGGATGCTGTAGTGTGCTGGGGCATGATCGAGTGTGTTGTGGGTATGATGGAGTGTTGATGGGGAGGTGATGGAATGTGTTGTTGGGGGGGGTGATGGATTGTGTTGTTGGGGGGCTGATGGAGTGTATTGGGTGTTGATGGAGTGTGTTGATGGGGGGGTGTTGGAGTGTGTTGTTGGGGGGTCATGGAGTGTGTTGTTGGGGGGTGATGGAGTGTGTTGGGGAGGTGATGGAGTGTATTGATGGGGGGTGATGGAGTGTGTTGTTGGGGGGGTGATGGAGTGTATTGGGGGTTGATGGAGTGTGTTGATGGGGGGTCATGGAGTGTTTTGTTGGGGGTGATGGAATGTGTTGGGGAGGTGATGGAGTGTGTTGATGGGGAGCGTTGGAGTGTGTTGTTGGTAGGGGTGATGGAATGTGTTGGAGGATGTTGGAGTGTGTTGGGGGTGATGGTTTGTGCTTTTGAGGGGTCACGGAGTGTATTCTTGGGGGTGATGTAGTGTGTTGGGCGAGATGGAGTGCGTTGGGGGGGTGAGGGAGTGTGATTTTGGGGGGGTGATGTAGTGTGTTGGTGGTGATGGAGTGTGCTGGGGGGGTGATGGAATGTGTTGTTGGGGGGGTGATGGAGTGTGTTGTGGGGTGATGGAGTGTGTTGTTGGGGAGCGATAGATTGTGTTGTTCGGGGGGGTGATGGAGTGTGTTGTTGGGGGGGGTGATGGAGTGTCTTGGGGGTGATGGAGTGTGTTGTTGCAGGGTCATGAAGCGTGTTGTTGGGGGGTGATGGAGTGTGTTGGGGGGATGGTGGAGTTTGTTGGGGTGTAATGTAGTGTGTTTTTGGGCTGGTGATGGAGTGTGATGTTGGGGGGGTGATGGAGTGTGTTGTTGGGGGTTGATGGAGTGTGTTGTTGGGGGGGTGATGGAGTGTGTTGTGGGGTGATGGAGTGTGTTGTTGGGGGGTGACGGAGTGTGTTGGGGAGGTGATGGACTGTGTTGTTGGGGGGGTGATGGAGTGTGTTGTGGGGTGATGGAGTGTGTTGTTGGGGAGTTGATGGAGTGTGTTGAGGGGGTGAGGGAGTGTGTTGGGGAGGTGATGGACTTTGTTGTTGGCGGGGTGATGGAGTGTGTTGTTGGGGAGTTGATGGAGTGTGTTGAGGGGGTGAGGGAGTGTGTTGTTGGGGGGTGATGGAGTGTGTTGTTGGGGGGTGATGGAGTGTGTTGTTGGGGGGGGTGATGGAGTGTGTAGATAGGGGGTGAGAGAGTGTGTTGTTGGGGGGGGTGATGGAGTGTGTTGTTGGGGGGTGATGGAGTGTGTTGTTGGGGGGTGATGGAGTGTGTTGTTGGGGGGGGTGATGGAGTATGTAGATGGGGGTGAGAGAGTGTGTTGTTGGGGGGGGTGATGGAGTGTATTGTTGGGGGGTGATGGAGTGTGTTGTGGGGTGATGGAGCGTGTTGTTGGGGGGTGATGGAGTGTGTTGTGGGGTGATGGAGTGTGTTGTTGGGGAGGTGATGGAGTATGTAGATAGGGGGGTGAGAGTGTGTTGTTGGGGGTGTGATGGAGTGTGTTGTTGGGAGGGGTGATGGAGTGTGTTGTGGGGTGATGGAGCGTGTTGTTGGGGGGTGATGGAGTGTGTTGTGGGGTGATGGAGTGTGTTGTTGGGGGGGGTGATGGAGTGTGTAGATAGGGGGGTGAGAGAGTGTGTTGTTGGGGGGGGTGATGGAGTGTGTTGTTGGGAGGGGTGATGGAGTGTGTTGTGGGGTGATGGAGCGTGTTGTTGGGGGGTGATGGAGTGTGTTGTGGGGTGATGGAGTGTGTTGTTGGGGGGGGTGATGGAGTATGTAGATAGGGGGGTGAGAGTGTGTTGTTGGGGGGGGTGATGGAGTGTGTTGTGGGGTGATGGAGCGTGTTGTTGGTGGGTGATGGAGTGTGTTGTTGGGGGGTGATGGAGTGTGTTGTTGGGAGGGGTGATGGAGTGTGTTGTGGGGTGATGGAGCGTGTTGTTGGGGGGTGATGGAGTGTGTTGTGCGGTGATGGAGTGTGTTGTTGGGGAGGTGATGGAGTGTGTTGTTAGGGGTGATGGAAGGTGTTGTTGGGGGATGATGGAGTGTGTTGTGGTGTGATGCAGTGTGTTGTTGGGGAGGTGATGGAGTGTGTTGGGGGGGTGAGGGAGTGTGTTGTTGGAGGGGTGATGGAGTGTGGTGTCGGGGGGGGTGATGGAGTGTGTTGGCTGGGTGATGAAGTGTGTTGGGGGGGTGATGAAGTGTGTTGCGGGGGCGATGGAGTGTGTTGTTGGGGGGGTGATGGAGTGTGTTGTTGGGGGGTGATGGAATGTGTTGTGGGGGGGGTGAGGAAGTGCGTTGGGGGGGTGAAGTAGTGTGTTGTTGGGGTGTGATGCAGTGGGTAGATAGGGGGGTGAGAGAGTGTGTTGTTGGGAGGGGTGATGGAGTGTGTTGGTGGGGGTTGATGGAGTGTGTTGTTGGGGGGGTGATGGAGTGTGTTGGGGGGTGAGAGAGTGTGTTGTTGGGGGGGGTGATGGAGTGTGTTGTTGGGGGGTGATGGAGTGTGTTGTTGGGGGGTGATGGAGTGTGTTGTGGGGTGATGGAGCGTGTTGTTGGGGGGTGATGGAGTGTGTTGTGGGGTGATGGAGTGTGTTGTTGGGGAGGTGATGGAGTATGTAGATAGGGGGGTGAGAGTGTGTTGTTGGGGTGATGATGGAGTGTGTTTTTGGGGTGTGATGGAGTGTGTTGTTTGGGGGATGATGGAATGTGTTGTTGGGGGGGTGATGGAGTGTGTTGTTGGGGGGGTGATGGAGTGTGTTGGGGGGTGATGAGTGTGTTGTTGGGGGGTCATGGAGTGTGTTGTTGGGGGACATGGAGTGTGTTGTTGGGTGGGTGATGCAGTGTGTTGTTGGGGGGCTGATGGAGTGTGTTGGGGGTTGATGGAGTTTGTTGATGGGGGGGTGATGGAGTGTGTTGTTGGGAGGGTAATAGAGTGTGTTGTTGGTGGGTGATGGAATGTGTTGTTGGGGGCTGTTGGAGTGTGTTAGGGGAGTGATGGAGTGTGTTGTTGGGGGGGTGATGGAGTGTGTTGGGGGAGTGATGGAGTGTGTTGTTGGGGGGATGATGTAGTGTGCTGGGGCATGATCGAGTGTGTTGTGGGTATGATGGAGTGTTGATGGGGGGGTGATGGAGTGTGTTGTTGGGGGGTGATGGAGTGTGTTGTTGGGGGGGGTGATGGAGTGTGTAGATAGGGGGTGAGAGAGTGTGTTGTTGGGGGGTGTGATGGAGTGTGTTGTTGGGGTGATGGAGCGTGTTGTTGGGGGGTGATGGAGTGTGTTGTGGGGTGATGGAGTGTGTTGTTGGGGCGGTGATGGAGTATGTAGATAGGGGGGTGAGAGTGTGTTGTTGGGGGGGTGATGGAGTGTGTTGTTGGGGGGGGCGATGGAGTGTGTTGTTGGGGGAGTGATGGAGTGTGTTGTTGGGGGGATGATGTAGTGTGCTGGGGCATGATCGAGTGTGTTGTGGGTATGATGGAGTGTTGATGGGGGGGTGATGGAGTGTGTTGTTGGGGGGTGATGGAGTGTGTTGTTGGGGGGGGTGATGGAGTGTGTAGATAGGGGGTGAGAGAGTGTGTTGTTGGGGGGGGTGATGGAGTGTGTTGTTGGGGGGTGATGGAGTGTGTTGTGGGGTGATGGAGCGTGTTGTTGGGGGGTGATGGAGTGTGTTGTGGGGTGATGGAGTGTGTTGTTGGGGAGGTGATGGAGTGTGTTGTTAGGGGTGATGGAGTGTGTTGTTGGGGGGGTGATGGAGTGTGTTGTTGGGGGGGGTGATGGAGTGTGTAGATAGGGGGTGAGAGAGTGTGTTGTTGGGGGGGGTGATGGAGTGTGTTGTTGGGGGGTGATGGAGTGTGTTGTTGGGGTGATGGAGTGTGTTGTTGGGGGATGATGGAGTGTGTTGTGGTGTGATGCAGTGTGTTGTTGGGGAGGTGATGGAGTGTGTTGGGGGGGTGAGGGAGTGTGTTGTTGGAGGGGTGATAGAGTGTGGTGTCGGGGGGGGTGATGGAGTGTGTTGGCTGGGTGATGAAGTGTGTTGGGGGGGTGATGAAGTGTGTTGCGGGGGCGATGGAGTGTGTTGTTGGGGGGGTGATGGAGTGTGTTGTTGGGGGGTGATGGAATGTGTTGTGGGGGGGGGTTAGGAAGTGCGTTGGGGGGGTGAAGGAGTGTGTTGTTGGGGTGTGATGCAGTGGGTAGATAGGGGGGTGAGAGAGTGTGTTGTTGGGAGGGGTGATGGAGTGTGTTGTTGGGGGTTGATGGAGTGTGTTGTTGGGGGGGGTGATGGAGTGTGTAGATAGGGGGGTGAGAGAGTGTGTTGTTGGGGGGGGTGATGGAGTGTGTTGTTGGGGGGTGATGGAGTGTGTTGTTGGGGGGTGATGGAGTGTGTTGTGGGGTGATGGAGCGTGTTGTTGGGGGGTGATGGAGTGTGTTGTTGGGGGGGTGATGGAATGTGTTGGGGGGTGATGAGTGTGTTGTTGGGGGGTCATGGAGTGTGTTGTGGGGTGATGGAGCGTGTTGTTGGGGGGTGATGGAGTGTGTTGTTGGGGAGGTGATGGAGTATGTAGATAGGGGGGTGAGAGTGTGTTGTTGGGGTGATGATGGAGTGTGTTTTTGGGGTGTGATGGAGTGTGTTGTTTGGGGGATGATGGAATGTGTTGTTGGGGGGGTGATGGAGTGTGTTGTTGGGGGGGTGATGGAGTGTGTTGGGGGGTGATGAGTGTGTTGTTGGGGGGTCATGGAGTGTGTTGTTGGGGGGTGATGGAGTGTGTTGTGGGGTGGGTGATGGAGTGTGTTGGGGGGGGGTGATGGAGTGTGTTGGGGGGTGATGAGTGTGTTGTTGGGGGGTCATGGAGTGTGTTGTTGGGGGGTGATGGAGTGTGTTGTTGGGTGGGTGATGCAGTGTGTTGTTGGGGGGCTGATGGAGTGTGTTGGGGGTTGATGGAGTTTGTTGATGGGGGGGTGATGGAGTGTGTTGTTGGGAGGGTAATAGAGTGTGTTGTTGGTTGGTGATGGAATGTGTTGTTGGGGGCTGTTGGAGTGTGTTAGGGGAGTGATGGAGTGTGTTGTTGGGGGGGTGATGGAGTGTGTTGTTGGGGGTGTGATGGAGTGTGTTGGGGGAGTGATGGAGTGTGTTGTTGGGGGGGTGATGGAGTGTGTTGTTGGGGGAGTGATGGAGTGTGTTGTTGGGGGGATGATGTAGTGTGCTGGGGCATGATCGAGTGTGTTGTGGGTATGATGGAGTGTTGATGGGGGGGTGATGGAGTGTGTTGTTGGGGGGTGATGGATTGTGTTGTTGGGGGGGTGATGGAGTGTATTGGGTGTTGATGGAGTGTGTTGATGGGGGGGTGTTGGAGTGTGTTGTTGGGGGGTCATGGAGTGTGTTGTTGGGGGGTGATGGAGTGTGTTGGGGAGGTGATGGAGTGTATTGGGGGTTGATGGAGTGTGTTGATGGGGGGTCATGGAGTGTTTTGTTGGGGGTGATGGAGTGTGTTGGGGAGGTGATGGAGTGTGTTGATGGGGAGCGTTGGAGTGTGTTGTTGGTAGGGGTGATGGAGTGTGTTGTTGGGGGGGTGATGGAGTGTGTTGTTGGGGGGGTGATGGAGTGTGTTGGGGGGGTGATGGAGTGTGTTGGGGAGGTGATGGAGTGTGTTGTTGGGGAGCGATAGATTGTGTTGTTAGGGGGGGTGATGGAGTGTGTTGTTGGGGGGTGATGGAGTGTGTTGGGGGGATGGTGGAGTTTGTTGGGGTGTAATGTAGTGTGTTTTTGGGCTGGTGATGGAGTGTGATGTTGGGGGGGTGATGGAGTGTGTTGTTGGGGGGGTGATGGAGTGTGTTGTGGGGTGATGGAGTGTGTTGTTGGGGGGTGACGGAGTGTGTTGGGGAGGTGATGGACTGTGTTGTTGGGGGGGTGATGGAGTGTGTTGTGGGGTGATGGAGTGTGTTGTTGGGGAGTTGATGGAGTGTGTTGAGGCGGTGATGAAGTGTGTTGTTGGGGAGGTGATGGAGTGTGTTGGGGGGGTGAGGGAGTGTGTTGGGGAGGTGATGGACTGTGTTGTTGGGGGGGTGATGGAGTGTGTTTTTGGGGAGCGATAGATTGTGTTGTTGGGGGGGTGATGGAGTGTGTTGTTGGAGGGGGTGATGGAGTGTCTTGGGGGTGATGGAGTGTGTTGTTGGCGGGGGGGGTGATGGAGTGTCTTGGGGGTGATGGAGTGTGTTGTTGGGGGGGGTGATGGAGTGTCTTGGGGGTGATGGAGTGTGTTGTTGGGGGGGTGATGGAGTGTCTTGGGGGTGATGGAGTGTGTTGTTGCAGGGTCATGAAGTGTGTTGTTGGGGGGTGATGGAGTGTGTTGGGGGGATGGTGGAGTTTGTGGGGGTGTAATGTAGTGTGTTTTTGGGCTGGTGATGGAGTGTGATGTTGGGGGGGTTGATGGAGTGTGTTGTTGGTAGGGGTGATGGAATGTGTTGGAGGATGTTGGAGTGTGTTGGGGGTGATGGTTTGTGCTTTTGAGGGGTCACGGAGTGTATTCTTGGGGGGTGATGTAGTGTGTTGGGCGAGATGGAGTGCGTTGGGGGGGTGAGGGAGTGTGATTTTGGGGGGGTGATATAGTGTGTTGGTGGTGATGGAGTGTGTTGTGGGGTGATGGAGTGTGTTGTTGGGGAGCGATAGATTGTGTTGTTGGGGGGGTGATGGAGTGTGTTGTTGGAGGGGGTGATGGAGTGTCTTGGGGGTGATGGAGTGTGTTGTTGGGGGGGGGTGATGGAGTGTCTTGGGGGTGATGGAGTGTGTTGTTGGGGGTGGTGATGGAGTGTCTTGGGGGTGATGGAGTGTGTTGTTGGGGGGGTGATGGAGTGTCTTGGGGGTGATGGAGTGTGTTGTTGCAGGGTCATGAAGTGTGTTGTTGGGGGGTGATGGAGTGTGTTGGGGGGATGGTGGAGTTTGTGGGGGTGTAATGTAGTGTGTTTTTGGGCTGGTGATGGAGTGTGATGTTGGGGGGGTTGATGGAGTGTGTTGTTGGTAGGGGTGATGGAATGTGTTGGAGGATGTTGGAGTGTGTTGGGGGTGATGGTTTGTGCTTTTGAGGGGTCACGGAGTGTATTCTTGGGGGTGATGTAGTGTGTTGGGCGAGATGGAGTGCGTTGGGGGGGTGAGGGAGTGTGATTTTGGGGGGGTGATGTAGTGTGTTGGTGGTGATGGAGTGTGTTGGGGGGGTGATGGAATGTGTTGTGGGGTGATGGAGTGTGTTGGGGGGGTGATGGAGTGTGTTGTTGGGGGGGTGATGGAGTGTGTTGTTGGGGGGGGTGATGGAGTGTCTTGGGGTTGATGGAGTGTGTTGTTGCAGGGTCATGAAGTGTGTTGTTGGGGGGTGATGGAGTGTGTTGGGGGGATGGTGGAGTTTGTTGGGGTGTAATGTAGTGTGTTTTTGGGCTGGTGATGGAGTGTGATGTTGGGGGTTGATGGAGTGTGTTGTTGGGGGGGTGATGGAGTGTGTTGTGGGGGGGTGATGGAGTGTGTTGTTGGGGGGGTGATGGAGTGTGTTGGGGGGATGGTGGAGTTTGTTGGGGTGTAATGTAGTGTGTTTTTGGGCTGGTGATGGAGTGTGATGTTGGGGGTTGATGGAGTGTGTTGTTGGGCGGGTGATGGAGTGTGTTGTTGGGGGGGTGATGGGGTGTGTTGTTGGGCGGGTGATGGGGTGTGTTGTTGGGCGGGTGATGGAGTGTGTTGTTGGGCGGGTGATGGAGTGTGTTGTTGGGCGGGTGATGGGGTGTGTTTTTGGGGGGGCGATGGAGTGAGTTGTTGGGGGGTGATGGAGTGTGTTGTTGGGGGGTGATGGAGTGTGTTGTTGGGCGGGTGATGGAGTGTGTTGTTGGGCGGGTGATGGAGTGTGTTGTTGGGGGGGTGATGGAGTGTGTTGTTGGGGGGTGATGGAGTGTGTTGTTGGGGGGTGATGGAGTGTGTTGTTGGGCGGGTGATGGAGTGTGTTGTTGGGCGGGTGATGGAGTGTGTTGTTGGGCGGGTGATGGAGTGTGTTGTTGGGGGGGTGATGGGGTGTGTTGTTGGGCGGGTGATGGGGTGTGTTGTTGGGCGGGTGATGTAGTGTGTTGTTGGGCGGGTGATGGAGTGTGTTGTTGGGCGGGTGATGGGGTGTGTTGTTGGGCGGGTGATGGAGTGTGTTGTTGGGCGGGTGATGGGGTGTGTTTTTGGGGGGGCGATGGAGTGAGTTGTTGGGGGGTGATGGAGTGTGTTGTTGGGGAGTTGATGGAGTGTGTTGAGGGGGTGATGAAGTGTGTTGTTGGGGAGGTAATGGAGTGTGTTGGGGGGGTGAGGGAGTGTGTTGTGGGGTGATGGAGTGTGTTGTTGGGGAGTTGATGGAGTGTGTTGAGGGGGTGAGGGAGTGTGTTGTTGGGGGGTGATGGAGTGTGTTGTTGGGGGGTGATGGAGTGTGTTGTTGGGGGGGTGATGGAGTGTGTAGATAGGGGGTGAGAGAGTGTGTTGTGGGGGGGGGTGATGGAGTGTTATTGGGGGGTGATGGAGTGTGTTGTGGGGTGATGGAGCGTGTTGTTGGGGGGTGATGGAGTGCGTTGTGGTGTGATGGAGTGTGTTGTTGGGGAGGTGATGGAGTATGTAGATAGGGGGGTGAGAGTGTGTTGTTGGGGGGGTGATGGAGTGTGTTGTTGGGGGGTGATGGAGTGTGTTGTTGGGAGGGGTGATGGAGTGTGTTGTTGGGGGGGTGATGGAGTATGTAGATAGGGGGGTGAGAGTGTGTTGTTGGGGGGGTGATGGAGTGTGTTGTTGGGGGGTGATGGAGTGTGTTGTTGGGAGGGGTGATGGAGTGTGTTGTGGGGTGATGGAGCGTGTTGTTGGGGGGTGATGGAGTGTGTTGTGCGGTGATGGAGTGTGTTGTTGGGGAGGTGATGGAGTGTGTTGTTAGGGGTGATGGAAGGTGTTGTTGGGGGATGATGGAGTGTGTTGTGGTGTGATGCAGTGTGTTGTTGGGGAGGTGATGGAGTGTGTTGGGGGGGTGAGGGAGTGTGTTGTTGGAGGGGTGATGGAGTGTGGTGTCGGGGGGGGTGATGGAGTGTGTTGGCTGGGTGATGAAGTGTGTTGGGGGGGTGATGAAGTGTGTTGCGGGGGCGATGGAGTGTGTTGTTCGGGGGGTGATGGGGTGTGTTGGGGGGGTGAGGAAGTGTGTTGGGGGGGTGATGGAGTGTGTTGTTCGGGGGGTGATGGAGTGTGTTGGGGGGTGATGGAGTGTGTTGTTGTTGGGTGATGGAGTGTGTTTGGGGTGATGGAGTGTGTTGTTTCAGGGTAATGGAGTGTGTTGGGGGTGATGGAGTGTGTTGGGGGGTGATGGAGTGTGTTGTTGGGGGGGTGATGGAGTGTGTTGTTGGGGGGTGATGGAATGTGTTGTGGGGGGTGTGAGGAAGTGCGTTGGGGGGGTGAAGGAGTGTGTTGTTGGGGTGTGATGCAGTGGGTAGATAGGGGGGTGAGAGAGTGTGTTGTTGGGAGGGGTGATGGAGTGTGTTGTTGGGGGTTGATGGAGTGTGTTGTTGGGGGGGGTGATGGAGTGTGTAGATAGGGGGGTGAGAGAGTGTGTTGTTGGGGGGGGGTGATGGAGTGTGTTGTTGGGGGGTGATGGAGTGTGTTGTTGGGGGGTGATGGAGTGTGTTGTGGGGTGATGGAGCGTGTTGTTGGGGGGTGATGGAGTGTGTTGTGGGGTGATGGAGTGTGTTGTTGGGGAGGTGATGGAGTATGTAGATAGGGGGGTGAGAGTGTGTTGTTGGGGTGATGATGGAATGTGTTGTTGGGGGGGTGATGGAGTGTGTTGTTGGGGGGGTGATGGAGTGTGTTGGGGGGTGATGAGTGTGTTGTTGGGGGGTCATGGAGTGTGTTGTTGGGGGACATGGAGTGTGTTGTTGGGTGGGTGATGCAGTGTGTTGTTGGGGGGCTGATGGAGTGTGTTGGGGGTTGATGGAGTTTGTTGATGGGGGGGTGATGGAGTGTGTTGTTGGTGGGTGATGGAATGTGTTGTTGGGGGCTGTTGGAGTGTGTTAGGGGAGTGATGGAGTGTGTTGTTGGGGGGGTGATGGAGTGTGTTGTTGGGGGGGTGATGGAGTGTGTTGGGGGAGTGATGGAGTGTGTTGTTGGGGGGGTGATGGAGTGTGTTGTTGGGGGAGTGATGGAGTGTGTTGTTGGGGGGATGATGTAGTGTGCTGGGGCATGATCGAGTGTGTTGTGGGTATGATGGAGTGTTGATGGGGTGTGATGGAATGTGTTGTTGGGGGGGTGATGGATTGTGTTGTTGGGGGGGTGATGGAGTGTATTGGGTGTTGATGGAGTGTGTTGATGGGGGGGTGTTGGAGTGTGTTGTTGGGGGGTCATGGAGTGTGTTATTGGGGGGTGATGGAGTGTGTAGGGGAGGTGATGGAGTGTATTGATGGGGGGTGATGGAGTGTGTTGTTGGGGGGGTGATGGAGTGTATTGGGGGTTGATGGAGTGTGTTGTTGGGGGGATGCTGTAGTGTGCTGGGGCATGATCGAGTGTGTTGTGGGTATGATGGAGTGTTGATGGGGAGGTGATGGAATGTGTTGTTGGGGGGGGTGATGGATTGTGTTGTTGGGGGGCTGATGGAGTGTATTGGGTGTTGATGGAGTGTGTTGATGGGGGGGTGTTGGAGTGTGTTGTTGGGGGGTCATGGAGTGTGTTGTTGGGGGGTGATGGAGTGTGTTGGGGAGGTGATGGAGTGTATTGATGGGGGGTGATGGAGTGTGTTGTTGGGGGGGTGATGGAGTGTATTGGGGGTTGATGGAGTGTGTTGATGGGGGGTCATGGAGTGTTTTGTTGGGGGTGATGGAATGTGTTGGGGAGGTGATGGAGTGTGTTGATGGGGAGCGTTGGAGTGTGTTGTTGGTAGGGGTGATGGAATGTGTTGGAGGATGTTGGAGTGTGTTGGGGGTGATGGTTTGTGCTTTTGAGGGGTCACGGAGTGTATTCTTGGGGGTGATGTAGTGTGTTGGGCGAGATGGAGTGCGTTGGGGGGTTGAGGGAGTGTGATTTTGGGGGGGTGATGTAGTGTGTTGGTGGTGATGGAGTGTGTTGGGGGGGTGATGGAATGTGTTGTTGGGGGGGTGATGGAGTGTGTTGTGGGGTGATGGAGTGTGTTGTTGGGGAGCGATAGATTGTGTTGTTCGGGGGGGTGATGGAGTGTGTTGTTGGGGGGGGTGATGGAGTGTCTTGGGGGTGATGGAGTGTGTTGTTGCAGGGTCATGAAGTGTGTTGTTGGGGGGTGATGGAGTGTGTTGGGGGGATGGTGGAGTTTGTTGGGGTGTAATGTAGTGTGTTTTTGGGCTGGTGATGGAGTGTGATGTTGGGGGGGTGATGGGGTGTGTTGTTGGGCGGGTGATGGGGTGTGTTGTTGGGCGGGTGATGTAGTGTGTTGTTGGGCGGGTGATGGAGTGTGTTGTTGGGCGGGTGATGGAGTGTGTTTTTGGGGGGGCGATGGAGTGAGTTGTTGGTGGGTTGATGGAGTGTGTTGGGGGGGAGGAGTGATGGAGTGTGTTGGAGGGGGGAGGAGTGATGGAGTGTGTTGTCGGAGGTGATGGAGTGTGTTGTTGGGGGGATGATGGAGTGTGTTGGGGGGTGATGGAGTGTGTTGTTGGGGGGATGATGGAGTGTGTTGGTGGGGGGGAGAAGTGATGGAGTGTGTTGTTGGGGGGTGATGGAGTGTGTTGTTGGGGGGGGTGATGGAGTGTGTTGGTGGGGGGGAGGAGTGATGGAGTGTGTTGTTGGGGTGTGATGGAGTGTGTTGTTGGGTGGGTGATGGAGTGTGTTGGTGGGGGGGAGGAGTGATGGAGTGTGTTGTTGGGGGTTGATGGAGTGTGTTGGGGGTGATGGGGTGTGTTTTTGGGGGGGGCGATGGAGTGTGTTGTTGGTGGGTTGATGGAGTGTGTTGTTGGGGGGGGTGATGGAGAGTGTTGTTGGGGGGTGATGGAGTGTGTTGTTGGGGGGTGATGGAGTGTGTTGTTGGGGGGAAGGAGTGATGAATAACTGACAGATGTATCAGGCTTTTGGCTGTTTGATATCAGCCTATGATGTGACTGGAGTACCGATGCTAGGCAAGTCATTACCTCCTAAATATAGGCCAAGGCTGCAGTTCTGAGAAAGGAAGGTAATCGTATGGCTTCAAAACTGGACTGTGTCCCTGCCAGTATATAATTACCCTCTCTCTATAGCCAGCGTAGCTGAGATTGCCCTGAGCTGACCAGGAGCTTCACAAGCTGGCTATTGGTTTCGCCATCCAACACAAAACTGGAACAGTTGATGCAGGTTTTACTGCTCTGGAAAACACTAGCTAACAACAACAGAAAACAGTGACACCTCCTGTGGGCTGGCAGCAGACCAGAGGTGACAGCAGCTTGGGGTAGTGGACAATGCCGGGACCAGTACTCACAATGACAGTTAGGTAGCTTCATGCCTTCAACAATCACAAAAGGAGCATTCCATTGAGACCGTCCATCAGAATGTGATTGCTTGTTGCCTGTATCTCATCCTTCATTAATAGGATGGATTCCAGATTCTGGATTCTAGTCGGAACAACTCAACATGATTTAAGAAATTGAAGCCATTTCATTTGTGTTTTGTACAATTTCTGATGGAATCACTGAGAATTACATTCAATTACAGTTTGAGACTAAAACTGACCTTTATTTTTAATGGCACCTCATCCCCATAAAGCAGGGCAGTAAGATATAAATGGTTTTCCAACATTAGACCTCCTGAACACCAGAAGTTGAAATGATTTCCTTTCTACACCAAGTAAATATGCCTCAAGAGAAAGTTTTCAACTGAGAATTCTTTTTCGTTAAGTGCTTCACAGAGAGCCAGGGGGCCAAAAAATGAGATTGGTTTCTAAAATTTAGTGTCTTTCATTAATCAGGGAAATATTACCTTTACCCTGACTTCACTTTGACGATTATTGATTCCACCACATACCTTCATTTGCACAAGAGCTGAATATTATTTTGATCTCCTTTCAACAATTTTGATTAGATTCTGACCTTGAAAGTGTTTTTTGCAAACTGTTCATGATAGGAGATGGTCCTCTCTCTAGCCTATCCATCTCTTGCTGTTAGTCCTTTCAGTCTGTAACTTTGATTCGTAGTTTTTTTTGAAAGCATGGAGTATTAGCACTGTCATATTGAAATCTTTTCCTATTTCAGATCATCAGCATTTACACTGAGCTCAGCTGGGCTGTAGCTCCCTATAGAGTACAGCTCCTTGGACCTCGAGTTTCTGAACCCAGGATTCAGGCAGAGTCTGATCTCACATTTCACCCCATTTGCAGCTCAAAGAAATCTAGTTGATTCCTTGTTACTGATGTACAGTCTGCTCGGTTTGTACATACCTACTCTGATTAGGAGAACTGTTTTTCAAACTTATTTCAAATCAGATCCTTACAATCAAGAGAAGAGGAAACTTTAATCCCTTCAGGACACGTTGTATTGTGACCCAGATATCGGTGAAATATTAGTATTTAAATCATGTACCAATACATCTCCTCTCTCTCTCTCTCACACACTGTAATCCTCCTTGTCGATCTTTAGCTTGTCCTCCCACACGTTATTCATTGTGTCTATTGCTTGTCTCTCACTCTCTATCTCATAATTTTACACTGTTATTGAACCACACTGTAACACACTTGACTTTCAGTGATCCAGGGAGAAATCATCAAATGGCATCAAAGTGCTTCAGGAACATTTCATATATAAACATCCTCTCACCAGCCACAACGAAGACCATCACCTTCAACCATTTCCCCCATAAACATCAGTTTAGCAAATTGGTTACTTCAGGATGATGAAGTGTGAATTGTTTTGCATTATAAACAGCTGAATATTTCACTTCAACACACCAATCACTCAGCAAAATACCTCACCACACCATCAAGGGTTCGAAGGTGACATTACTCTGCATTCCATTATATATACTCACACACACACATGTATAGTCACATACATAAACACACATATACGCAAACACGCACATGAACACACACAAACTCACCTGCGAACATGTGCAAACACATATGAGCACACATACATGCAGAAACACACACAAATATGCTCACATGACTATACACAATGCACACATGAACACAAAAATACATACCTGAAATCACAGACACACATGAACACAAACATGGTTCATGAATCAGAACTGCAAACATTCTGTGGGTGTACATCCATCCAATACAAACAGGAGGGTTCAGCCCATTTCTGGATATTAGAAAACTTCTAGATGATTCTTAACCACTGAATCCTCATTGTAAGGTCAGTCTGAATCAGGCAATGACCAGTATTCTGTGCTGAATTTTTAAAAATTGATTAATCTGCAAAACATCCATAATCACACTTGAACTCCCATTTTCCCTAACTCTGTAGGAGCTTTAGAACTGAGATCAGGAATATGTGACAGAGTTTGAACTCTTCATCAAAAATACGCGAGAACCTCTTACATGGAATTAGTGTAATTGATGAGAAGGGTGATGGTCCAGTATGGCCCAGTCATGGCCAGCTATTGTGGTTGAAGAACTTTCTTATTCTCAGGACTAGGATTGGCTCCGTCAATAACTTAAAAGAAAATGTAACCACATTTATAAGAGCAAAACACCAAGAGCAGGCCATTCAGCCCATCAAGCTTGTTCTGCCATTCGATAAGATTACATGGATAACTGGTTACATTTTTGTTTTCCTACATTTGCATTAAAATCTGGGGTACCACCAAAAACTCCTTTCCTCCCCAGTCTGGGGCTATGTCTGACTCAACTGCCTATAAAATAAGCACCAGTCCAATGCCTTCTGAAGTAATGCAGCAAGATATTTACTTGAGCCCCTCAGGGAAACCAGGAATGGTTAACTAAACCCTGGCATTACCAATGGTCCCCACCTCCTGAAGATGATTAACAAAACACTGAATATTTGTTCTGAACAATGAGTGACTGACTGATGTCTGCACAGCTCTCCCCAAAAGTGCTCCTGGAATTCCTCAGAATGGTTGCGCTGGACTCACAGATTAGATTCGCTATAATGTGGAAATAGACCCTTCAGCCCAACAAGTCCACACTGACCCTCTGAAGAGTAAGCCACCCAGACCCATTTCCCACTGACTAATGCACCTAACACCATGGGTAATTTAGAATGGCCAGTCCACCTTAACCTGCACATCTCTGGATTGTGAGAGGAGACCGGAGCACGCAGAGGAAACCTACGCTGACACGGGGAGAATGTGCAAACTCCACACAGACAGTCACCCAAGGCTGGTTTCGAGCCTGTCCCCCTGGCGCAGTGAGGCAGCAATGTTAACTACTGAGTCATCATGTTGCCCCAGGACAGACTGTGACCCACTACCTGGACCCCCTTACTGAGAGCACCCCGCCTGGATGCCTGTTGTGTGGAGTCCCTGGATATTGGAGGCTGCCCCTGACCTAATGAGCTGGGAGCCCCTGGCTGACAGCTCCTTCCCTGGACATCCCTGCTCCTCTAATACTCCGAGTCATGGGCGTTTGCTTAAAGCATACCCAGTGTCTTTGCGTCTGGTCCACGGTGCAGGTGTGATGTTGACAGAACTTGGTGACATATAGCACAATGACTACTCCCTTGACCGATCCCTGTTAATAATGCAGACACACATTCGCTCTAAACTGTGAGGCGATACAGCAGCAATATGGGCCTTTCCAGTCTGGCTGAGGAGGCAAAATACAAAAGGCCAAGGCAGAGGAATGCTGTGAGGAATGGGGAGTGAGTGGGTGCCAGAAGAGCAGGTGAGGGAGCCTGGGGCAAGCCGTGGGACCCTCTCCCCAATGGAGACATCTCTCAGGAGCTCGACTGTAATTGAAAAGGCTCACATGCTCCAGACCTCAGCATGGCAGTGCGGGAGCAGGCTGTTCATCGATCCGAGATGTGCTATCCATGAGGCTGGCATGTGATGGGTATCAGTGTTTGTGGATGTGGGGCACACACAGGCCCCGCTTTAGAGTGTGCCGAGATGGTAGTGCCAGGAGCCCAAGATGGCAGTGCAAGTAACAATCGGGAGTCTCCAGGTGACCTGTCGGGTAGTCATGGTGTGAATTCTCAGCATTTAGTTTCTTGACATTTTGTGAGAAGCTGGATTTTAATGAAGGTGAAAATGAGCATTGTTATCAACCTTGTTAATAGGCCTCTCGCCAATCTCCACTGAGAAACTTACCCCGACTTGGAAAACACAGCAAGTTCCTCCCAACATTGGGAAAGGCGTCACTGGATCTCTCCAAGGGATCTCCCAGACTTCTCACTGTATTGTTCAAAGATTTTGCCCAGTGCCATTTTATTTTTCTTTATTTTGGATTGTGGACCAAAATGGGAAAATAACTGCTTTAAATGAAGGGTGACACAGTAGCTCAGTGGTTAGTACTTCTGCCTCATAACACCAAGGACTCAGGTTCAATTCCAGCCTCGGGTCACTGTCTGTGTAGAGTTTGTACATTCTCCCTGTGTCTGTGTGGGTTTCCTCCCACAGTCCAAAGATGTGCAGGTTAGGGTGGATTGGCCAAGCAAGATTACCCATAGTGTTCAGGAATGTGCAGGCTGGGTGGGATAGCCATGGGAAATATGGGGTGAAATGGATGGGTGGTTCTGAGTGGGGTGCTCTTCAGAGGGTTGGTGTGGACCTAATGGGCCAAATGGCCTGCTTCCACACTGTGGTGATTCTACGAAGGACTGTGGAAAGAATTGCTGCACTTGGAGGAGCAAGTAACTGGAACTCACTGGGAGCTGTGTTTACACTGCTGCTTTGTTCAAACAGTTAGGGCAGAGATCTGAGATGGCAGCATAATGTACTTGTCTGCATATGCAGAGTGAGCTCCCCCTGAGGGCTTTTGCTGACTGGTTTGTGCAGTCAAGGCCTGTTTTGTGGCCAGGAGTCATCAACATGGCAACAGCTCACTGATTGGCTCCAGTGCAGGAAACACAGTCTCTGATTTCCTTTGTCTGCAGTGAATTAATGGTGCACTGAACTTCAGCTAATGTCACCTACCATTGGATAGATGATTTTGCCTCTAACCAGAGACTGATAAACTCAATAATTAACGTGTCATCATACCACGCTATATCTTCAACAAGGAACTGAAAGGATTTGGATCTGATGCTCAGAGATCAGAAGGACTAGGAAAAGCAAACAAGCATCAAGGACAAAGGAAGAATTGATTAAAGTGCCAGAGGAAGTGGGTGAGGTCTTTAATGGGTATTTCATATCAGTATTCAGCAAGGAGAAAGGCACACTTCGAACATAGAGCATAGAACAATACAGCGCAGAACAGGCCCTTCGGCCCTCGATGTTGCGCCGACCTGTGAGCTAATCTCACTTCAGAGCAGGGTTTGTTGATAGTCTAAGACATGTCAATATTAAGTAGGTGGAAGTGTTGGGTGCCTTGAAAAGCATTAAGATAGACAAGTCCCCAGGACCTGATAGAACCGATCCTAGGATACTGAGGGAAACAAGGAAGGAAATTAGAATCATAGAATTCCTACAGGGCAGATAGAGGCCATTCAGCCTATCAAATCTGCATCAACCCTCCAAGAGCATCTGATCCAGACTCCCCCCATAACCTTTCATAGAGTTTTTAACCATGGCCAACCTACACAACCTGCACATCCCTGGGCACTATGGGCAATCCAACATCACTCTAACCTGCACATCTTTGGACTGTGGGAGGAAACCCACACAGACATGGGGAGAGTGTGCAAACTCCACACAGGCAGTTGCCCGAGGGTGGAATCATAACTGGGTCCCTGGCTCTTTGAGGCAGCAGTGCCATCCACTGAGCCACCGTGCCTCACATAGGGGCCTTGTGCGAAATCTTTGTATCCTCTTTAGAACCTCAGAATCCCTCCAATGAGAATAGACGCTGTTCGGCCTCGTGGACTGGTGCTATTGAATTGTGATTCCCCCAGTAGTTTTTTCTTTTACTTGTAATCTCTATATTTGTTTGGTTGTATGTGTAGGGTTTAGGAAGAGGATAGAGATTAGGCTCACAGTTATAAGTTGATAATTCACATTTATTTTCCTTCGAACAGATTTATTTGTTGGTAATTGTGGAGCATAGTTTTTAGATAAGGACCAAGAGGTTTCTAGGATATTTAAGGAATAATTTATTTCATCCAGAGGGTGGGAGGTATTTGGAACTCACTGGGTGAATGGGTAGTAGACACAGGAGCCCTTGAGAATGTTTAAAAAGTACTTAGATAAACACCTCAAACATCAAGGCTATGGGCCAATGCTGGAAAACGAGATTCGAATGGTTAGATGTTTGATCCCAGTGCAAACACAATGAGCCAAATGGTAGAAACTCTCTGACCCTAACTCATAGTTTCTTGCTAAGTACAGAAACCTGGTCAGTGTTGGAATTAACTTGAGTCCATCAGACAGATACACTTCAATATTTTGATCAAATCTTTAAATTTTGTGATGGCCCCAGATTGGAGAATCTCGAGTGTTAGTGCAATTTCCCAGCATACTATTGAAAAGAATTGTAAGAGCTTGGCATAGGGGAAAAGAAATGCAATGATTTTGGGGAAGCACAGAGAAGTGGAACGGATTGAATTGCTCTTCAAAAGAGCTGGCATCATTGTGATGGCCTGAATGGCCTCTTTCTGTGCTGTACGATTGTTTGATAACAGAGTGGTTTCAAAAGGATGGAAAGGCAGTGGAAGGTTGACAGCCATATATTTGGAGGGAGCTCGTAACTTTAGAAGTGGGACAATGAGTCAGGGTCTTGAAATGATACAAATTTGAGCAAGCAAAGAGATAAGCAATTTCAGAGAAGCAGCAACTGAGAAACCATACTGAAACAGAACGCTCTCTATAATCATCTCCTTTTTATTCCTCTGAACCTTGCAGTTTCCAGCAATGTGATTGTGCAAGAAAGGATTTCTCCATCACCTTTACAAGTTAAACATTCACCATTACTTACTGCAACCTCTTGAAGACAATTCTGCTCTGTTCAACTGATTTCACAAAGTACACTCTGCCCTTTGACAGGACACTGCTGAGCAACTGGGAAATGATCTGATTTGCAACAGACTCATAGGCATAAGATTTCTCTGTTCTCGGCAATTGTGACATCTGTAATGAGCTTTTTATGGGTATTAATGATTCAATTACCTCATATCAATAATTTTCACAGTCCATATCTTCACGACAAGTCTACAGCCACAGAAAGAATTAAAAGAAGCAAATTCTGTTATATTAGCATTTTAATCTTGCTTCAATGGTCAGCAAATTGATAACTATCTCAGTCAATAATGTCAAAGAACACCAGTTTGCATCAAGACTTCAGGAGATAGAGCTTCACTTGGCTGAATCGGGAAGTAATCTACAACAGGCAGCCTGATGCAAAATACACCAAGCTGTTCCTGTAAATGGGAGAGACTTCCCTAATTCAATGTACCATTTCTCCATTAGATTTTCTCTTCTGGTTTGGATTTATCCCCTTCATTCAAACTCTCCTACACCCTACACTCATTGGGAGTGAGCCCTGTCTGTGTTGGGCATCGATAAATATCTTGATACCCTTAACCAATATCGTTGCATTCTTGGGAAGCCATAGTAAACAATGTCTTCTCCCTGTGATCCCGGGGCCAGTTCAGACAGGATCAATCCATCATGGCTTCTCAACTCAACCCCAATTCAATTGTAGTTGGGGCTTGATGACTCTTTGGTATTTCAATTTACAACATGAAAAGAGGATCCTACGGTTGGACTCAAATCACAGCATTCCAGGAAGAATATGGTGCAGACGGAGGTGATTCAGCCCATCGTGCCTGCACTGGTTCTCCAGGTGGCCATTATGATACAACGCCATTCTCACTGTGAGCCTGTCTCAGATGTCTCAGTGAAACCTGGCTCTACACGACAGTATATTCCAGACCTAACTATTCACTATGTGAAAGCGATTTATTTCACTTCATATTCATTTTAAAACAAAATTATTTTAAACTTGTGCCCCCCTCGTCCCTGATTCTCCATTTGCTGATGAGGAGGAACAGCTTTTCTCTTTCTACTCTGTCCAGGTATCAAATCTTCACTTAGCTCGCTCTTTTTAAGGAAAGCAGTCCCAATCCTTCCTCACCTTCACACCAAATCGGGTCACTTACCCACCCTGGTCCCCTCCAAATCCACGATCAATTAATTTAAAGGAAGTCAGCCTTTCAGATGAGCCCAGGGATCTGGGCAGCAAGGGATGATCCAAAAGCTATGGTCCAACATTGCTGATAACTTACTCTATTTCAGGATAATGTGAATGCCCTCTGTTAGGCCTCACTGAAATAGAGTCAAAAAGTGTGGCGCTGGGAAAGTACAGCAGGTCAGGCAGCATCCGAGGAGCAGGAGAGTCGACGTTTCGGGTATCAGCCCTTCATTAAGAATGTGTCAGGATTAAGCCCGAAATGTTGATTGTCCTGCTCCTCGGATGCTGCCTGACTGGCTATGCTTTTCCAGCGCCACACTTTTGGACTCTGATCTCCAGCATCTGCAGTCCTCACTTACCCCTCACTGGAATAGCGTGACGGAAATCAAACTCTACCATTCCAGGAGTCAACCCAGAAGTTAAAGGTTTTGAAAAGTTTACAAGATTCCCGAATTTACCTATCTGTCAAACCTGGGTTAAGAGAAAGCACAAGCCAGGTTTTTGTACCTAACAAGACTGAGTATTTATTCCAAATGAATTGGTATAAAGTTCCAGCAAAAAAAAAGACATGGATGTTATGAGCAGAGGGAAAGACTGGGAAAGCAGATGAGTGAGTCGCTGTTGACACAGCATCTGCCAAGATTAACCTTGTATTACTCAGAATGTTGCTTCTCAATCTCCTTTCTCCAGATGCTTTCACTTGTTTGCAAGAGGCATGGGGTGACTGGTTCACATTTATAGTGTTTGACTTATTTGATTTGGTTTGGTTTATTGTTGTTATGTGTACCTCAGTACAGTGAAACATTTTGTTTTGTGAACAGTACAGGCAGATCATAGCAAACGAGGACATAGGGATCATAGGGAGCCTAGACGGAGTGAGGGACACAGGGTTACAGCTGCACAGGGTGTATGTGAAGCAAGATCAACATTATTGGAAGTTAGAGAGGTCCATTCAGCTGTCTAATAATGGCAGGGAAGCAGCTGTTCCTGAACCTGTTGGTGCGTGTGTTCCAGCTTCTGTGTCTCCTGCCTGATGGAAGATGTTGTAGGAGATCATTATGGATGTGGAAGGAGTCTTTGATGACGATGGAAGCCTTTCCACAGCAACAAGAAGTGCACAGAGCAACCTTGAATATCCAAATGAGATGGCCAAGCACTATTTCATTCAGATAATTGATTATTTGGACAAACAATTTTACCTTAAACAAAGGAAGCCATGCTGATCTAACACTGTGCTCTCCCGGAGAATTTGTTTAAATCTATAATTTTAATGTTTTGAGCACAAGAGGACACACATTTCACATGATGAACAAAATGAAGCCATGATAACTTGAGAAAACTTTTTTAAAATGAGCAGTAGTGATCATTTGGCAAGGAGTGGTGAAGACAGCATTAAACGAGGCCCCGAACAGTGTCTATGAACCCAAGAGCATTTGTCAGTTTCCAGCAACTCAGTCTCGCCATAGAAAGACAGAGGTACTGCCTCACACATGCCTTTACGTTCTCGACCATATTTCTTTCATAAACGGCCGGTAAAGTAACAGGAATACTGTAAAGCACTTACTTTTGCAAAGGGCTGTGTCGCTGATGCTTGAGCTGCTTGTGTTTCTTTGTTTTTGCCTCTTCAGTACAGGTAAATTGAACACACTTACCTCTTTGAGGTAACATTTTTGTGGGTTCTTGAAATGTTCTTCGGATAATCCGAAATTCGGATAATCGATGTTTGGATAATCGAGGTTCCTCTGTAAATGGATGGAAGGCTATCACTTAAAGGTCACAGCCTACAGTAACAGGAAAGCAGAACTAAATTGGTTGGCATCAAGCGTGAGATGCTTTTCTCTTCAGAGAGAAAAACAAATCCCATTCTCCTCTGGAAGTTTGATGGTTTCTGCCAGACATCCAGATCCCTCGGCTGTTCTGATCTCTTGGAACCAATTGCAAAGTTGCTGGCAGCAGAAGGCCTTTGTCATTAATAATTGATTACTAACCCACAGACCAATCAGCTACTGGTTGCTGGCTGAATCTCTATGACTGTACAGCCTCTGGTTCTAGTTTGCCTGCAAACTACACTTCCAATCCTGTTTGAATAAGAAGCTGTGTTAACATCACTTACAATGAGTAACTTGCTTTTAAAAAGAGCAATCCCTTCTTAAAAAAGTCTTTTTCCCCATTTCAGTCCCCTATCAAAAACACAGAAAATTGCAATGTTGCATCTTTTACAATCTCAGTCAGTGACACTATCAGAATATCTTCTGAGCTGCTGAAACAAATAGATTCCCCTTTCTCTTTGGCCAAGTGTTGACATTAATCTTTGGAATGAATAGATACAAGCAGACAGCTTATTGCGAATCTTTTTAATAATTCAGGTTTGCAACAGGTTTCTGATTTTAAAAAAATCACGACACAATGGTCCATGGTACAAATCCATCTTTCACGTACAATTGTAAAAAAAGGCCCCTTTTTCTGTGATCAAATTGGATTTGTCTAATCTCAGTCATCGTTGAGCAGCCTCCCAGGAGAGTCAGACTGAACCGGTTACATTTCTCACTCAACAGTTTCCCCCAACTCAATCCGTTCCGGAGATTTCCGGAGATTTCCGGAGATTTCCTCACCGTCAGCATTTGTGTGAAAAGGGAAGTGCTGGATTGGCCGGGAGTTTCTTCACTGGAGCGTAGGTGTTTGAGAGGTGACCTTACAGAAATGTTTAAAATACTGAAGGGTTCATGGTAGTTGTCTTTTCCCTAGGATGGGGAATTTCAAGACAAGGGGACACACTCTTAAGGTGAGAGATGAGATTCAAAAATTACATGAAGGGCAAATGTTTTACGCAGAGTGTGGTTCGTGTGTGGGATGAACACCTTGAGGATGTGGTGGGTGTGAGTAGAGTTACCATGTTTAAAAGCTATTTGGATAAGTACATGAACAGGAAAGGTTTGGAGGATTATGGGCCAAGGACAGGCAGGTGGGACTAGTTTAGTTTGGGATTACATTCAGCATAGACTAGTTGGATTGAAGGGTCTGTTTCCGTGCTGTATGACTCTGTGACTCTCTATGACCTCACCATCCAAATCCATTATTTAGCTTGAGGTGAGCTTTTTAATTTACTTTATGCTGAAGACCATTTCCTAATGCTTTCCAAACACTTGTGTAGGTACAGGGATAAACAGAACTGGAAGACTCCTTGATATCCATGTAGGAATGTAGTGACCACATTACAAGGAACACAGTCTTTGTGATCTTTGCCTTGGTCATGCACAGCTAGGAATTGTTTCTGCTATTGTAGAGAGAAACAAAACCAATACTGTTCCAACTCATTCCAGAAACATCCGATATTGCCCGAGAAGATATTAGTGATGAACCCATCCGTATCTCTCACAGGCAGATAGGGAGCCAAACCCAACACGAGATAACTCTGGGTGTACAAAGTTAAAAATCACACAACACTAGGTTATAGTCCAACAGGTTCAATTGGAAGCACTAGCTTTTGGAGCACCGTTCCTTCATCAGGTGGTGGTTGTGGAGTGGCACTCTGAAAGCTAGTGCTTCCAATTAAACCTGTTGGACTATGACCTGGTGTTTTGTGATTTTTAACTTTGTACACCCCAGTCCAACTCCAGTATCTCCAGATCATAACTCTGGGGAGAAATCATTGCATTAAGTACAACACCTACCATGTCGAACAGTCAGAAGTCGACCTCAAACACGGATGATGACGAGAGTTTAATAAGGGGAAGAGGTTAACTGCATAACATCTGCAGAAGAGCAAAAGAAATCGGATCCTTGATGATCAATGTTTCTGCCCTGGGTGAATCAATGATCTGGGTGAAAACTGTAATTGTTTCGTGAAGTATTTTCTTCTCTCAGTTTCTTGCTCAATTCCTTTGCATCTGCCAGGAATCTGCTAGGAACCCACTCTCTTAGGCAGTGTTTCAGAATTGGTAACTTGGTCCAGTTTGCTTGACACAAGCTTATCATGAAAACCATTTTAATCAGTGCATTCAACTCAATTTTAAATTGCTAAATACAACCTTATCAAACTATATTGAAATGCGGGTTTCAACGGTGAGCAGAGGCCAGTTTTGATATAAATTAAATTGAAAGATGCTACACTGATTTAGAGAAGTGAGGGAAAAATTCACAAAAATAGACTATCACAACCCAGAGGGAATTCTTGGTCTGTGTTTCTGATCTGAAGGGGGTTGGGAAAGATCCCCTTTCTGGGTCAATGCTGCACTAACCTTCTTTGAAATGTTGAGTTCTTTGTTAAATTCAAGTTACCCAGGCCACTAATCCCTACCCAGAATGAGCAGGCCTAATGGTTTACAGGCAGGGTCACCTATATCGAGCTTTATCAGAGTCTGCAAAATGGTGTTTCTGAAACTTACACAGGGACTTTCAAGTAAAACAAGATGAAGTAAATAAATGTCCAGGAAGTTAACGGAAGTTGTTTTACAATGTTATTTTAGAAATGACTTCAAAGCTATAAAAATTGATTTTTTTTTCTTTCTGTTTTTCTACAAGTTATATTTCTCTGTGAGTCCTCTGTATTCATCAAGATGAGAAATGTTGGTGGCATCAAAGAGAAATCACTAAAATAGTCAGCAACAACGTTCTTTCCAGGACAGGGACAGCACGGGGTGAGACATGGAGTAAAGCTCCCTCTACACCGTCCCCATCAAACACTCCCAGGACAGGGACAGCACAGGGTGAGACATGGAGTAAAGCTCCCTCTACACTGTCCCCATCAAACACTCCAGGACAAGGACAGCACAGGGTGAGACATGGAGTAAAACTCCCTCTACACTGTCCCCATCAAACACTCCCAGGACAGGGACAGCACAGGGTGAGACATGGAGTAAAGCTCCCTCTACACCGTCCCCATCAAACACTCCAGGACAGGGATAGCACAGGGTGAGACATGGAGTAAAGCTCCTTCTACACCGTCCCCATCAAACACTCCCAGGACAGGGAAAGCACAGGGTGAGACATGGAGTAAAGCTCCCTCTACAATGTCCCCATCAAACACTCCAGGACAGGGACAGCACAGGGTTAGATACAGGGTAAAGCTCCTTCTACACTGTCCCCATCAAACACTCCCAGGACAGGGAAAGCGCAGGGTGAGACATGGAGTAAAACTCCCTCTATACCGTCCCCATCAAACACTCCAGGACAGGGACAGCACAGGGTTAGATACAGGGTAAAGCTCCTTCTACACTGTCCCCATCAAACATTCCCAGGACAGGGACAGCACAGGGTGAGACATGGAGTAAAGCTCTCTCTATACTGTCCCCATCAAACACTCCCAGGACAGGGACAGCACAGGGTGGGACATGGAGTAAAACTCTCTCTACACCGTCCCCATCAAACACTCCCAGAACAGGGACAGCACAGGGTGAGACATGGAGTAAAGCTCCTTCTACACTGTCCCCATCAAATACTCCCAGGACAGGGACAACACAGGCTCAGACATAGGGTAAAACTCTATCTACACTATTCACATCAAACACTCCCAAGATCAGGGACAGCCCAGGTTTAGACACAGGGTAAAGCTCCCTCTAATCTGTCTCCATCAACCACTTTTAGGACAGGGATAGCACAGAGTTAGATACAGAATAACGCACACTCTACACTGTCTCCATCAAAGGCTCGAAGCACAGGGTTAGATACAGACTAACACTTTCATGCCAATATTTTGGAAGATATCTGTGGGGATCCATCTTCACAATGGCAGGAATTTTAAAAGAAGGAGGAAGAATTTTTTTTGTATAAAGGGACCTAATCAGTTTAGGAGATTTGCTTTTGCAAATGAACGCTGTTTTTCAATTAAACGAACTAACCTCCTTAACTTATCAGCTAGTGTAATGTCAAAAATTCATTACAACTGGATTGAACTCACTGCCAGGAGTTTTATGTCTTTTTTAATTATTTAAAACCAATTAATTACTTTATCTCCAACTTCCTGATTAATACGCAGTGTGTAACGAGATTACAATCCTCTTTGCCATCAATAATATTGCTCGGGCTCCTGGGTTTAAATCCTCCGGCGGTTTTATGTTTCCATGTATCAGCAGATTGGTGAATGAAGGTGAGGATCTGAATGCTGTGGGAATGTAACCTTTCTGAGGCTAGGTTCTTCCTTCATAGCTCAGTTAGTTCTGAATGGCTGGTGCCAATTACAAATCTAAATATCAAAACAAGGAGAGATTTCCCCCAGCTTTGCTAAGCTATGCGTTCTCTTCCCCATATTGTTAACGTTGGTCACATTTGTGTTTAAACGATGTTAGATTCCAGATTGAGGACAGCGATGTAAGGTTAAGACTATTTGCATGGAATGGTGCCTTGCCTTTGGACAATGTGGGTTATGGAGAGAAAGTTGGGAAAATTGGTGAGGTTTCCAGTGAGGAGCTTTTTGACAGCAGGAGCAATTAATTTAATTTTCCAACCAAAGACTGTACAGTGAGGCAGGATTCTCACTCGTGAGTCTCCCAGCATTGATTAACATCTTTCTTATATTTAACCTTGACCAATTGATATGCAGTTTCCCAATCTCCTACCTTCCAGAGAGAAAATGGTCATTGACGATTCCCGACAATCAGAGTGTTTGCTCTTCCAGACCTCCACCTTGGGCACCCAGCACCAACGTCTCAGGGCACACTCCAAGGACAGGGAGTGTGTGCACCTCACATTCACGGACGCTGGCACCTATCAGGTCACCACACCAAGGGGCACTTCTCTGTCTCACTGCAATTCAGACACTGAGCCATGGATCAGTCCTGCAGCTCTACTGAAAACATTCTGGCAATTCCAGGTAACAAAGCTGAAGGGAAGCCTGTCGGGGGAGATCTGCTCACTCCTTGGTCGGGACTGACTATCCGAGTCAGTCAGAGGATCGGCCACTGTGAGGCTTGGAGCGGAGTGGGCTGGAGGTCAAGGACATTACTGAAGGAATCCGTGCCAGGACTGGAGGCAGCAACGTATGATACAGAGAGAATGAGAACAGTGGCTCAACGCTTAGCACTGCAGCCACACCGCGCCAGGGACCCGAGTTCAATCCCAGCTTCGGGTGACTCTCTGTGTGGAGTTTGCACATTCTCCCTGTGTCTGCCTGGGTTTCCTCCCACAGAATAAAGACGTGCAGGTTAGGGTGGATTGGCCATGGGAAATTGTCCCATAGTGTCCAGGGCGGTGCAAACTTGGTGAGTTATCAATGATAAATGTGAGGTTATGGGGATGGGATGGGGCCTAGGTTTGGATGGGATGTTTTTCAGAGGGCCAATGCAGACTCAATGGGCTGAATGGCCTCTTTCTGCACTGGAGGGATTCTATATTGGGGGGGCATAACAAAGAGTGGAGAACATGGGATATTTTAGCAGGGGTTTCGGGGGTTGGAGGGGGTTCACTTATCAGTGACCTCAATGGGGGAATGTCTATGATGATGGGGGCCAGGACTAAGCTGTCGGGATTGGCCCCTGGGGTAATGGTGCGAGGTTCAGGAATTAACTTCAAGGGGCAACTGCATCACTCAGTCACTTTCCCAGGACATGGTGACACCAATGCCACAACCACATTGTGTGTGTGGAACATGTAGACAGTGTCCAATGGCATGGGGGCAAATGCTGGTCACAATTCATTGGTCATTGCAGATTGGTGATTGGCATCTCCGTGAGGGTGAAACAGTGCCAGGCTCCTGCAGGACACAAAGCACAAGGATCCTGCGAGATCTCATTGGCAGCTCGTTCCTCTCCCCCTGAACTGTGGGTCCTCACCAACACGTTCCCACAGGCAATGCTGCCTCTCTGGGTGATGTGGGCTGGGACGGACAAAGGAACAATCTCCTACACTCTCTTCGAATCACAACTGGTATGGCATTCATTGGAATAAGGCCCAATATCACAGATCCACTTAGAGAGTGCTCCATGACCTACTGTGTGCAGGAGTGTGTTAAACCACTGTGTGTGCGTATGTGTGTGTGCGTGTGTGTGTGTCTTTGAGAGTCTGTGCATGTGTGTGTGTGTGTGTGTGTATGTGTGTGTGTGTATATGTGTGTGTGTGTGTGTCTGTGTGTGTGTGCGTGCGTGTGTGCATGTATGTGTGTGTGTGTGTGTGCATGTGTGCATGTATGTGTGAGTGTGTGCCTGTGTGTGTGTGTGTATATGTGTGTGTGTGTGTGTGTCTGTGTGTGTGTGTGCGTGCGTGTGTGCATGTATGTGTGTGTGTGTGTATGTGTGTGTGTGTGTCTGTGTGTGTGTGTATATGTGTGTGTGAATGCTGACTGCTCACATTAATAGTGAACGGTTCTGTAGCTCTGGTCCCCACACGGGCTCACTGAGACAGATAGACCTGGCCACAGCAGGAGTTATTGTCACAGTTGCTGTGGTGTAATGAAGGTATGAGAGACAGTGGAGAAACACATCTCTGTTTGTGTGGTGAAAAGACAGAAATAAACAAAAAAATTTAGAACAAAGAAACTTTAACAAGAAAATATCCTGGTCCACTTGATCAATGATTGATGTGAAGGACAGTCAGAATTTTACAGACAACAGTATGTCACCATTGCTAAAGTCAAAAGAAATTGAAATTTGGACTTACACACTTTGGAATTTGGCTCCCTGGCTCTTTTTTAAAATGTTTTTCTTACAATGTATATGTATTTATTCTCTGTCTGAATTGTGAATGAGTGCGAGTGTAGAAACAGAGAAGGAATTGGATCTTGAGAGTTATAATCTCAGGATTAATCCTCATGGCATGTATTAGTAAGGCCTGAAATAGAAAGATAATACAGTTGAATGTGTGGCTTATGAGCTGATGTTAGTGAGAGAGTTTCAGATACCTGGATCATTGGACTCTCTCCCTTCTTGCAGGGAGCTGTACAAGAAGAACGTGTTGCTCTGAAATTGGAGGGACACCAATATCCTGGCAGGAAGGTTTGATCGAGGCAGGAAGGTTTGATCAAGGCAGGAAGGTTGAAACCAGAGTAACAGAGAGGCAGGAACCAGACTATGATTGAGGAGAAGATAAAAGTTGACTCAAGTAAGTTTAATATAAAGAACAGGCAGGGCCAGGTTCATAAACACGGTGAGATTTGTGATCTGAACTGTAATTATTTTAAAGCAAGGACAATAAGTAAGGCAGATGAGCTTAGAGCCTGAATCAGCACATGGAACTATGATGCTGTAGCCATTACACAAACTTGGTTAAGAGTAAGGCAGGAAGGGGCAGCTCAATGTTCCAGAGTTTAGGTGTTTCAGGCGTGATAGAGAGTGATGTGAAAGGACTGGGGGAGTTACATTACTGACTGAGGAGAACATCAGAACCGCACTGAGAAAATATCTTGGAGGGCTCATCCAGTGAGGCCTTATGGGTAGAACTCAAGATTAAGAAAGGTGCAGTTACAATGATGGGGTTGTACTATGGATCTCCCAATAGCAAGTGGGATGGAGAGGAACAGGTATGTCAGCAGGTTCTGGATTAGTGGTGCTGGAAGAGCAGATACTGCCTGAACTGCTGTGCTCTTCCAGCAGCACTAATCCAGAATCTGGTTTCCAGCATCTGCAGTCATTGTTTTTACCAGGTATGTCAGCAGATCATGGGAAGATGTAAAAACAACAGGGGTTGCTGTAAGTGGTGATTTTAACTTCCCCAATATTGAATGGGACTCTCTTAGTGCCAGGGGCTCAGATGGGAAAGAAACTTTAATACAAATCCAGGAGGAATTCTTGAAACAATGTAGAGATAGTCCGACTAGCGAAGGAGTTGTACTGGAATGAGCCTGGCCAGGTGATAGAAATTTGATTGGGGGAGCATTTTGGGAACAGAGATTGTATTTCTGTAAATTTTAAGATAGTTATAGATAAAAATAAAACTGTTCCTCAGGTGAACGTGCTAAACTGGGGGAAGGCTAATTATAACAGACTCAGGCAGGAAGTGGAGAAATTAAATTGGGGTCTGCTGTTTGAGGGTAAATTCACATCTGATATGTGGGGGTCTTTTAAAATCCAATTGCTCAGAATTCAGGACCAGCATGTTCCTGTGACAATGAAGAATAAGGATAGCAAGAGTTGGGAACCCTGGATGACTAGAAAAATCAAAAGATTAGTCAAAAAGAAAAAGAGAGCGTATGCAAGGTTTAGAAAAGTTAAATCAGACTAGGCCTTTGGGGAATATAAAGAAAGCAAAATAAACCTGAAACAAGGAATTAGGAAGAATAAAAGGAGCTGTGAAATGTCCTGGGCAAGTAGGATTAAGGAAACATTTTGTAAGTTTATTAGGAGCTAGAGGATAGCTCCGAAAGGGTAGGTTCACTGAAAGATAAAGGAGAGAATGGAACCAAAGGAGATGGGTGAGATCCATAGTGAACATTTCAACCAGTATTCACCAGGATCAAGGACATGGATGATGGTAAAATTCCGGAAGGATATGTTGATATTCTAAGGCACGTCGATATTAAGAAGGAGGAGATGTTGGGAATCTTGCAAAGCATTAAGGTAGGTAAGTCCCCAGGGATTGATGGGATCTATCCCAGGATACTGAGGAAAGCAAGGGAGGTGATTGCTGAGGTTTTGACAGAGATCTTTGCATCTCTTTTAGCCACAGGTTTGATCCCAGAAGACTGGAGAATAGCTAATGTTGCTCCTTTATCCTTTGTAATGCTCCAACAGGTCCCTTTCCTTGTATTCCTGGCAGTTTTCCTTCATCCTGTCCATGGATTGTCACCTTGCTGCGATGGAGAGGATGAAGTGTTCCATTGATCCTGAGGGTGATACAAACATCTGGCAGGACCACCCACGATGGTAAGATTGGAGGGGAGGAACCGACAAAACACAATCCCAAACAAGTCCTTAAAGGTGATCCAGGCAGATGATACTCATGTGACATCAATGGCTGTGATGGTGGGTGAAGGCTACAGTAATTCGGAGACCTCTAGTTGTTGAGATTTCAATGCTACTGGAACTGGAGCTATGTTCTGTCAAGAATCATGTTTCTGCTGGTGTGTGATAACATTCCAATGTTAAAGTTCGCCCCAGACGAGGCATCTACTGAGAAGAAAGAAGCACAGAAAAGGAATGCCAGTGACTCCTGAAAACACCTGCCAAATGTATGCTGGGAGATGGGGTTCCAGGATTGGGCTCATCAACCACTCCAGGACCCACAGAACCCATGACCAGTGACATGGAATTTCCAAAGTGAACAGTCATGCTCCCCGTTAGTCTGGTTGCTGATGAGGATGACCTTCATCCTGTACTGTGCAAAATTGTAGCAAACATGTGCTTAACAGGTCTACCATTTCCTTTTTTCCAAGCACATTCTCATTGGGGGCAGTTGTCTTTAAGAGGGCCATATTATTCTTAATTGTCTCTGTTCTTTTGCATATTTGTAAAGCCTGAAGATGAAGGGAGTTTCAAGGCTCCCTCTGTACGAGTACAAACTGCAATCTGTTGAGTTTTGTGTCGGACAGACTGTTATTTTGGAAGGTTCTGGACAGTTATTCAGATGCAGACAGCATAGTGATTGCTTTCAAGAACATGTGAAGAGCTGGAGCTGCTCAAATCACTCTGCAATTCTCAGAGGACAAGCTCAAACCAGCATCGGATTCTCAGTATCTGCAATGTTTGGAGACACAATAAATAACACGCAGCAGGCATCAAAGAACTGCACAAAGGAAGAACTTTTTATTAAATCACCATCTTTTATTGTGTTCCTTTCAAAGAGAAGTTAGCAGAGTTTATATATTGTAAATAGCTTTAATTGTTCAATTAATAACTTCTACAAAATAAAAGATGCTAGATTCAAAAAATAATACAAGATCCAATGTTGTGCTGCTCATTCAGCTGTCAAAATTGAGAGAATATTGGAAAGAAAGAATGAATCCATTTTTTAACGAAAGAATCAAGGCCTTGATTTGAACAATGATGGCTTGAGAGTTTATGGCTGTCGTATGTTTGATCATAGGTGTGGAGGTACAGCAGCTAGGGAATCAGAGGGAGTACAAATGATAAAAAAAAGGAAAGGGACTCAACAATTTACATAAGTGGGAGGTGCCGATTTTGGAAAAGCAAATCAGAGCAGGACCTAGACACTTAATGGGAAGGTCCTGGGGAGTGTTGCTGAACAAAGAGACCTTGGAGTGCAGGGTCATAGCTCCTTGAAAGTAGAGTCGCAGCTAGATAGGATAGTGAAGAAGGTATTTAGTATGTATTGGTCAGAGTATTGAGTATAGGAGTTGGGAGGTCATGTTGCGGCCGTACAGGACATTGGTTAGGCCACCTTTGGAATATTGTGTGCAGCACTGGTCTCCTTCCTATCGGAAGGATGTTGTGAAACTTGAAAGGGTTCAGAAAAGGGTTGGAGGATTTGAGCTATAGCGAGAGGCTGAATAGGCTGGGGTTGTTTTCCCTGGAGCATCGGAGGCTGAGGGGTTGGTACAATTACAGCATTTAAAAGGCATCTAGATGGGTTTATCAAATCATGAGGGGCATGGATCGGATAAATAGATAGTCTTTTTCCTGGTGTGGGGGAGTCCAGAACTAGAGGGCAGAGGTTCAGGGTGAGAGGGGAAAGGTATCAAAGGGACCAAAGGAGCACCCTTTTCATGCAGAGGGTGGTGCGTGTATGGAATAAGCTGCCAGAGGAAGTGGTGGAGGCTGGTACAATTACAGCATTGAAAAGGCATCTGGATGGGTATATGAATAGGAAGGGTTTGGAGGGATATGGGCCAAGTGCTGGCAAATGGGACCAGATTAGGTTGGTCAGAATGGATGGGTTGGACCGAAGGAGTTGTTTCCGTGCTGTACATGCTGATGACTCTCTGACTCTATACAGTTGTAAGCAAACAGGGAGACACATGCTTCACCTTAACTTTGCTGCAGTCTTAGTCGGCTCCTGTCTATTTAGTTACCTAGCTCTGTCTGCAGCAACTCACAACTCACTTGGTTCTTATAGTAGCAACCAGACAAGAAAACATCTCCTGTCACTGATAGACCCAGTCATGTTGGAGAATGCAATGAGGTTGGTATCCCTGAACAAGCAGTTGCCTACCAATTTGATGCAGCAGGGCATTGCTATACTGAGCACAATAAACCAACAGCCTCTAAGAAACACACAGAACACAAGGGATAATTAGCAGTTGGTTTTTTGATGGGACACGAAGCGAAACCTATTGTTCATTTGGGCTAGAGGTGTTCCATGGAAAGTAAAAACCTGTGACAAATGTCAGAAAATGCTTCAATTAAAAGATTGTAAAAGCAGCTCCATTGTCACTGCTGATCATTACCAACCAACTACCAAATGGATAGCCCCAAAGAGCACTGTCTCCTGGACTTAGTCCAAAGTCATTTCCACCTCATTCCTTCTTTGTCACTGAATCAACATCCAGACTAAACAGGGGTAAGTAACAAATACTGGCATTGTCAACATTGTTTATCTGAGAACAATTTGAATAATTCTCAATGTTAATTCGAGTAGACTATATTTGCAATAACCTACTGCAATGATCCTCATACAAAGCTCTTGATGAATCAGTCAAAAAAAACTTGGAAGTTGAGACTCCCTGATGAAAATATTCTGGATGACAAAAGAATTATGTATAAAAATGTAACCTGCGAGCAAACAAAACATTTTTTGATTGATTTTGGGCAGTGTCTCTCAGAATTAAATTAAACAAAAAACTCCTATGGAGTGACTTGAGAAACTGGAGCATGTGTAGAAATCCTGTGATTGCTGAAATATTTCAACATACTGTCAATCAACCAATTGTATCCTTAAAACAGTGTAACCTCTACATTGCCCTGAGGTCAAATATACAACAAACTGAGGAATGCATTACAATTACTGTGTCTGATTTCCTTCCCTCTCGCTGGTGGATTCTCAGAAAGTTTACTAATTAGGTTCCATCCCATTCAAAGCCAGGCTGAGACTGGTAGAGCTCATTTCATATAGAACATTTACTGCTAGCATCAGAAGTCACACAACACCAGGTTTTCATCCAACAGCTGTATTTGAAATCACAAGCTTTCAGAGCACTGCTCCTTCATCAGGTGAAGCCTTCTGAAGCAAAGACACTAAATGTTAACTCTGATTCTCTCTCTAAAATTGCTACCATACCTGCTGAGTTTCGTCAACACTTTCTGCTTTTGTTTCAGATTCCTGGCATCTTTGCGTTGTATTAGTGACATCAGTCCCAAAGGGAATAACCTCCTCTTGATCTCAACATGAAGGATTTCTGGAGGATGTCAAAGGAGCTGCAAGATGGTCAAAGCCTCTAGATGAGTGGTCATGGAGGTGGTTGCCACTGGCTACAAATTAAGGAAAACTGAAGTTTATTTGAAATCACTTCACCTGAAGAAGGGGCAGCGCTCTGAAAGCTTGTGATTTCAAAGAAACCTGTTGGACTATAATCTGGCGTCGTGTGACTTCTGACTTTGTCCACCCCAGTCCAACACCAGCAGCTCCACATTTCTTGACAGCAGACAGTGGAATATTAGATCTCATTAGTTCTGAGCTGGATTTAAACTGAGCTGCTTGGAGTGAAAGGTTTGAACTTGATTTGCTAGGACAGTTCTCTTAGTTTACCTCTGAGATGCTAAACTGGAAGTGAAGCAATTGTTGAGATAATGTATCGCTCTCAGCCATGAACCATGTAAACTTCATGCAGGAATTAGCTTCCTTTGTACTTTTGCTGATTTATTGACACCGTTCTGTGGATGATATATCACCTACATTCAAAATCCATAATGAGGACACCCAAACAGCCTGAAACAAATAGCTTGTGAGAAAGTGAGTTTGGGTGGAAGGTGACAATGTGGCAGATAGGTAAAAGACCGTACTTCAGATTGATTCACCGTTCCCACCACCCCTCCCTCAGTCCAGGAATTTAAATTGACTAGATGTTTAATGTGGTGTGGCAGATGGTAGCAGGCTGGTTCTGTAATCGAGAGTGAAGCTGGCCACTGTAGAGCATATTAATCATGAAAACTACAATAAACAGACGGGTGAATAACAGATGTGCAAACACTCGCTTTGTATAAAAATCCTTTCATGAAATGCTGCCTTCAAGGGGCCATGACATTGATTTTGCTAAAATAGAATCACAATGATTCAGCAGCCTCAGGTATGCTTCACAGTTCCCCACACTCAGACAACCTGCTTTCTGGATCAGAAAGTATTGAGTTTTCCTCAATGTGTACCTCGTTCCGACCACCTTTATGACCACTCATCTCGAAGCTTTAACAATCTTACAGCTCCTTTGAGATCCACAAGAATCCTTTAGGTTGAGAGCAAGATGAAGCTATTCCCCTTTATACTGACATCTCACTAACATAAAGCAAAAAACTGCAGATGCCGGGAATCTGATACAAAAACAGAGAGTGCTGAAGGAACCCAGCAAATCTGGCTGCAACTATATCTAGAGAAACAAAGTTAATGTTTAGAGTTTTTTCTTTGGGTCCATGCTGATCAGAGTTCAGGACTGACTAAGATTGACAAGGATGGCAAGCAACCCTGGGATAAGAGGGAGGATGTGAATTTAGTCAAAAGGAAAAAAAGAAGCATAAATAAGGTTTCGGAAGCTAAAATCTGACAGGGCCCACAAGGAATATAAAGAAAACAGGAAAGAGCTCACACAGGGAATTAGGAGAGCAAGAAGGGGCCATGAAACAAACTTGGCAAATAGGGTTAAAGTGAATCGGGCATTATGAGAATAAGGAAGAAATGGTGTTAGGTCTCTTTAAGAGCATTAAGGCAGATAGGTCCCCAGGGCCCAAAGGTATCTACCCCAGGTTACTGAGAGAGGCAAGGGATGGAATTGCTGGGGCTTTAAGCAAGATCTTTGTATCATCGCGAACCACTGGAGAGGTCCCAGAGGACTGGCAAGTAGCTAATGCTGTTCCTCTGTTCAAGAAGGGAAATAGGGATAATCCAGGAAACAAGAGACCAGTGAGTCTTGCATTGGTGGTTGGGAAGCTATTGGAGAGAATACTGAAGGATAGGAGTTACACACCTTTGGAAAAGCTGGGCCTAATTCGGGACAGTCAGCATGGCATTGTGCAGGGCAGGTCAGGTCTAACTAATTAATTGGTATAACCACTATAAATGCCGGAGGAAAGATCACAGAAGCGCTTCACAGGAGGCTCCCAAGCACTGAGGATGTCACCTAGACAGGGGACGAAACGTCTGCAACACAAATTCCCAGCTCGGCGAACAGAACCACAACAACGTTGAGTACTAGAGTCAGGATGTGATTTTGCAGCTTTAGAGTATTCCATTAATTCTGGTCACCACATTACAGGAAGGATGTGGAGGCTTTGGTGAAGGTGCAGGTGAGGTTTCCCAGGACCCTGCTGGATTAGACAGTATGGGCTATAAGGGGAGGCAAGAAAAGCTCAGGCTGTTTTCTCTGGAGCGATGGAGTCTGAGGGGAGGCTTGATAGAAGTTTATAAAATTATGAGATGCAGAGATAGGGTTGATGGTCAGAATCTTTTTCCGCAGAGTTGAAATGTCTAAAGCTAGGGGGCAGGCATTTAAGTTGAGAGGGGGCAAGTTCAAAAGGAGAAATGAGGGGTAAGTTTTTTACACAGAGAGTGGTAGGAGTCTGGAATGTGCTGCCAAGGATGGTGGTGGAGGCAGATATGATTGGTGCATTTAAGGGGCTTTTAGATAAACACATGGGTATGCAAAGACTGAAGGGATATGGACCAAGGGCAGGCAGAAAGGGATTAAGATTAATTTAGCATCAGGTTCAGCACAACATTGTGGGCAGAAGGGCCTATTCCTGGGTTGTACTGTCCTATGTTCTGTGCTCTTCGGAACTGTCTGAAGAGTTTTGAAGAAGGGCCATCTGAAATTGAAATGTTAACTCTGCTTTCTCTCCGCAGATGCTGCCAAAGCTTCAGAGTTTCTCCAGAAACCTCCCTGTAAACTCTACCACATGGGAGTTGAAGTAGACTACTTGACCCATCAAATATACTCTGTCATCCAATGAGATCAGAGCTGATCTGATAATCCTCAACTCCATTTTCCTGCCTTTTCTCCAAAACCCTCGATCCCCTTCCTGATTAAAAATCTCTCTACCTCAGCCTTGAATATACTTGAATATATATGACCCAGCCTCTACAGCCCTCTGTGATAAAGAATTCCACAGATCCACTCCACTGTGAGAGAGAAAAATTCCTTTCAGTTAAGTGACCTACTCGTTAATCTCAGAAAATGCCCTCTTGTCCGACACGCTCCCACAAGGGGAAACAATATTTCCATATTTGGTTGTCCAATCCCCTCAGAACCTTATATGTTTCAATAAATGTTTCTTCTTCTCCTCCTAATCTCCAATGAATACAGGCCCAATCTACTCAACCCTTTCCCCCCCCCCCCCACCCCCCCACTCCCATACCCGGTATCAGCTAGTGAACCTCCCCTGGGCTGCCTCTAATCTCTGTATATGCTTCCTTGGATCAGGGTACCAGATCTGTTTCCAGTATTCCAGCTGTGAACTGACCAGTGCCGTGTCCAGTTTCAGCAAGACTTTATTATTTTTATATTCCATTCCCTTTGAAACAACATTTTCAAAGATCCCCCAAGTTAATCAAAAAATTGACAATGGATCTGACTGTATGGAAATGAATGTCAAGCCTCTGTCCCTTTCCATACGCTGAGCTTAAAACATAGGATCAGGAAAAGGTCATTCAGCCCATCATACCCACTGCCTCATTTAATGAGGTCACTGCTGATCACTACCTTAATGCTGTTGTACGTCTTGAATCCATATCTATTAATAACCATTGGAGTGAGAATCAGTCAAACTCAGATTTAAAACTGAACTGGTATTGCCTGCTTTGATGGAAGAGAGTTCTCCAACCCTAATTGAGAGGTGCTTCTGAACATCTCCCCTGTCTAGTTTGGCTAGATTTGAAAATTATGCCTCTTTTCCCTGAATTCCCCCAGTATAGGAAAATGTTGCTATCTCCTCAGTTCCATTCAAAATCCTAACATCCTTAATTCAATCACTGCTTAACTGTTTATATTCCAGGGAAATCAAGGTGGGTTTGTGTAATCTCTACATCTGATCTAATCATGGTAATGTTCTGGTGAATCTTCATTGCACTGTCTACAAGGTCATTAACTTTCTCAGATAGAATGGCCACAACAGTGCAGAATGTCCAGTGTGGTAAAACCAAGGCAGCACAAGTAAGGATACTTCTTGATTAGAACCTGTGTTCATTCTAGATTTGCATGTTTATAAGTTTATTGATCACATTTATGTCTATTAGCTCGATTCCGAGCTGATTGGTACCCTTGGTGAAGGAGTAGCAAACACAGTTTCATTTCCAGCTCCTGCTTGCTGTTCAGGGACCCCGACTGGAAACTGACAGTGAAGCAGTCAGAACAAGTGTTGCATTTTCAGAACAAAATCCAGGAAAACTCCCTTATTCTGAGCTCGTTCAAGTAGAATCCCCACCCTGTCCCCCACCAACACTCCTGATCCCCACCCCCTCAATCTGATCACACACACTCAGTGGAAATCACCAGCTCCAACACTGGGTCAAATGTCTGTTGATATTTGAGTGTGATGATTGGTCACTCAGAAAGGTAATCGAGGGGAACTAAACCTGGCAAAACCATTAGAGCATCAGGATAAACAAAGTCAAGAACAAGAGGAATGTGGTTTCTGTACAGCGTTGGCCCCATTTCTGAAAATACTGTCAGAGTATAGAGAACGAGTACAGAGATTCTGCTGCACAGAGTGAAGCCTGGAAATAAGTTACTGTTTTTGTAGGTCTCCTAGTTTTGAGGTTAAGCATTAACATCTGTAATTTCTGCAGGAACATAGCATTCATTTGAATCAGTGAGCAGGGAAGCCATTACTGTTACTCACACTGTCTGGTGAGACCCCATGTCGACTTTTAAAGCATGTTTAGATTACTCAAGTATTGAAGACGCCAGTGAGTCATGCGATTGGAAACTTAAACCATCTCCAGGACTGTTAATAAACAGCTGTCACAACTATTCCTTGCCAACCACTGATTATTGTACTTGGCAGTGTCCAAGGTGACAATGGAAGATTGCAGCCAAGTTAACCCTCCATGGTCATGCTCCAACTGGCTACGTGATCCCCTCAAATACCAGAAATATCAGGACTGTTGAGATAATTGACTACCACTGGGTGCTGGAGGTTGATCTAAAAGCTGTGTTTCTTCCTGCTCAGGTTTAGTAATCTATTGATCAGTTGCAGATAATGATCCAAACAGGAACCTGAACAGTGCTGTGTGCTCTAGGCTCTGCTGTTTAAACAGATTAAAAATACCAAAATATCTTGTGTTACTCCCTGGTGTACACCATTTTGAATGTACTTTGGGGCATTGTAGCCCCAGATGGGATCAGAACTACCTTGGAGACTAGAATAGCAGTATAATAGAACCTTACAGTGTGGAAACAGGCCATTAGGCCCATCAAATCCACACTGACCCACCAAACAGCATTCCACCCAAGCCCACACCCCACCCTATCCCTGTAACTCTGCCTTGCCCATCATCATCGACCTAGCCTGCACATCCCTGGATATGAGGGGCAATTTAACATGGGCAATCTATGCTAACCTTCACATCTTTGGACTGTGGAGGAAACTGGACCACCCAGAGGAAACCCATACAGACACAGGGAGAAAGTGAAAACTCCACACAGTTACCCAAAGGTGGAATCGGGCTTGAGTCCCCAGCATTGTGAGGCAGCAGTGCTAACAACTGAGCCACCATGCCACCCATACACTCTTTGGACCAGTTGGTAAATAGGGACAGTCCCACAACAGAGAGCTGTAGGAGCAGTATGAACTGAGTAACTGTCACAGTATGACACGCTCAGCAGCTGAATGACATTCTGTGAACAGCACCATTGATATGGAATAGGATTTTACAGCAATCTACAGAGACAGGCCACCTACCCAAATGGTCTTCGGAAGTGTTTAGAGTAAAGTAACCATGGACCCAAATGCTTTCTCATTAGAGAGACACAACAGGTGGTGGTTTAACCTGAGGGTCACTACACCTCAGGCAATGCAAGAGGTTGAAAAGGCGGGATGTTAATGGCAACCTCAGGTAACTTGGAAATAGAATCCACACTGTTAGTGCTCACTCTGCATTGTAAACCAGCAGTCCAGCCAACTGAGCTAACCTAGTGCATGTTAGTGCTTAAGCTCCAAATGATTTTCCTAATTCAATTCATCCTGTCGGCATATACTTCTACTCTCTTCTTCCTCATTTGTTTGCGTTTGTTCAGAGGATGTGGGCATTGTCGGCTGGACCATTGCACTGGAGAAGATGATGATGAGCTTCCTTCTGAAACCACTGCAGTCCTTGGGACTGAGGTACACTATACTTCTGTTAGGAAGGATTTTGACCGAGTATGGTGATCTAGTTTTCCCTCAAGTCTGTCGATATTATTCACCTTTACATCTCTGTGTGGGAGCAAGCTCCACATCTCTATCACTTTCCATATAAAAATGTTTATCTAGAATTTCCCATTGGATTTGTAAATGACAACTTATAATTATGGTCCAGAGTTTTGGTCTCTTCATATTGGTAACACTTTCCCCAGACTTTGAATTACACCAGATGAGTTATTGACATTGGCATGTTTTGGCTCTGCTGGGATTTTGTTTGTCACTAACAATGTATTTCAGCTTTGGATATTGCTGAGGAATTCTGATCCTGAAATTAAACTGCAGTTCCTATAATGTGATATGTATACATAGTAATATGTAAAATGGTTTAATGTGACCTTAACATGAATTTGAGACAAACCTATTAATGTTTCATGAAGCAGTTTCCAGGCACTTGACACTATTGTTAGATTTTATTTGAATTCACTTCCTTTCCATGCTTCCTAATTTTCCTCATCATGTCTGCTACACTTTAAAAACAACAGCATTTTGCTTTCTCAGAAAATTCTTAATCATTCAGTTGAGATGGAGAGTAGGGTCAGTTATTAGCTCAGCAAGTGTAATGGTCTGCTTCCACGCAGCCTGCTACAAACAGCAATAAAAAGAACAAGCAACTCACAAAGGACATTCCTAGCCATTGTGGATTAGATTCCCTACAGTGTGGATACAGGCCATTTGGGCCAACAAATCCACACCAACTCTCCAAAGACTAACCCACCCAGACCCATTTCCCTCTGGCTAATGCACCAAACACAATGGGCAATTTCCCATAGCCAATCATCTAACCTGCACATCTTTGGACTGCAGGAGGAAACCAGAGCTGACCCACGCAGACACAGGGACAATGTGCAAACTCCATACACACTGTCAATCTGAAACTAGAATTGAACTGGGGTCCCTGGTACTGTAAGGTAACAGTACTGACCACAATGCCACCCAGTGCAGGCCTAGGTGCAAAGGACAGCACCTCAGCTTTAGCCAGGAATTTTGATCAACTGATGCCCAAATACAAATGTGCATTTGAACACTCAAACTTCCTTCCTGGACACAAGACAGACAAACTGAGCAGAACTAACATGCTAAGTTTGACTGAACCAACCTAAAACTGATTAAAGTGTGAAAAATCTAAGATAACAAATTGAAAATTGCTTTGTGATTACTGTACTGCATTTCATAGAACATACCACTCAAAGTCTGTCAAGAGCTTAATAATATCCTTTTTGATACTGAGCGACTTTTCTCCAGGTCATTAAGCTCTAATCAAATGGTGGCTTATCACTGTGACACAAAGATTAACTTACTCGACATTATTTTGTTCTGTCTGCCTCTGTAATATTCATTCCCCAAAGACTAAATTATCACAGTCCATTTCTATGACTTCCATTTAAGTAATGGGGAAATAATTACCACCAAAGTGAGGTTTAGTTTGTTGAATATCGAAACTTCAGCTGTTTTTCAAGCTGGGCTCAAAGGGACCGTCTCTGTTTGGGATGCACAGAGGATGAGTCGAAATATTTGATTTGATGTTTGCTGAACAAATGAAGCAAAATTCATAATTCAAAAATGTCCAAATCTGTTTCCCATTTATATTTTTATTCATTCACAGGATGTGGGCGCCACTGGCTACACCAGCATTATTGCCCGTCCCTAATTGCCCAGAGGGCATTTAAATTGTTGTGGGTCTGGAATCACATTCTACACTGTAAATAGTAGATTCACAGCACAGCAAATAGATCATCAACTATGCTTCATAAAATTGGAAATTACTCCAGACCATTCAATATTGGGAAAATTCAGGATTTGTGAGCTCTTTGTTACCTCAATATAAAAATATAAAGATGGCCAAGGAAAGGGATCTGTCTCAGTGCATTGGTTACAGGAATTCACAACGCTCACAATATTCCAAACGATTTATTGCATTTATAATGTTTTAATGATTATGATTCATTAATATAAATGTGAGAGAGAAACACTCGTTGGAAGTGTACATATGAAAACAATGGCCCAGAACTAGTAAAACATGAACAGAGCTATAATGTGCAACCGCAGTTATTAATGTGTTCATTTGCTCTTCTCTCTATTGTTATTCCTTTCTGCATCATTTTATTTTTCCATCATTCAACCCTTTCTATATTTCCATTTCTTCTGTCTTTTACTAATCTTCCGAGAATAGCCAGCTGTGCAATTTGTGAACACATTCCCTTGCAGGGACGGGGGTAAGATTATTGTGGTAGCCACTCCATGGTAAAAGCTTTGAATGAAAATGCAGGTTACAGCATATCCCTAAGGGGCTCATGATGATCATTGACATTAGAGTCTCCACATCCCTGGGCTCACTCTGTGCTGAAATGAAGCAGATGAGTGCAGCACCAGTATCCAATGACCCACAGTCACTAACCTCACATCAAAAGCTTAGCGTTTGCAATTTCTTCTGTTCTCACTGTGCCCAGTGACAGCATGTTCATCGGTGAAGAATTTCGATTAATGAAAGGTTGGACTTGACTCAATACTTTACCTCTTGCCAACGTTAATGGTTTAATTTCCTGTCCAGAGTCTTCATTAAAGGCAGAGACATGCAGTGAAGTACAGACAGTGCAACGCACTGTCAGAGGGTCAGTGCTGAGGGAGTGCTGCATTGTCAGAGGGTCAGTGCTGAGGGAGTGCTGCACTGTCGGGGGCTAGTGCTGAGGGAGTGCTACACTGTCAGAGGGTCAGTATTGAGGGAGTGCTGCACTATCAGAGGGTCAGTACTGAGAGAGTGTCACACTGTCGGATGGTCAGTCTGAGGGAGTGCTGAACTGTCAGAGGGTCAGTGCTGAGGATGTGCTGCACTGTCAGAGGGTCAGTGCTGAGGGAGTGCTGCACTGTCGGGGGCTAGTGCTGAGGGAGTGCTACACTGTCAGAGGGTCAGTACTGAGAGTGTCGCACTGTCGGATGGTCAGTCTGAGGGAGTGCTGCACTGTCAGAGGGTCAGTGCTGAGGGAGTGCTGCACTGTCAGAGGGTCAGTGCTGAGGAAGTGCTGTATTGTCAGAGGGTCAGTATTGAGGAAGTGCCGCACTGTCAGAGGGTCAGTGCTGAGGGAGTGCTGCACTGTCAGAGGGTCAGTACTGAGAGAGTGCCGCACTGTCGGGGGGTCAGTGCTGAGGGAGTGCTGCACTGTCAGAGGGTCAGTACTGAGAGAGTGCCGCACTGTCAGAGGGTCAGTGCTGAGGGAGTGCTGCACTGTTGGAGGGTCAGTGCTGAGGGAGTGCTGCACTGTCAGGGGGGTCAGTGCTGAGGGAGTGCTGCACTGTCAGGGGGGTCAGTGCTGAGGGAGTGCTGCACTGTCAGAGGGTCAGTGGTGAGGGATTGTTGCCGAACTGGTTGCAGTGACATTGCATGGGACCCAGTGTCTGACCCGAATTCACACGTAGCCCTGAATCCACTAGCTATGCTTTTCAGCGACCAGAGTTGACATCACTAAGCTGGTCAGACTGAAAGGCATTAAAACAAATGGATAGGCAATATTTATCCAAGTGAGGAAGGTGGTAACTGACTAGGAGAGATTTGATTCTATTACCTACAGTGTGGAAACAGGCCCTTTGGCCCAACTAGTCCACACCAACCCTCCGAAGAGAAACCCTCCCCCTATATTTACCCCTGACTAATCCACTTAACACTATGGGCAATTTAGCATGGCCAAGTCACCTAACCTGCACATCTTTGAACTGTGGGAGGAAACCGGAGCACCCGGAGGAAACCCACACAGACACGGGGAGAATGTGCAAACTCCACGCAGACAGTTGCCTGAGGCTGGAATTGAACCCAGGTCCCTGGTGCTGGGAAGCAGCAGTGCTGACCATGAGCCACTGTGGCATGAATAGTCTTGATTAGGATATGAAAGTAATGAGTTTATGAGGCAGGCTGCACTATCGTTAAGGATGAGTGAAGCAAATTTAAGCAAATGTTCAAAGAGGAATTGGGAACGCTGTCCAGCTACGAGCAAGCAGCAGTAGCTAATTGGCAGTCTCTTTGAAACAGCTAGCACAGGCATGATGGGCCGAAGGTCCTTGTTTTAAATTCTACGGCTCTCCATTGCCTGTCTCACAGCTGACTAACATATTGTCACCAATTCATTCCCAGAGATTAATATAAGATTTTCCTGAACTACCAGGTTAGATACTAAAACTTTCTTTACCATTGTACCTAGACATTTTCAATGTCACACCTTTTAATCCATTTCAGATATTTTTACATTGTTACAATTCTCTCTTGCCCGAAAACAGGAATAAAGTGAAGTCAGTGTTAGACACTCAAGAATACAAAGAGAAAGTGCTGGAAAAACTCAGAAGGTCTGGCAGCCTCTGTGGACAGAGAGAAGCAGTGTTAATGTTATGATTCTGGTCTTTGGAACTTTCAAATTGGACTCAAAGCATTAACTCTGTTTCTCTCTGTGATGAAGCTGCTCCTTTAACAAGGTTGTGGTGGTCCTTGGCTTTTTCTTTCAGAGAGGTCATAAATGACACAGATTCCAAAAAGTCTGGAGGTGAAGGGTGTTAGGGTCAGTTTGATAAGAGATAACAGATACTGCCTCAGGTAGAATGCTTTCAAGTTTAAAAACAAACACTTGTACGATGAAAAGGGAGAGGCCAGTTCTCCCAGCTCAGCTTTTCTCTGGTTTGGTTTGGTTTTAGCAGGTAGTGTAAAGAAATGCTGCTGGACCTAAAGCAGCAGGTCCAGGCTGGTCCTCTCTCTCTGACTTCTCTCCTGGAAGACCCTGTGTTTGATTTTCCCTTTTGTGCCATGGGGTGTTTATGGCGATTGTTGCAAGTATTTAGAACAGTATTATTAAGTTGGGATGGTCTGTTGGATTTTCGGAGATTTTAAGTTATTTGGTATTCTGTTTTCTATCATTTGTGTTTCATTCGGTAATCTCATAAATAAATTTTGTTTTGTTTAAAACTGAGTGGTTGGGCCAGCTGCATCACTCCTGGAATATCCACTCTACACCTGCTTAAAACAACGAGCAAAGTTAGGGTCTGGGCTACTTTCCTGAAATGTTCTGAGGGGGTTTGGCCTGGTCCATAACACACTCTCCACAGACCTGTTGAGTTTCTCCAGCAATTTCTGTTATTATTTCAAATCTCCAGCCTGCACAATAATTAGCTTTTTATGTTGGTACAGAAGCTCATTGGTCTTTCAACAGAGGTACATGACTACAATTCCAGTCCCAGCTGCTCCTGTCGCAAATTCGTCCAAATTCGGATATCGACTCACTTGCACTAAGATGTGTTGTATTGTTATATCCAGTTACACTATGACATGAAAGCACATTGGGTTCATTCAAAACCGTATTCAGATACCTATACAACCCCATCCTCATGTTCAATTTAAAATGCCTTCTACAATGTCTTGACTCTCATCTTTGTCTGTCAGGGGACATTATGATTTTCTCAGCCTGCAAGATGTTGGATCAGTTCTCAAACTGACCTTTAACAATGTTCAAGTGATTGAAGATATAGCTCAGTGTGAAGAAGGGAGCTGTTCGTCCAACTTCCCTTGGTGGGAAGAGAACATTGCTGCAAAATTAAACCAGCATCACTTTTGTGTTTTTTTTCTGAAGGTTTGTACTCCCTCCTGCTTTTCCATTAATCCCCAATCCCTTATAATAGTTGAATTTAAATATTCATCCATTCAACTGGAATTTGCCTAAGAGGTGATGAATAAATTACTGTAAAACCACATCGAGATAATGGATTGCCACTAGCCCTGACAGGGAAAGCGAAATCTTGTTCACATTCCCCCCAACACAAACCACCAATTATTTGTTCCAGACTAAAATTGATCCTCCAATTAGTTTGCTACAACACTTTGTGAAATTTCATGTTCCCATAAATTACAATGTCACAACTAAAACCTATTATAGTTTATAAATTAGTTTAATTTCAACACTACAGGTCTCTGGTGATATACATTACACTGAATTTAACTCAATGTAAGATTGCCCTGCATCAAAAAGGCAATAAACTGACCAAAGTTCTCATTGTTAATGGTCTTGGCCAATCTAATGTTCTACCTCAATGTAATCCTTGAACGAAGAACCAGCTTCAGTCCAATTTTGTCTCTTTCTCTCTGAATCCTACCTTGATATGAATCTCACCTACCTACCTGATCTTCGCCTGTAGACCATTCTTCATGAATTAATCTTAACAGTGAGCAACCCATCTGCTGTGCACTAATGAGAAGCATGACATTGCTGATTTATCTGGGGACTCAGTGCGAACACACGGTTGGAATATTCTGTACAGTTCCTTCTGAGGAATGATGTTGTGGTGATGGAGGGAGTGCAACAAAGATTTACCAGACTGATTCCTGGACTGATGCATGGATTGAATTGGTTAGGGCAACATTCACTGGAGTTTAGAAATTTGTTTTATTCATTCCCGGGATGAGTGCATCGCTGGCTGGGCCAACATTCACACATACAGACACAAACACACAGACACACTCTGTCTCACACACACACTCTTTCTGTCTCTCTCTCACACACACATACACTCTCTCTCTCACACACACTCATAGCCACACACACTCATAGACATAGACACACCCACACAGGCACAAACACACACACACTTTCTCTCTCTATCTCTCTCTCACACACACAGCCACACACACACGCATAGCCACACACACACAGCCACACACGCATGCATAGCCACACACAAACAGACCGACACACACAGAAACCCACACACTCCCTTACACACACACAACCTCTCCCTCACATACACACCCTCACACACAGTCACACTCATACGCACACTGTCTCTCTCACTCACACACTCACACGGACACACACACACTTATATATACACTTTCTCTCTCACACACATACTGTCTCACACACACTCTCTCTCAAACACATACTCATAGCCGTACACACATTGACATAGACACACAGACACAGACACAGACACACTCACACACACGTTCACCCTCATACACACACTCTCTCACTCATGCACACTCACACACACACATACACATACACACACTCTGTCTCTCTCTTACACACACACACAAACACACCCTCTGTCTCACTCTCTCTCACACACACACTCATAGCTGCATGCACACATAGCCGTAGACAAACAGACACAGGCACACACTATCTCTCTCTCACTCACACACACATATACACACACTCTCTTTCTCTCTCACACTCTTACACACACACACACATACTCTCACCCATACACATAAACACACACACTCATTTTCTCTCTTCTCACACACACACACACACACACTCTCTCTCACACACACATTCTCACATAAACGCACACCCTCTCTCTCTCACACACACTCTCCCTCATTCATACACACTCATAGCTACACACGCAGACACAGTCTCTCCCTCACACACACACAAGTACACCACATTCACTCACACACTGTCTCATATACACAGGCACATACACACTCTCTCTCTCACTCACACATGCACTTTCACACGCACACACATACACTGTCTCACATACACACTCTCGCACACACACACATATATTCACACTCATACAGTCACACATTCACACTCAGACTCATGCACACTTTTTCACATGCACACATCCAGACACACACTCATACATGCTCTCTCATGCACACACATACACTCACACACACATACAAACACTGTCTGTCTCTCTCTCACATATATACACACACACATGCACTTCCACACACGCGCGCACATAAACACATTCTCACAAACACACACATACACACTCTATTTCACACGCACTCTCACACACACATACAGGTTCTCTCACACGCACATACACATTCACACACACACACACACACACATGCATGCGCGCACACACACACATTCCTGATTGATAAACCAATCAAAAGACTGTCTCTGGCCAAAACTGCCCTGAACGTTCACCCATGGAGTCAATGTATCTAACACCCTCCCCTTCCAATTGAATAAGGAAGTATTGTAGATACAACTCAGAGTGCGTTCCATATACATCTGTTTGTAAAAATATCATGAGCACAGATTGTAACCCCAGGACATATTGAAACCTCAATTATGACATGATATTTTTTTAAATGAGGAGATAAAGCCAAAAGATAATTGTGGTTGCATCGACAGTAACACTAGAATGTTACGTGTAACGGTATCAAGAAAGCTTCAAATGGAGTAATACAGTAAAAGCTCCCATGAGTATCATGAACTGCCAGAATGATGGGAGCATCTCTACAGTGTGGAAGCAAATCATTTGACTCATCAGGTCCACACCAACCCTCCAAAGAGCTTCCTACCAGTATCCACTCTCTTACCCTATAGCCCTGCATTTTTCCCTTGGCCAATCCATCTAACCTGCACATCTTTGAATTGTGGGAGAAAACCCCCACAGACACGGGGAGAATGTGCAAATGCCACACAGACAGTCGCCTGAGGCTGGAATTGAACCGGGTCCTTGGTGCTGTGAAGCTGCAATGCTCGCCACTGAGCCACTCCTAAGAAAGGCACCAATCTGGACGAGAACAAAATTTTCTGCTTTCCCCTTTCAAGAGTACACAAGATCAGAGATTAGGAATCATTTCTAAATCTGGTCTGTATGTGCTAGAAGGCAGAAGTACTTATATGTACTAGCATCCACTAGTCAACCCTGCATTCTAGGTAAGGGTCACTCTCACTCTGAGTGTAGAAACCAAGAAAAAGGAAACAGGACAAATGGCGAACTATTTTTACAGTTAATGGTTGGGCCCTGGGGGGGTGTTGTTGAACAGAGACCTAGGGATTCAAGTACATAGTTCGTTGAAAGGAGCAACACAGGTAGACAAGGTGGTGAAGAAGGTGCTTGGTATGCTTGCCTTCATTGGTCAGAGAATTGAGCATAGACATTGGGAGGTCATGTTGTGGCTGGACGGGACATTGGTGAGGGAACTTTTAGAATAGTGTGTACAGTTCTGGTTGTCCTGCAACAGGAAAGATACTATTAAATTGGAAAGAGTGCAGAAAATATTTATAAGGATGCAACTGTAACCGGTGGGTTTGAGTTATAAAGATAGACAGGATAGGCTGGGACATTTTTCCCTGGAGCTTGGGAGCTGAGGGGCGATTCTGTAAGAGTTTATAAAGTGAATTGCAAAGGTTATTTCTCTAGACGGCATAATTTTAAAGTGAAAGGGGAAAGATTTAAAAGGGGCCAGAGGGGCAATGTTTCCTGCAGAGGATGCTGCGTCAGTGGAAGTGATAGATGTAAGTACAGTTACAACCGTTAAAAGATATTTGGACAGGTACATGGATAGAAAAGGTTTGAAGGGATGTGGACAAAATGCAGGCAAATGGGGCTAATTTAGTTTGGGAAATTTGGTCAGCATGGACAAATTGGACCGAAGGGTCTGTGTCCATGCTCTAGGATCATGACTCTACAATTTGTTTGAAGTGTTTGAAATCAATTAGTAAGCTAAGTACAGGGTGCAGAAGAGCCAGAATATGAAAGAAATTAACCACAAAGTTTAAATCAGTTTGAAGTGTTGGAGAAATGGGAGCGAGTACTCGGCTGGTGAGTTTCAGTTTAATTTGGTTGCGTTTACTTCAAACTGGAATATCCTTCTCAGGCTTTGCGACATCAAACATTATCATTTATTTCTGTGCAATCTTTTTAACGTCTGTAAAACTAATTTAGCCAATAGCTGCTGGAAGGTACTGATGAGAGGGGTTTGAGAGGAGGAGACTAAGCAAGATGCAGTTATCTGTGCTATTTATTTCCAGAAATGTTCTGCCTCTTAAAACATCAAACTGATGGCCAAAGGGATTTTTGAATGACCTCCTGGTTTAGAATCTCTGTCAGTAATAGAGGAAGCGAGAGTTTCTGACTGGCTTCATTGGGTTCCCAGGGATCTACACTGTAAAATCCAATGACTCATAAGTTCCCACAATCAAGGCAAGTGGCTCCCTCAACATTTCACTCTCAGAACAAAATTTTGAATTCCAGAATGGCGAAGTATGAAGTTTAATTTGGATAAATGTGAGGCATTGCACTTTGATAAAACAAACAAGGGCAGGACTTATATAATTAAAAGTAGGCCCTTGGGTTGGGTGGTAGAACAGAAAGACCTAGAATTTCAGGGACATAATTCTTTGAAGTTTGTGTCAGATTTAGACAGGGAGGTGAAGAAGGCATTTAGCACAATTACCTTCATTGTTCAGATCATTGAGTATAGGAGTTGGGACGTCAAGCTGAGATTCTACAGGACATTGATGAGGCTTCAGCTGGATTACTGTACCCAGTTCTTGTCTCCTTGTTATAGGAAAGATATTATTAAGCTGGATGCGAGGTAGTGCGTAAAGTTAAGGAGGACTTAGACAAATGTTTAATTGGTAATAGGTTGGAGGGACATAGTCATAGTCATAGAGATGTACAGCATGGAAACAGACCCTTCGGTCCAACTAGTGAGAAGTTGGAGTCAAAACATGTGGTGCTGAAAAAACACAGCTGGTCAGGCAGCATTCGAGGAGCAGGAGAATCAACGTTTCGGGCAGGAGCCCTTCATCAGGAATGTTGAAGAGTTTATGCTGGAAATGTTGACTTTCCTGCTCCTCAGATGCTGCCTGACCTGCTGTGCTTTTCTGCCAATGCACTCTCAACTCTGATCTCAAGCATCTGCAGTTCTCACTGTCTCCTTCAGAAGAGATTTGCCAGGGATAGAGCATTTGGGTTATAAGGAGAGGCTGGATTGGCTGGGACTTTCTTCACTGGAGTGTAGGGATAACCTTATAAAATAATGAGGGTTATTGATAAAATTAATGGCAGGTGTCTTTTCCCTAGGGTGGGGGAGTTCAAGACTTGGGGACATAGTTTTAGGTTGAGAGGAACAAGATTTTAAAAATAAATAAGGGGCAATTTGTTTGTACAGAGGGTGGCTCATGTGTGGAATGAATTTTCTGAGGAGGTGGTGGATGAAGACACAGTTACAACATTTTGTGGGCGGCACGGTGGCACAGTGGTTAGCTCTGCTGCCTCACAGCATCAGAGACCCGGGTTCAGTTCCCGCCTCAGGCGACTGACTGTGTGGAGTTTGCACATTCTCCCCGTGTCTGCGTGGGTTTCTTCCGGGTGCTCCGGTTTCCTCCCACAGTCCAAAAGATGTGCAGGTTAGGTGAATTGGCCATGCTAAATTGCCCATAGTGTTAGGTAAGGGGCAAATGTAGGGGAATGGGTGGGCTGCGCTTCGGCAGGTCGGTGTGGACTTGTTGGGCCGAAGGGCCTGTTTCCACACTGTAAATCTAATCTAATCTAATCTAATCTAATCGAAAAATAAAGACATTTGGATAAATTCACAAATAGGAAAAATTTGGAGGGATATGGGGCAGGAGCAGGCAGGTGGGACTAGTTTAGTTTGGGGACATGGTCAGCATGGACTGGTTGGACCGAAGGGCCTGTTTCTGTGCTGGATGACTCTGTGACTGTAAGTGTTTAACATACCCATTCTTACTTCTACATGGAATGAAACTGTAAAGGGACATGGACCAAAAATCTCTGTAATTAAAAGGAGATTTAATCGTCCCTCAAAATCAATGGGGAGTTACACTTGATAATATATCAGCAAGTGTTAATTCTTTGGTTAAAGAGCTTTGTTACTGGTTTAGCTTCTGTGAGTTTATTCAACATGGGTTGACTGGTTTTCCTGGGTTTGAAGCAGAATGTTTACATATCAGATTGACAGTGGCTGCTGCTGCAGTAAAGCAAGCAGGAGAGACTAAGCCCAAGTGTCAGGGGTAATTGAAAGAACCTTATTCAGTCCAAGGTACTGACAGGATGAGATCTCTCGGAGGTTCCATGGTATGGGGAGTAAATGGAGCCCACATCTTGTGCCAGGATGGTGCCTGCTCCATCTTTCCTTCGATTGGAGGTGGAATATCACATCTCAGGCCGTGGGACAGCAGCAACAGTTTCAGAGGCAGAGGCAGGCCCTTCAGTGTCACAGTATCCCTTATTATAGCCTTTTTGTTTTGCCCACACATTGCAGTGCCCTGCCAGCAGGCTACAGCAATAAGAGAGAAATCTTTCGTTTCTGTAACGTCTCCGAGCTGTAGGTGTAATGTGGAAAACGTGGCAGTCAGTTTGCACATGTCAAGATCTACAAACAAACTGTTAATGATCACGTAATCTGCTGCAGTGATATCAAATTGCTTGGTTACTGGTTATTAGTTAGTTCAGTTTCAATGCAAAATAATACCAACAGAGTGGGTTCGATTCCTGCACCAGCTGAGGTTATCCTAAAGGACTTTCCTTCTCTAACTCTCCCCTCACCTGGTGCGTGATGACCCTTAGGTTAAACCACCACCAGTCATCTCTCTCTCTCTCTCTCTCTCTCTAATGAGAGAGCATCCCTATGGTCTGGGAAGACTATGGTGACTTTACCTTCATTGCTGGGGGTACTTAGTCAATTTAAGACCTCAAACACTTTTCATTCTCAGTTGCATTGAACCAGTGATGGCTCTCCCGATGTGGAATCACACTAGAATTGAACCCATTTTGTTCCTTGTGTTACAGCCATTCTCTGGGTGATATTCCCCAAATTAATAAAATCATAGAATCACAGGAGGGTCTCTTCACCCATTGAGTCTGTACCTGAGTCCCACTCTCCCACACAATTGGCTACAGCTACAAATGGGATAGCTTATGCCGTAGACTCCCTGAGTGACGAGGGTTATTTACTCATCCACTCGGTTGGTTGCAATAAGATTAACTTAAAAGGATCCCTCCCCTTGTGTACATCTTCCTTCCAGGCTCAAATGAAGTTATGTTTTAAAAGGAGCCAACTTAATGAGGCTTTCTTCAATTAACAATAAGAGCAGGTTTATTCGTGGCTACAGAAGAAATATGCACACGGCAGACATACACTGATTGAAAACAAGAGGTGAAGCTGAAAAGATAAAAGTTAGGAGGAAGTGAGGACTGCAGATGCTGGAGATCAGAGCTGAAAATGTGTTGCTGGAAAAGCGCAGCAGGTCAGGCAGCATCCAAGGAGCAGGAGAATCGATGTTTCGGGCATAAGCCCTTCTTCAGGATTCCTGAAAAAAAGATAAAAGTTAGTCAAGTGAGGGGCAGATGTCTGAAGGGTGTGGCTGTCGGAGGAGGAGCTGTTATCAATCACCATAATATTAATTGCCAAATAGTGGGGTGGCACAGTGGCACAGTGGTTAGCACTGCTGCCTCACAGTGCCAGAGACCCGGGTTCAATTCCCGCCTCAGGCGACTGACTGTGTGGAGTTTGCACATCCTCCCCGTGTCTGCGTGGGTTTCCTCCGGGTGCTCTGGTTTCCTCCCACAGTCCAAAGATGTGCAGATCAGGTGAATTGGCCATGCTAAATTGCCCGTAGTGTTAGGTTAGGGGTATGGGTGGGTTGCACCTTGGCGGGGCAGTGTGGAATTGTTGGGCTGAAGGGCCTGTTTCCACACTGTAAGTAATCTAATCTAAAAAAAAGTCAAAATTGAGATTTATGTCTTAAAGGTTGGTTAAACTCTTTTGTCCTGATTCCTTTCAGCAGTAGCTGACTGGCAGCATTCAGAGTGAAAACGTATTATTCTCCTTTCCTGTGTTGCAAGGGTGTTTAATGATGGTTCTCAAAGCTGTGTCCTTTGGAGCATACCAGTCCACACAATAGGACGTCAGGTAACTTACACATACTAACTAGTGTTGTAGTCAGTTGATGACCCCTATTTTTGTACATTCCCGGAAAGCCAAAACACACAAAACAATTCTGCAAGACATGGCTCCAGAAGTACATTTTGGAGTTAAACTAAATGAAGTTGCTGGTATTTGAAGGTTCCAATCCACCACGATGATGCCTGATCTTCCCACTGTGAACTTACCTTTCAAATCTCCTGTGGCTCTAATCTCAACATATCACAGTCAACGTAACTGTGATTCAGAAATCAGTACCAGCTCCAACAATACCCATTCACATCAGGAGACCAGTGAGTCAGATAGATAGTGATATGGTCCAAGTCACTGAATTGTCAATCTTTTCCCAATGCTGAGTGTTGTTTGAATATTGGACATGTCAATCTGCTGTGTTCACTTTTCAGGATCTTTTTAATTTGTTTTATTTTAAATTATTTATTTCCCAGGCGACATAAATTATTAACAATACATTGTGTCTCCGATTAATCAGATCCACACTTGCATTAATGATGTATTCGTCAGTGTTTTATACTGGATTCACATCATTTAGTAAATCTAACACTGGCAACTTCTTTGGTGGAGTTTAACTCAGAATTAAATATCACAAAGTAAACAGAGATTTGATTTTAATCGATTAAATTGAATGCAGGAATTTAAAACGTTCGCAGGTCACACAATATATTTAATTATTTTGCAATGGGCAGGAATGTTTTACATCAGATTAATAACCGTTCAAAGTATCAAACTATTCTTATAAATGTCAAGTCATGTGATTCCACACCATGGGCTGAAGTGTCACAACTTTATAGATTTACCCAACTGGAAAATACATCAATAACAAGAGATCCAAACCCAGCATTTTATTTATTCACAGGATGAGGATACCATCCCTAATTGTTAAGGGTCAACCTTGCTGTGGTCTGGAGTCACGTGTAGACCAGACCAGGTCAGGATGACAGTTTTCTTCCCTAAAGGCATTAATGAACCAGATGGGTTTTTTTTCCCCAGTGATCGGCATTAGATTCATGGTCACCATTAAACTCTTAATTCCATTTTTTTTACCGAATTCAATTGTACCACCTGCTGTGACAGGATTCAGACTCGGGTCCCCAGAACGTTACCTGGGTCTCTGGATTAACAGTCCAATGATAATATCACTGAGCCATTGCCTCCCTTTCAATCTGAAGCTGTGGTAGGGAAAGTGGAGTATATTCAGGACAGCCCCAGACAGCATTGACTTGAATGGGGGAATGAGTTGAGGGAAGAGAAGGTGAAGGCACAATGATAATCAATTTTTCCAAGTTTTTGGAATTATTTCAATGGAGATACACAAAACCACCAATAAATTGTATCAACAGATCTTACTCATCCCATAATCCTGTCTGTCTTTTGGATTGAAAACTAACCGAATGCATGGACTTCTCATTCCAATTATATAAATCTCCAGGAAATTCTGGATCAAAGTATTTCAAGCAGGCAGCCTGTCACTCTAGGGGACATTATGGTCAAGTGTTAAGTGAAACTGAGTTGACATGAAGGCCAGAACTTCAGTTCTCTGAAGAACATTGGTGAGTTTTCAATACTCCAACACATTGCATCATCAGCGCCATGGTGTAGGGATTGGGAAAGATGTGCAGGTATATCGCGATTGTTCACAATGACAGTGACAGAGTCCTGACCAATGCAGGAATGGCAAGGGATTGTCAACTCTAGAATCCTCTCATTGCAATATGTCCAAGATTACGAGGAATGTTTGGTGGAACCTGCCCAGACTGGAGCTGTATTCAAATCTCCTGGAGCCTTGGGACTGGATTTTCTGAGTGGAAATCACAGGCAGATTGCCACTTCACTCATTTTTAATTTACACAGAGAAAGAGCTCCATATTTCTGGCAGGAGATTCTAATTAGGAGTCCATCAGAAACTCAGAGTCCTGCTTCCATCCTGACAGAAGCCTTGGAGTGTTGAACCATTCGAGGAGAAGGGAAACAACACCAGCTTTTCACAGCAGTCAGCTCCTGGCAAAGGGTAAATACATAAGGTACAGGTGAGGTTAGGATGCTCAGAGGGTATATTGCCAGGTGGATAGAGAGGGCGAGGCTACCAGGTAGGTAAGGTGCCAAGTGAAAATGTAAAAGGCTGCCTGAGACCCAAAACTTTGACCCCACTCGAAGACTCAACACTACTGCAGAATCTGGGATCTTTGCCCCCCTTTTTCCTTCATTCTGAGCCTGACCTTTCACTGCCAGACATGATCCCACCCCCCAACCCACCCGGGACGTCCCGCAGAACCCAGCATCCCCACCCCTCACCCCGTAGCCATGATGCCCCCAAGAGATGCAACACCAACCCTTCCCCACACATCTCATGTTCCAATGCAGAGCGATGCCAACAGCGTGGGTTCAATTCCCTCACCAGCTGAGGTTACCATGAAGGACTTTCCTCAATCTCTCCACTTGCCTGAGGCATGGTGACCCTCAGGATAAATCCCCATCAGTCATTTCTCCTTCTCCTTCTCTTTCTCTAATGAAGAGCAGCTTTATGGACTTTTTGTTAACCTTACCTTTTATTGCTTACAAAATCCAACCCAATCTTACCGTCATTTCCCACCATTTCAAATATCCTTTCTTCGGTCAATTTTCCTTTTTTTAAAAAGAGTCACATTCTTTTACCACGCTTAAATATCACCTGTGTAAAATTTATTTTCTATCTTCTCTTAAATTTGATTTGTGTTTATCGGACCTCTCACTCCTGTCTCACTGACCAGCAGACAAGATACATCACTGAGCTCCTGGGTATAACTCCACATCATTTCAAAGATCTCAATGAGATCTCAGTGACTGCACAAGTCTCTCTCTTTCATCTCTGCAAACCTGCATTGCTGCACATACTCCAGTGAATCCAGACTGCACCTTTTTCATTGTGGTCAGCTCTGTTCTGTTTTCAGACAAACTGCACACAATGCTCAATTGACTCACTGAGACTTTGAATAATCTGCCGAATTATCCCACAGGAGGTAGGTGCCCATCATTCCCCTGGCTAAAGGAACATTATTCATCTCAAATTCCAGGTAGCTGGTGTTTCAGGATATTTTTGTTTATGGCTTTTCATCTTATCCTCAACCCAAGTCAACATTCCAAGTACAGGCTCCAAGGAATATCATTCCAAAGTGGGAACCAGGGTTCATTCCAGCCACCAAACCTCCGGCAGTGACATTAACACAAGCTTTACTGTTTCTGCTATCTGGCACATGTTAGCTGGCGATGTAGATGGTTCAAATCTGGACTCTTCCGATGTACAACCCAGCTTTTATAAATGCACATCACTCAGTGACCCATGCATGGAGCTCCCTGTGGAACATCAATTATCAGGAAGTATCTCAGACTGATGGATTCATTTGCCTGGATTTAAGGATATTCACCATCTTACCAGCAAGGTTTCAGGGACAGAGTACTCAAAGCACAAATTCCAACTCTGCAACAAAGCAATGATCCCTGTTCCACAGGATTTCACAGCCCACCAGCCAGACTAATGTTAACATCAGCTTCCTTTCACTATAGCAAGTAACTACAACAACACCTCGCATTTAGATTAACTCCTGTGACATCATAGGATATCCCTCGAGGCTTTGCAAGGGTAGTATCAAAATGTAACACTAAGCCAAGTGATGAGACATTTGGAGAGGGGACCAATATCTTGTCTTTAATGAACATCTTAAAGAAGGGAATGTAAAGCTGGAAATAGCAAGACCATGTGAATGCTACTTGCGATACAAACTCCTCGATGAGAGCAGATTTGCTCAGGTTTCTAAGCTGCACAGCCCGGGTCCTTGAAATGACAGCTGGACTCACACCTGTCAATGCTTATTTCTGGACTCACCTTCTGTGATTGATTTCCGAGCTGACAGCTGGAGTACAGATTCAGACATGTTCTTTGTCCTTGTCGGACTGTAACAAGGCAATGTGAAGCTTCAGCTGCACCAGTGACAGTGACTGAGTGATCTTGTCTAAAGGCACCTCCAATGATTAATGAATCTTCCCTCGTTCTCCACTGTCAGCTCTCCTTGACAAAACAGGAGGAGAGGAATGGAGCCGGAATTATAGTGAGACAACAGTTATCTTATGTTTCGTTTCATTTTTCATAAGGTATTTCAAATCCATTTGAGTACATATAATGAAAACATTTCAATACCTGAACTGGTATGGTGTCTGGTTTAAACCCAGTCAACACCAAGTAAGGGAGAGCTATCACTGAGCTGTAAAACTGCTGAAGTCAGATTGGCTCAGACAGTTTTAGTTCAGTATCTATTGATGTTAATTAAACTACTGAAATCAATGCTAATACCAATTAACGAGGAATGTCTGAGACAGGTTATAGGCTTCCTTACTTTCGGAAATGGAATTGTTACATTCCTACAGGTGCCCATGGAAACTTCATGCACAGAGTAGGAAGGCTTTTGACTCTTCATTCGATCCCCCTTCCAGGAGCTATCTTGAAGAGGTTTCATTTCTGGTTTACCAATCCTTACCCCACAGCAAGTCTTAACTGTTGCAAAACCTAAGACTAATCAAGGCCTCTGTAACTGGAGAGGTTTTTAAGTGTGTTTTGTGATGGCAATTGTCACTCAGTTGATTAGCCTCTGAGTTCCAAGTTCAAAGCCTACTCCAGGACAAAGCTCTAGCCTGCCGGCTGTGGTGTCGTTCTGAGGGTGTCCTGCTCTGATGGAGGGGCTTTGCAGTCAGTGGGTCATGTATTTTTGTGGCTACTTGATGTACCCACTCTCACTAGTATCTTTACATACAGATGAGGAAGGACACCACTTCAACTGAAACAACACATTCATCCAAGGACAAGCCAAGCAGAGACATGCACAAAAATTCCTAGAAGCATGGTATTCCAACCAGAACTCGATCAACAAACACATTGATTTGGATCCCATTTACCACACCCTGAGAAAAAGAACAGGAAATGACACCACCACAGGAAATGACACCACCACAGGAAATGGCATCACCAACCCAAGGAAACCTAAACACATAAATAAAAAGCAGACCATACCACCAGTGCTTCGCCAGAGGCTCACTGATAATGTTACCTAGTATGGTGATGAAACATCTGAAACTGAACCTTCCAGCTCAGCGAGCAAACCTAAATCCAGATTATCTGGTCATTGTCACGTTGCTGTTTGTGGGAGTGGGCTGTGTTTCCCAAATCACCACAATCAAAGATCATCTTTGGGAGATCATGTGACCATGAAGATTCTGCTTGAACACAAGTCTTTGTCGTATTTCTTTACAAGGTACAATGTGATGGGGTGGTTGTGTGATGGATAATCGTTCTCACACCTGTATTTAACCTGTCTTTGCTTCCTCCTGATCCTTTCTCAGAATCTTCACACTTCCCTCAATCTCCCTCTTAAAATCTTCAGCATTTTACACCCAAGCTTGGCATGATTGGACAATTACTTGTTGTTCTGTCTTTTTCTCTCATTTTCCTAAGCTTTCTACAAGCTGTAGGATCATACAATATAGGGACAAAAAAACTGCCGATGCTGGAATCCAAGGAAGACCTGCAGGAGGCTGGAAGAACACAGCTAGCCAGGCAGCATCAGGAGGTAGAGAAGTCGAAATTTCAGGTGTAACCCTTCTTTAGAACTGGAAGAAGGGTTACACCTGAAACATTGACCTATCCACCTCCTGTTGCTGCCTGGCTAGCTGTGTTCTTCCAGCCTCCTTCTTGTCGACATAAGATATAGGAGCAGAATTAGGCCATTTGACACATCAAGTCTGCTCCACCATTCAATCATGGCTCATTTGTTTCTCAATATCATTCTCATGACTTCTTGCCAAAACTCTTGATCCCTTTACTAATCAAGAACCTATCTGTCTCTGTCTTAAATACACTCAATGACTTGGTCTCTACAGCCCTCTGTGGCAATGAATTCCACAGAGTCACCACCTTCTGGCTGAAGAAATTATAAGACCATAAGACATAGGAGTGGAAGTAAGGCCATTCGGCCCATCGAGTCCACTCCGCCATTCAATCATGGCTGATGCGCATTTCAGCTCCACTTGCCAGCGTTCTCCCCGTAGCCCTTAATCCCTCTAGGCAACAAGAACCTATCAATCTCGGCCTTGAAGACATTTAGCGTCCCGGCTTCCACTGCACTCCGTGGCAATGAATTCCACAGGCCCACCATTCTCTGGCTGAAGAAATGTCTCCGCATTTCTGTTCTGAAATGACCCCCTCTAATTCTAAGGCTGTGTCCACGGGTCCTAGTCTCCTCGCCTAACAGAAACAATTTTCTAGCATCCACCTTTTCAAAGCCATGTATTATTTTGTACGTCTCTATTAGATCTCCCCTTAATCTTCTAAACTCCAACGAATACAATCCCAGTATCCTCAGCCGTTCCTCATATGCTAGACCTGTCATTCCAGGGATCATCCGTGTTAATCTCCGCTGGACACGTTCCAGTGCCAGTATGTCCTTCCTGAGGTGTGGGGACCAAAACTGGACACAGTACTCCAAATGGGGCCTAACCAGAGCTTTATAAAGTCTTAGTAGTACATCTCTGCTTTTATATTCCAACCCTCTTGAGATAAGAGACAACATTGCATTCGCTTTCTTAATCATAGACTCAACCTGCATGTTTACCTTTAGAGAATCCTCGACTAGCACTCCCAGATCCCTTTGTGCTTTGGCTTTATTAAGTTTCTCACCATTTAGAAAGTAGTCCATGCTTTTATTCTTTTTGCCAAAGTGCAAGACCTCGTACTTGCTCACGTTAAATTCCATCAGCCATTTCCTGGACCACTCTCCCAACCTGTCTAGATCCTTCTGTAGCCTCCCCACTTCCTCAGTACTACCTGCCTGTCCACCTAACTTCGTATCATTGGCAAACTTCGCTAGAATGCCCCCGGTTCCCTCATCCAAATCATTAATATATAATACGAACAGCTGTGGCCCCAGCACCGAACCCTGCGGGACACCGCTCATCACCGGCTGCCATTCTGAAAAAGAACCTTTTATCCCAACTCTCTGCCTTCTGTTAGATAGCCAATCCTCAATCCATCCCAGCAGCTCACCTCGAACACCATGGGCCCTCACCTTGCTCAGCAGCCTCCCGTGTGGCACCTTATCAAAGGCCTTTTGAAAGTCCAGATAGACCACATCCACTGGGTTCCCCTGGTCTAACCTACTTGTTACCTCTTCAAAAAATTCCAACAGGTTTGTCAGGCATGACCTCCCTTTACTAAATCCATGTTGACTTGTTCTAATCAGACTCTGCTCTTCCAAGAATTTAGAAACCTCATCCTTAATGATGGATTCTAGAATTTTACCAACAACCGAGGTTAAGCTGATTGGCCTATAATTTTCCATCTTTTGCCTTGATCCTTTCTTGAACAAGGGGGTTACTACAGCCATCTTCCAATCATCCGGGACCTTTCCTGACTCCAGTGACTCTTGAAAGATCTCAACCAATGCCTCTGCTATTTCCTCAGCAACCTCTCTCAGAACTCTAGGGTGTATCCCATCGGGGCCAGGAGATTTATCAATTTTAAGACTTTTTAACTTTTCTAGCACTATCTCTTTCGTAATGGCAACCATACTCAACTCAGCCCCGTGACACCCTTTAATTTTTGGGATATTACTCATGTCTTCCACTGTGAAAACTGACGCAAAGTACTTGTTAAGTTCTCCTGCTATTTCCTTATCTCCCATCACTAGGCTCCCTGCATCAGTTTGAAGTGGCCCAATGTCTACTTTTGCCTGTCGTTTGTTTCTTATGTACTGAAAGAAACTTTTACTATTATTTCTAATATTACTGGCTAGCCTACCTTCATATTTGATCCTCTCATTTCTTATTACACTCTTTGTTATCCTCTGTTTGCTTTTGTATCCTTCCCAATCTTCTGATTTCCCACTGTTCTTAGCCACTTTATAGGATCTCTCTTTTTCTTTAATACATTTCCTGACTTCCTTTGTCAGCCAAGGTTGTCTAATCCCTCCCCGGTTAATCTTTCTTTTCTTGGGAATGAACCTCTGTACAGTGTCCTCAATTATACCTACAAACTCCTGCCATTTTTGCTCTAGTGTCTTCCCGGTTAGCCTCTGCTTCCAGTCTATTTTAGTCAGTTCCTCTCTCATGCCTTCATAATTACCTTTATTCAACTGTAACACCATTACATCAGATTTTGCCTTCTCCCTTTCAAACTCCAGACTGAATCTACCATATTATGGTCGCTACTTCCTAAGGGTTCCCTTACTTTAAGATCTTTTATAGAGTCTGGTTCATTGCAAAGCACTAGGTCCAGAATAGCCTGCTCTCTTGTGGGCTCCATGACAAGCTGTTCCAAAAAGCCATCCTGTAAGCATTCCATGAATTCCTTTTCTTTAGATCCACTAGCAACATTATTTACCCAGTCCACCTGCATATTGAAGTCACCCATGATCAATGTAACCTTGCCTTTCTGACATGCCTTCTCTATTTCCCGGTACATGTTGCGTCCCTGGTCCTGACCACTGTTAGGAGGTCTGTACACAACTCCAATTATGGTTTTTTTGCCTTTGTGGTTCCTCAATTTCACCCACACAGACTCCACATCATCCGACGCTATGTCATTCAATACCATAGATTTAATTTTGTTCTTAACTAACAAGGCAACCCCACCCCCTCTGCCCACCTCTCTGTCTTTTCGATAAGTTGAAAAACCATGGAGGTTTAACTGCCAGTCCTGACCACCTCATTTCAGTCCCAAAGGGTCGTCCCTTCACTCTGAGGCTGTGCCCTCAGGTCCTAGTCTCACCGACTGGTGGAAACATCTTCCTCGCCTTTGCTCTGTTCAGGCCTCTCATTATTCTGCAAGAATTACTTCTTCAGCTGATTCTCAATCCCCTTGAAGCTCTGATGAGAACAACTACCTAGCAAATGAATCCTTTGAAATACTGCTAACTTTGCTCATAACTCACTGCACTGTTCTCCCAGACTGAGAACTTGCCCAATTTTTCACCACGGACTAGTTACCTTCCAGGCATCCAGGTATTTACAACACCTCACAGGTCTCTTCCACATTTCCGAAAGAGTAGACCAAGAGAACAGGTTAGAGCGCGGCTGAGGTCTCAACTCGAAACCATTGTCTTTAGCCTCAGTTTACAGTTTTAGTTCATTTGTGCGGTGTGGGAGCTGATAGTAAGGACCACATTAATACCCATCTCCAATTCCCCTTGAACACAACTCCAAGGCTTGTTCAGTCATTCAGGAGCCAACCCCATCGCTGTGGACCTGGAGTCTTTGTTTTATTCATTAACATGTTGAAGGTGTCACTGGCTAGGCAGCATTTATTACCTATTCCTAATTGCCAGGAAGGCAATTAGGAGTCAACCACATTGCTGTGGGTCTGGAGTCACATGTTTGTCAGAACAGGTAAGGATGGCAGGTTCCTTCCCTGAAGGATATTAGTCACCCAGATGAGTTTTCCCAACAATTGACAATGGATTCATGGTCATCATTAGACTCTTAATTCCAGATTTTTATTGAATTAAAATTCTACCATCTGCTGTGGTGGGATTTGAACCCAGGTCCCCAGAACATTATCTGGATCTCAGCATTATCAGTCCAGCAATAATATTAGGCCAATGCCTCCCACATGTAGGCCAGACTGGGTCAGGATGGCAGATTTCCTTCCCTAAAAAGTATTAGTGAACCAGATGGTTTCCTTTCAGTGAATTCATGGTCAGCATTACTGGCATTAATCCTTGGTTTCAGTTTGGTTAGAGTTACATGGATTTTAGTTCTGAAACTGCTGCCAGTGGGAATTGAAGACCAGGTGTTAACTAACCCAGAGCCATAACCACTAGGTTCCATACACAGTCTGAATATTGCACCATCTCATCCTCTTCACAGAGTTACCATTGATCCATGACAGTTCAGTTCCAATCCACTTCTGCTTCCTGATGAGATTTTATCACCTTGATGAGCTATCAGTGTTTCAGATTCAACATGTAGGGAGTCCTTCCCTGTCACAGTCCAGAGTCAAATAGCTCAGTGCTGGCTACCCACACAACACTCTGCCACTTTACATCAGTGTCAGCCTTAGCAGAGCAGATCTGGCAATGATTCAGGACCAATGAACCCTCCTGCCTGGGGCATGGGGCTAACGGTGAGGCCAGAGAGTCCAAGCGAGCCTGATCTATGGCCAGCTCACGTAAAGGGAAGCTCAATGAGTGGGCAGTAGGACCCCTCAGTGCCAGGAGGATCATCATCGCTACAGTTTACAGTCAATCAACTGGAGCCCAGTGACAGAGTGAAGACCACCATGGATTCCTGGACCCAGATAGGTCAGAGGCATTGGGTGGGGTTGACTGAGGGAGGGGGTGTTCATACCTAAGATACGATAGTGTGATCTTTATGTTTTAAAGGCTGTGTAGATAAGAACGAAAGGAGGATACTACTTTCAGGAAGGAGCTTCTCCTGATGGACAAAGAGAGGCCTCTAAGTGTCCTCCCCCCTTCCTTCCTCCCTGCCAGCTGACTTCCCACTCCCACACAAACTGCACACACCAACCAGGTTATGTCATGGACAGGGTGATGTTTGGGACAATGAACACAATTGACCCTCAATGATAGGCAAGCTGGTGATTTCAGTGCCCATTCACAGAGGGTTTTACAGTCACACCACACCAAGTTATAGTCCAACAGATGATGTCCTGACTCCACCTGACAAAGAAGCAGCGCCCCAAACGCTTGTGATTTCAAATAAACCTGTTGGACTATAACCTCTTATCACATTCCTGATGAAGGGCTTATGCTCGAAAGGTCGATTCTCCTGCTCCTCTGATGCTGCCTGACCTGTTGTGTTTTTCCAGCAACTCATCTTTTGTCTTTGATCTCCCACATCTGCAGTCCTCACTTTCTCCTCTGGACTATCATCTGGTGTGGTGTGACTTCTCACTTAGCCCATCTCAGTCCAATGCCCGGCAACGCCACATCAAGCCTGAGTTTGATGGTGGGCAGGAAGATGGTGCTCTGGACAAACATCTATTTTAAAATCCCCTCCAAATATCCTTTCCAACCCATTGTCTCCTCATCGAAAATACACGACTGGGGCCTTGTACCAGTCTGTTTGACAAAGGGGCACAGAGGCAGTGGACAGACTGATAGCCTACACCACATGAGCAATTGTCTTTGGGTTTTGGGAGATGATCAGGTTAGCTGCACTGGGTCACAATTAGACTTTTTAATTCTCATATCTTCTTGTTCCTGTCACTCCCCTCACCCTGGCTCAATGTTCATTTGGACAATCCATTTCCTGTCCAGCATGACTGGGGGGGATGAGTTTCCTGGACTGAAGACTACATTTCTCTCCTCTGGGAACCTCAATGGAAGGGAAGATTAGGCACCTTGGGTTAATGAACAACCAAACCCTTAATTCAATTGATTCCCAATCCCCTGCAGCAGCTCAATTTCACATTAGCTGAGCTACCATCTGACAGTGCTCTAATGGGGTTAATAGCTTGAACAGTGAAGCTTAAAGATCTCTAAGAGTATGGGATCAGCCATTTAGTTCAATTTTTCTTACACAGTGGTTCATCTGTGGAATGGACTTCCAGAGGAAGTGATGGATGCAGGTATAGTTACACATTTACAAGACATTTAGATAAAATGGGTGGCATGGTGGCTCAGTGATCAGCACTGCTGTCTCACAGCGCCAGAGACCCGGGTTCAATTCCAGCCTCAGGCGACTATGTGGTGTTTGCACATTCTCCCCGTGTCTGCCTGGGTTTCCTCTGGGTGCTCCGGTTTCCTCCCACAGCCCAAAGATATGCAGGTCAGGTAAATTGGCCAGTCTAAATTGCCCGTAGCGTTCAGGGATGTGTAGGTTAGGTGCACTAGTCAGGAGAAATGTAGAGTAATAGGGTAGGGGATTGGGTCTAGTTGGTTTACTCTTCGGAGGGTCAGTGTGGACTGGTTGGGCCGAATGGCCTGTTTCTATAACTGTAGGGATTTGATGATAAGGACACAAATAAGAAATGGTTAGAGGGATTTGGGCCAGGAGCAGGCAGGTGGGACTAGATTGGTTGGGAATATGGTCGACATGGACTGATTGGACCAAAGGGTTGTTTCTGTGTTGTCTGACTCTATGACTGTGATGAGAAGAAACATCTTCTCTCAGAGAGTGGGGGAGCCTGGGGAATTCTTCACCACAAAAAGTGGTTGAGGCCAAGACACTGAATGTTTTCAAGAAGCAGTTAAATATAGTTCTTCAGACTAAATGATATGAGGAGAAAGTAGGAACAGAATACTGAGTTAAGTGATTGGCCAACATATAATTGAATAGTAGAGCAGGCTCGAGGGGCCGAATGGCCTATTCCCTCTCCTACGTAGACATAGAACATAGAAAAATACAGCACAGAACAGGCCCTTTGGCCCACGATGTTGTGCCGAGGATTATTCTTAATCTAAAATATAATAACCTAACGTATGCACCCCTCACTTCACTGCTCTCCAAGTGCATGTCCAGCAGTCGCTTAAATGTCCCCAATGTCTCTGCTTCCACCACCTCAGCTGGCAACGCATTCCATGCATTCACAACTCTCTACATAAAGAACCTACCTCTGATGGCTCCTTTATACCTTCCTCCTACTATCTTCAAACTATGACACCTCGTACCAGTCAGTCCTGCCCTGGGGAAAAGTCTCTGGCTATTGACTCTATCTATGCCTCTCATTATTTTGTACACCTCGATCAGATCTCCTCTCTTCCTCCTTCTTTCCAGTGAGAAAAGTCTGAGTTTATTCAGCCTCTGTTCATAAGGCAAGCCCTCCAGTCCAGGCAGCGTCCTGGTAAACCTTCTTTACACCGTCTCCAAAGCCTCTGTATCTTTCCTACAGGAGGGCAACCAGAACTGGACACAATATTCCAAGTGTGGTCTCGCCAGGGACTTGTAGAGCTGCAGCAAAACCTCGTGGCTCTTAAACTCAATCCCCCTGTTAATGAAAGCCAAAACACCATATGTTTTCTTAACAACCGTATCTACTCGGGTGGCAACTTTGAGGGATCTATTTACTTGCACACCCAGATCCCTCTGTTCCTCCACACTGCCAAGAATCCTGTCTTTAATCCGAAATTCAGCATTCAAGATCAACCTTCCAAAATGCATCACTTTGCATTTATTCAGGTTGAACTCCATCTGCCATTTCTCAGCCCAGCTCTGCATCCTGTCTATGACACACTGCAGCCTGCAGTAGCCCTTGATACTATCAATGGCACCTCCAAACTTTGCTGTACCTTTCCAAGTTTATAAAAATTTCAGTAGCTTCAAACTTCACCAAGTGTCAACCGTGAAAAGCAATCTGAGAGAGACAAACCTCATCATTCAGGCAATGAAAATAAATCTCCCATCTTTATTACACCAATTCTGTTCACAAATCTCTATTTTTGTCAGTGAGGCTTTGCTCTGCTGTGGAAAATTACACTCAGCTATAGCAAACGTTACGGATGGCTGCACCTTAGTGAAATGTTTCTGTGTATGCATTGTTGTCTTTTGTCTGTGTGAGGACAGAATGGGTTTCTTTCATTAAACTGTTGGCTCCTTGGTCATGTCAAAGTTGCTGAGCTGCTGTTTGCTGCCTACTGTGTGGCTAAATACCTGAGCAAGAAGCAGACAGACTCATTCCCTGCAGAAATGTGATTTTCAGTCAGTTGGTAGGACCATCTTACATCAAGCAACATCAGAGACAGGGAAGAATTACAGGAAGGGGATGAACAGCCAGTGGATCTGGTGTCAGTATTGTAGGTGGAGCTTGCAGTAATGCTGAACATGTTGAGAGGCTAGCCTTTAGCTGCCAGGACAAATTCATTGCGTTGGCTGGACTCACATATCAAAACAAATGTGCTAACCACTTAAAGGAGAAATTCAAGATGAGAAAAGCCTTTTGGCCAAGTCGGTAAACACTCTGTTTCTGTAATAAACAGCTGACAGGACTCCCAGATCAATCTCTGGCCCTACTGATCGTTTGGGGCTTGACCTGGCGGTTCTATTGAACCTGGGAGCTCCTGCACAAATAAAACGGTGGGACCAAATTCCTCAGCTCGTCAATTTGGATTTAATTGCTTTGTTTTATTTTCTGGGCTCGAACTGTTTGATCACAGGGTAAATCGCCCACAGGGCTCACCCTCAAATTGACACTCACCATTCAGTAGTTGAGAACCTGTACATTTAAGGCTGAGGTAGATAGACTCTTGATCAATAGGGAAGCTAAGAATTACAGGGAAAATGCAGGAAGGTGGATGCAGGGAATGTCAGGTATGAGGAGCTTCAGGTCCGGGGGTTGGGACTGAGATAAGGTGGGGGGAGGGTAAATGAGGAAGCTGGAGAAATCTGCATTCATCCCTTGTGGTTGGAGGGTTTCTAGGCGGAAGATGACCTGCAATCTTCTTCCCGCCCTCTCCGACCTATCACCCTCACCTTAACCTCCTTCCACCTATCGTATTCCCAACGCCCCTCCCCTAAGTCCCTCCTTTTATCTTAGCCTGCTTGGCACACCCTCCTCATTCCTGAAGAAGGGCTTATGCCTGAAACGTCGATTCTCCTGCTCCTTGGATGCTGCCTGACCTGCTGCGCTTTTCCAGCACCACATTTTTCAGCAATGTCAGGTATGATCCTATTGAATGGCAGAGCAGCCTGGAGAGGCTGCAGGGACTCTGTAGTCTCTGTTCTGATTTCTTATGGTTTTGTTGAATTGCAACTTTTAAAATATATGGTAAGATTTCCATGAGACAAAAGTGTTGCAAATCAGGATATTGAGGGCTATAATTGGTGAACTCTGACTGTGTAATATGCTAATGAGATATCACATGATTTCACAGTTACACTATGGCAAGAATGAAGCCCAGGTAAGAAGTTTATTTAATAAAGTTACTGAAAAGGACTCTAAATATTCCTTTGTACAACAAAACCAAGGAGGTCATAAAAGCAAGTCATGGCACATGTGATTGGGCATTGGGTGAAGGAAATGGCTTCTAGGCTTTGTGATGACCAGCACTGGGATGTGTGTTGGACAGGTGGCAAGCTAATATCTTGAGGCTAGATGACTCTTCATCAGAGCTGTTCATCAGCATTTTTGGTTTTTAGTACAGATTCGAGTATCAGCAGTAATTTGCTCCTGCATCCAGACCATCGAGTGTATAAAGAGAGCAGAGCAAAGCATGCAGGGTTATAACTGTACATGGCATGCACAAAACTAAAATCAATATTAATGGAAATTAGAGTGCTCCATTCAGCAGTCTGAATCAGCAGGGAAGAAGCTGTTGGTGTGTGTGTTCAAGCTTCTGTATTTTCTGCCTCACAGAAGAGGTTGTAGGAGAGTATTACTGGGGCAGGAGGGGTCTTTGATGATGGTGAGAAGTGTAAATGGAATCTGGGCATGGGGAGGTTGGCTTCCATGATGGTCTGTGCAGTGTTCACAACTTTCTCTGGTTTTGTTCTTAAGGGGGTTGCAGTTTAAAAATGTGGAGGTTTCTACTTAGATCCATTGAAGTTATTTACTGAAATGGTTGTGAATCTTTGGAATTCTCTTCCTCAAAGATTGTGGCCTTTGAGTATGTTTAAAGTGCTGATGGACAGATATCTGATTAGCAATGTACAAATTTATGGTGATCTAACTCCTTGCCCTATGATTACAGTTCATCACATATTCGACACTGCTTTTGGATACAAGGATACAAACCTTCTCTTCATTCCCACAAGCCATTGAGTTAATAATGTAATTTCAAAGACAGTACCTCTGACAGTGCAGCAATGAGGCGTTTCCTTACATTGACAATGAGAGATAACTATAGAGTGACAGGAGATGACAGTCAGCTCAAAATGAGTTGATTACATGGTGAGTAATTTATTTTCTATTGATGACAGGTGTTTGGAACAAAACAAAACTGGAAATGAACAAAGGTCCAAGTTCAATGAACATAGCGAAGCAACTAAATGGCCAGGAATTAACGAAGATGAGAAAGAGATTGCATCTGTGAAATATAAGCTCCTGAGGAGCTTAGTTAAGAAACGAAAGAACTGTGGATGCGGGAAATCTGAAACAGAAACAGAAATTGCTGGAAAAATTCAGCAGGTCTGGCAGCATCTGTGGAGAGGAATCAGAGTTAATGTTTCAGGTTGAGTCAGCACAGATGCTGCCAGACCTGCTGAGCTTTTCCAGCAATTTCTGTTTTTGTGTACAAGCTAGCTTAGATTGTGTCCATATCTCTGGAGTGGGGCTTGAACCGACAATGGTTGGACTGTGTGAAAGTTCCAGGCACTCAGCCATCGCTGGAACTTACAGGTGGACACCAGCAACCCCTTTCATTCCATGAAATGTTGTTTGTACAACTTAGTGGCATAAATTAATTTCACAAGAGGACGATGTCCGAAGTGAGTTGATTAATTGTTTTAATTAAGTACATAACCTTATAGATACTAACTGTGCACACCCTATAAATGGGATGTTCTAAATTAGTCATATTAACATAAATTAAAATAAAAAATGACTTAATGCTTGCATTTTAATTAAATTTAATTCACAGTTTATTTGTAGAATATAAATGTGATTTAGAAAATACAAGATCTCTGCTCCAAGGCCAAACATTGTCTATAACATTTTTTGACAAATTAGGGCTATGAAACTGTTCCAAGAATTAGAATAGACATTACACCCAGTGTTTTAGATTAGATTAGGTTACTTACAGTGTGGAAACAGGCCCTTTGGCCCAACAAGTCCACACCGATGCACAACCCACCCAGACCCATTTGCTTAAATTTCACCCTTTTACCTAACACTATGGGCAATTTAGCATGGCCAATTCACTGACCTGCACATTTTTGGACTGTGGGAGGAAACCCACGCAGACATGGGGAGAATGTGCAAACTCCACACAGACAGTCGCCTGAGGCGGGAAGTGAACCTGGGTCACTGGCGCTGTGAGGCAACAGTGCTAACCGCTGTGCCAATATGCTGCCCACAAATCATGAATGGAACACAGAATTTTTAGAGTGAGAAGGAGGCCATTTGGCTCATCATGCCTGTACTGGCTTTTCAGGTGAGCAACATTACCAGTGGCTCAGTGGTTAACACTGCTGCCTCACAGTGCCAGGGACCCAGGTTCAATTCCAGCCTTGGGAGAACATGCAAACTCCACACAGACATTCTCCCTGTTTCTGTGTGGGTTTCCTCCAGTGATCCAGTTCCCTCCCATGGTCCAAAGATGAGTAGGCAAATGTGAGGACTGGAGATTAGAGTGGGGCTGGAAAAGCACAGCAGGTCAGGCGGCATCTGAGGAGCAGAAAAATTGATGTTTCAGACAGGAGCCCTTCATCAGGATTCCTGATTTTTGCTGCTTATCGGATACTGCCTTATCTGCTGTGCTTTTTCAGCACCACTCTAATCTTGGCCCCAAAGATGTGTAGGTCAGATGAATCGACTGTGTTAAATTGCCCATGGTGTTCTGGGATGTGTAGGTTAGGTGCATTAGTCAGGGGTAGATGTAGAGTAATAGGGAAGGGGAATGGGTCTGGGTGGGTTACTCTTCAGAGGTTCGGTGTGGACTTGCCGGGTTGAAGGGCCTGTTTCCACGCTGTAGGAATTCTATGATTACCTTTTCCCCATACCCTTGTACATTATGTCTATCCAAATAACCCTCGAATTCCCTGTTGAATGGTTCAATTCAATCTGCCCCAAGCACATTTCCAGGCAGTAGTTTCTATACTTGCTGTGCCAGGAAATTGCAGGCTGCTGCTTTCACCGAGTCTACCATTTCCATTAACACCAGAAATTAATCAATCTCTGTGGCTGAATGGAGCGGTGAGGATTTTACGACAGAGAGAATTTATCTTGTTACTAGCTGAGGGATACAGAGGACATTGACTAACTCTCCATCCTCATGACCCTGAAACACAGTAGATAATTGAGGCACCCAGAAGGCAATCAGTGCAGGTATGAATTGGAAATGGAATTCCTCTGTCCATGTCATTCAGTGTGATCCCACCCTAATGAGTTGGACCATTCGAGGGTCAGAGGGCGATATGGTACCAAAGTTTAATGCAGAGGTGGAAAACAGGGCAAAGAGCTTTGCAGAGAATATGGTGACAGGAAACTTGAGTGAAGTTAGCAGTTTTGTGGTTTTTCCAGAATCTATGAATGTATGAGTGGGAACAGAAAATGATAAGGACAGTCAATTTCAAAATAATATGGGTACAAGGAGGTCAGAGCTTGAGATTCAGAGGAATAGAGAGGGCAATTTTGACATAGCAATGGTAATAGTCAAAGTGGGAAAGGGCAAATGATAGGTAGAAACAGAAAGTGAGAGAGAGAGAGAAAGTGTGAGAGAGAGAGAGGGAGAAAGAGAAAGTGAGAGGAGAGAAAGTGAGAGAGAGAGAGAGAGAGAAAGAGAGAGAGAGAGAGAAAGTGAGAGAGAGAAAGTGAGAGAGAGAGAAAGAGAGAGAAAGTGTGAGAGAGAGAGAAAGTGAGAGAGAGAGAAAGTGAGACGGAATGAGAGAGAAAGTGAGAGAGAGAGAGAGAGAGAAAGTGAGAGAGAGAGAGAAAGTGAGAGAGAGAGAAAGAGAGAGAAAGTGTGAGAGAGAGAGAAAGTGAGAGAGAGAGAAAGTGAGAGGGAATGAGAGAGAAAGTGAGAGAGAAAGAGAGAGAAAGTGAGAGAGAGAGAGAGAGAGAAAGTGAGAGAGCGAGAAAGTGTGTGAGAGAGAGAGAGAGCGAGAGCGAGAGAGAGAGCGAGCGAGCGAGCGAGAGAGCGAGGCTAAAGTTGAGAGGAGCTAAAGTTGAGAGGAGCTTATCTGTCCACAGAACAATAAAGCAAAGAAATCCTTTCAGCCCATTGTGATTGTGCTGACCCAATGTAAGAGCTGTTCATTTTGTCCCAATTGCCAGCTCCTTCCAGACAGAATCTAATAGGTGACTTTTAACATTTAAATGATGCTATCTGTGGTTTCTCATTGGTCACATCAGCACCAGTAGCAATGTTTCTGTGTACAACATATTGATGCCATGCACATGAACAGGCACCTATGCAGGCTGTCAGATCCAAAAACCATTGAGAAATATCAAGTTCTCCACTCTGCTCCAGCATTCAAACATCTCTCTTGGCCATTTTACAGACCTATTGAGATAAAGTTCATATTGAGCTAGAACTTTCTGTTCTCCTGATGGACTGCTGGTATGTTTTAACCCCATGGGATGAACTTTGAGATACTTGTTGGTGTTTGAACAATGTGCCCAGTGTCAACCTGCCATCAATATAGAGGTGGATGGGTAAGGCATGAGGCTGCATGCTCACTCTTGGCAGCATTGATAGCTCTTTAAGGGAATTAGTCCACCTCCACAGCATTGACTGCTGGGAAAGAGGAAAAGGAGGGGTAGCTCTTTTTTGGGGTGGGAGACTCCTGTGCCCATTGGGGCCCTTCCCCTCTGCCCCCAAGATCATACACCCCCCTGTATCTCTTCTTCATGTCATCATTAACCCAAAAGTCAACACATCCCCCCCACTGCCATAACTGAGGCCTCCCATTTGGACCCATTGAAAATGCCTGAGGTTAGCTAAGATCCAACACCGTGAACACTCGTTCTCTGGGGACAGGCTGTTATCCCAGCAATGACCACCACTCAACAATAACTCTGCTGGGGCTACAGAGCTGCCAGCCAATCAGATTGTCCAGCAGAAGGGGTGACTATCCTCTCAATGAAGACTGTCCATCAAGTATCATAGCAGCATAGGAGGGGGCAGGAGGTAATGTCTCTTCCTTTGGGTTGGGTGGGCTGGGTTCAAGTGTGGAGATAACATGTCTTTAATCAACATCTCAGAGATGCTATCACAGTAGGTGGCCAGATTTCTGTACCTGCGAGGTACCAATGGATGGTTCCATTAAGAAATGGGCTATTTGTCTCTCTGCAAATATCTACCATGGTGAACTCCCAAGAAAATAATTGTGTTTTTTTTAAAAACTGATTCACAGGGGACAGAAGTTGCCGGGAAGACCAAAGTGTATTGCCTATCCCAAAATCCCTTGAGATGTTGGCCAATAGCCATTTGTCTTGAACTGTGAATGTCCTTGACATGGAGTCACTATCCTGGAGCAGTTTGCTACACTGAAGGGCTTGCTAGACAGAGAGAGAGGAGACATTAAGAGTCAGCTGCAATGCTGTTACATAAAAACCCATACTAGGTCAGGATGTTCTCACCTGCAGGAGTAATGAGAGCACCAGATGGGTTTTTACAACAGGTGGGATAGCTTTGTGGCCACCATTAATGACACTAAAACTCTCAGTCCATATTTATTTAATTAACTGAATTTGAGTTCACAAATTACCACAGTGGGACATAACCTCAAATTGCTAAAATATTAAAGCAATAATGTAACCATAAAGTTACTCTACCCCATAAATCTGAAGGTAACCTAATTAAGGTTTTCGATATTATGAATAACTGGTAAAAGCAATCCTCTGTTAGTTGCCAGCATTATTTCAATATCAAGAGACACAGGCTGGGCAGTATGATGGCTCAGTGGTTAGCACTGCTTCCTCACTACCCCCAGGGACAATAGACAATAGGTGCAGGAGTGGGCCATTCTGCCCTTTGAGCCAGCACCACCATTCAATACGATCATGGCTGATCATCCTTAATCAGTATCCTGTTCCTGGGTTCGATTCCACTCTCTGGCAACTATCTATGTTGAATTTGTATGTTCTCTCCATACCTGTGTGGGTTCCGTCCATAATCCCAAAATGCGCAGGTTAGATGCTTGGCCATGCTAAATTATCCTTAGTGTGCAGGCTGGGTGGACTAGCCATGGGATTAGAGGGTGGAATGCTCTTTGGGGGTCAGTGTGGACTCAATGGGCCAAATGGCCTGATTCCCCACTGTAGGGATTCTATGAAATTATAAATTGAAAGTATGAAGTCTGATGAAACTTTATTTTTTCAGCTGTGGGTTCTATAAATTTATTTTTTTAAATGATACACATTTGATAAGGTTCCCCATGATAGGCTCATTCAGAAAGTAAGGAGGCACAGGATACAGGGAAATTGGACTGTCTGGAAATAGAATTGGTTGGCCCATAGAAGGTGGTGGTAGATGGAACATATTCAGCCTGGAGTTTGGTGACCAGTGGTGTTCCGCAGGAATCAGTTCTGGGACCTCTGCTCTTTGTGATTTTTATAAATAACTTGGATGAGGAAGTGAAAGGCTGGGTTAGTAAGTTAGCCAATGACACTAAGGTTGGTGGAGCTGTGAAAAGTATGGAGGGCTGTTGTAGGTTACAATGGGACATTGACAGGAAGGTCAAATCTGGATGCAGAATACAGGGTTAAAGGCAAGTTTCTTGGCAGTGTGGAGGAACAGAGGGATCTTGGGTCCATGTCCACTTGTCCCTCAAAGTTACCACCCAAGTTGATAGGGTTGTTAAGAAGGTGTAGTGTGTGTTGGCTATCATTAGCAGGGGGATTGAGTTTAAGAGTCGTGAGGTTATGTTCTAGCTTTATATAGAGTCCTGTTTAGACCACACCTGGAATATTGTGTTCAGTTCTGGTCGTCTCATTATTGGAAAGACGTGGAGGTTTTGGAGAGGGTGCAGAGGAGATTTACCAGGATGCTGCCTGGACTGGAGGGCATGTCTTACGAGTAAAGGTTGAGGGAACTAGGGCTTTCTTATTGGAGTGAAGAAGGAAGAGAGGTGACTTGATAGAGGTGTATAAGATGATGAGAGGCAGAGATAGAGTGGATAGCCAGAGACTTTTTCCCAGGACAGAAATGTCTATCACAAGGGGGCATACTTTTAAGGAAGGTTTAGGAAAGATGTCCGAGGTAGATTCTTTACACAGAGAGTGGTGGGTGCATGGAATGCACTTCCAGCAGTGGTAGAAGAGTCAAAGACATTAGAGACATTTAAAAAACTCTTGGATAGGCACATGGATTATAGTAAATTAAAGGGTATAGAGTCATAGACATATACAGAATGGAAACAGTCCCTTTGGTCCATCCCACCCATGCCGACCAGATAACCAAAACAAATCTAGCCACATTTGCCAGCACCCACCCGGCCCATATCCCTCTAAACCCTTCCTATTCAAATACCCATCCAGACACCTTTTAAATGTTGTTATTGTACCAGCCTCCACCATTTCCTCTGGCAGCTCATTCCATACACCACCCTCTACGTGAAAAAGTTGCCCCTTAAGTTCATTTTAAAAACTTTCCTCTCTCACCTTATACCAATGCCTTCTAGTTCTGTATTCCCCCACCCTTGTGAAAAGACCTTATCTATTTATCCTATCCATGCCCCTCATGATTTTATAAACCTCTATATGGTCACCCCTCAGCCTCCGACGCTCCAGGGAAAACAGCCCCAGCCTATTCAGCCTCTCCCAACAGCTCAAACCCTCCGACCCTGGCAACATCCTTGTAAATCCTTTCTGAACCCTTTCAGGTTTCACAACATCTTTCCTATAGGACGGAGACCAGAATTGCACACAATATTCCAAAAGTGGCCTCACCATTGTTCTGTACAGCCGCAGTATGACCTCCCGACTCCTGCACTCAATGATCCTACCAATAAAGGAAAGCATGTTAAAAGCTTTCTTCACTAGGTATGCAGGTTAGTTTGATCTAAGAGTAAGATAAAAGGTCAGCACAACAGCAGGGACTAAAGAGCCTGTGCTGTGCTGTACTGTTCTATATTCTAAGTTTAACACTTTGACAGCAGTATATCATCTCTGTATATCCCTAAGGAACAAACCACAACAGGCGGTCAGTTACCCAGGGAAAGCCAGTGAAGGAAGCCACATGAACACTATCACAGGGAGCAAGGAGACTGAGAATAAAGGGAGAAGTTGGAAGAAGACCTGCAGTAGGATTAAGACAAATGGATAAAGGGGCAGTCTTGTTGAACTCAGACTTTACAAGCTTATAACAATTCTTTAAGTTTCCTCTAAATGTGAATCCTCTGAAGTGACACAGAACAGTCATGCCATACTAATCTAGAAAAAAACACTCATTAATACTCAGAGTTCCAGCAATCATGGCTAAAAACACGTTCACTCACCTTTAAATACATGTTAAAGATTCTCACAATAAAATGAGATGCAGAAAAAAAACAGAAGAAATAATGACAAAATTATCTGAGTGTTTCTATTTGCTGGAAACATCCCCCCTCCCCTGGCATTTTATTGGTCTGTGAGGAGATTCATTCTCCTTTGTCAATTTAGGAATATATCCGATATTGTCAGTGAACAGTTCAATGTGTTAGTGAAAATTCCATGGTGCGGCAGGCATTGTATGACAAATTAAAACAATTACAAGGTTGGAACTGAAGTAGTCAGTGAGAAAAACAGCAACAAGAGGACATAGGTTGGTGAAACAACACGTTGCAGATGAAATTTAACATAAAAAAGTGTATTTGTTATGTTATTTTAGAAAGAATAAGGAGGCATAAGGCAATAAAATGGAATTATTTTTTAAAAAGGCACAGGACCGGAGACCTGGGAGGGGAAGGGAAGGGAAGGGTGGTGCACAAGTCTTTAATGATGACCTGACAAGACTGTTTAAGGCTGTTAAAAATGTAAAAGGAATATTTTTGGAATGGAATGAGCGAACACACAAAAAGAGATATTATGTGAAATTCAGAAGCTACTTGAAAGGAGCAGCTGAGATTCTTAAGAATAATACCAACATGAGGGTAGACTGGAAAGACTGGTCTTGATCTCCCAGGTGAGAAGTCACATGACACCAGGTTATAGTTCAAGGTTTATTTGAAATCACAAGCTTTTGAAGCACTGCCCACTGCCCCTTCATCGCTGGGTCAAGATCCTGGAATTCCCTCCTGAAGGGCATTGTGGGTCAACCCATAGCACATGGACCACAGTGGGTCATTGAGGCAGTGAAATGACAGAAAGGATGAATAGTTACTTCACCTTGCCATGGAAACTAACAAACTTTGCATAATATGGAGAGAATAGTTTAAAAAAAATTAAACTGGAAATGGGTAGATAATTGATTAGTCTATTAATCTTTGAAGAGGATTTATTTCTGTGGTTCAGGTATCTGTTATGTTGAAATAGTTGGGGATCAGAAAATAGAAATACAACTGTACATTATATAAAGGGAACATATATTTCTGTACAGTGTCTATATTTTATATACAATGAATATACATTTATGAATCCATTAAAAACAGGGGTGATGGAGAATGCAAAAGGCCTGCAAATCCTAATGGTCAAGAGAGCATGTGGAGTAATGTAGACTGTGTGTTGGGACCGTGCAGAATTCCCGATGTGGTTGAGTTTGTTGGAATTGACTGGGAAACTGAAACTTATAATGTGTAATTCCTCTGTGTCTGAAATTCTTCAAAATAGATTTTTAAAGCTGGAGATTTTTAGGGTTTTAACTTATATAACTCGTTACTAGAAAAAGTCAGAACCTGCTGTAACTCCTGGATAACCACTAAGCACATCCCCGCCACCCCCACCCTCCCACCTGACTCACCACAAACCATATCCCACAGATCCCTCACATTACCCAGCCAGACATGTACCCATCAATGTGACAATGGCCTGGTCCAGCCCCTCACCAATCCCCTCTGCTCAAACCCCTCTGACCCGATCCACTCTGAAACCAAGACCATCCTCTTCCAAAGCTTCCTGGAACTGACACTATCCCTGGAGCCTGACCACACCCAGCCTCCCATTTGACCTGACCCCAATGGATCAGACATCACCATCCCCCTCCAGACCAGGCCCCAACACAATACACCGTCATCTGCCAGACCTGATGGTCTCCTGCAGATCCAATGCTGCTGAACCCCCCCCAAACACTTACCTGACACCCTACTCACCTTGCACCGTAAGCCTCACCCAGCTGGCACCTTTCTCCTCAACCAAATGGCACCTTACCCACCTCACCCACTATGACCCTGAACCCAATTAGTACTCTAACCCTTACCCTACCTTGTACTCTTTCCCCTCTCACACAATGCATGTCTTACCCCTCATCTATCTAGCACCTTCCCCCCCCCCCCCCCACCCCCTCACCCACCTGGCACCAGAGTCCCTAACCCCTAAAGAATTATATCCTCCTTACCCAGACAGTGACGAGGATGAGGAAGTTACTGTAGCAGGGAATAGTTGAGGTGAATAACATTGAAACATTGAAGAAGAAGTGAGATAAAATTTAGAAGATACTGACAGGGGAAATGAAGAGAGGTGCAATGTGGCTCATCAAACATACACACCAGCATCAGGTAGTGGGCTGAACGGCCTGTTGTAGGCTCCAAGTGGGAAGGATACTATTGAAAGAGAAAGGAACAGAAAGAAATGAGAAGTTGTCAGGGAAAGAGACACAGTCACACTGAGTAATGGTTGTTGTGGAACACTGAACAGGAAAACCTGCCTAAAGATAAATGGGAGAAAAATATTTTATCATCAAATTGGCAGTATAAAAGTTTAATATAAGAAAAAAATACAGAGAGAAGGTTCTATTCTGTGGATAAAATTTAATAAAATTTGTCCTGAAGGAAAAGCTCTCAGTAACAGCCTGAGGAATGAGGGATTCGATGAGGTGGAAGGATAGGAGAAGCTGGAACTATTCTCCTCGAGAAGGGAAACGTTGAAAGGAAACTTGTTCAAGGTCTTCAATATCATGAGCCATTCTGGATGAAGAAACTGTTCCATGTTGAGAAGCAAACAAAACCAGTTCAGTATCATTGGCAAGAAAATTCAAAACAACAGGAGGAGAAATCTTGGGCTGTTACTGAGCCATTGAGGCTGATCGCTCTGCTCTGGCAATCTCCAAACTCTCCAGCTTGGCCTCAGGAAATAAAGACGGTTTTGAAGAAAATCTGACAATTGCAGCCAGATTTTGCTTTACTCTTTCAAGAAAGGGAAATTAAAGAAAACCTGCAGATCTATGTAAATAAATAGACCTTACTTGCTTTTCAAAAACATGAACATCTGCTCCACAAATCCAAGATTCCAGCAATGCGATTTAAGGTTCCCACAATAACCAACATGTGAACAGTTTGAACTCAGTGCTAAACACAGATTACCCTGCCTCAGTTCCGCTATTCTGCAGCTTTCATGTCTTGTGCCTCTTTCTCCCCGCATCGACAAAACCGAGGGGGTGGAGGATGCTGGGACTTAGACAGTCTCTCATATGGATCCGAACTACCACTTTTCATAGTCTGCAGGGTCTTCTGGTAAACCCTGTGGCTTTTTTAATGCAGTGGGTAGTTAGGATTTGGAATGAGCTGCTGAGAATATGGTGGAAGCAGTTCAACCGTGGGTTTCAAAGATCAATTGAATCGTTATCTGGTAAGAAAAGGAAGGAATTATGAAAGGAATTATTCAGCAAGAACAGGGAAAAGGATGGGGTAGGGGGATGACCTGCATTGTTCTTGCAGAGAACCAGTACAGATAGAGGGGCTGAATAGCCTCTTCCTAATTTTTTATTCATTCACAGAATGTGGGTGTCGCTGGTTTATTGCCCCAAGGGCAGTGAAGAGTCAATCACGTTGCTGTGGGTTTGGAGTCACATATAGGCCAGACCAGGTAAGGATGGCAGTGTAATCTTTCAAAATGACTATTCTGAGAGCTTCAGTCATCATCAACAGTCACACAGTGCTTTTTTGAGTGTTAGTGAGGTACCGACATCATGAGAAAATATAGATATCATGAAGAAATATAAATATCATCAGGAAATATAGATGAACTACCTGTCACTTTGTTGCTGTTTGTTAATTCAGCTCAGCTTGATAATATTTGACTCTGTAAATCTCTGTGCTACAGAATAAATCATTGTGAGAGACACAGTGACATGATAACGTACTGAAGTAACATAAGGATATGTTGATTCTTGTCCACTCTTATCTTGCCTGCACTGTTGCTGCTTGTACTGGGGATAATGGATTTGGTACCAGAAAAAAATGATTCTCTCTCTTTCCCCCTGTAATTCTTTCATGTTGAGAATGACACCTCCTCTCCTTTTCCTTCATATTTTGCAGTATTTTTCTTTGGACTTAACTGTCTTTGGGGATCATTGGACATTATATCTCTACAGATACTAGGTACCTCAGTTGTACCTAGCATTTGTTAGCTGTCAGTTGATCCTCTGTATCTATCAATCCTCCATCCTGAGTATTTAGCCTTTTATAGAATACAATTTCATTTTATATTTCTTATTAAATAATATTTTAAGTCCCATTGTGGTATCCTGCCATTCTTTTGCCTTTGCTATATTCTTTTCGGCACCGTTTCAATTTGCTGGCAGACTTGTTAGCTCTGGTCTTCACTTGTCGACATTGTATTCATTTGTCAATGAGTTGTCATGACTAGAAAGTTCGTTCAGGTGTCATTACAGAATATATTGTCCCTAAACCCAATCGATTGTGGTTTTAAATCTTTCCCCTCTTTTTGCTATTTCCCAGCTAATTTTCCTGATGTTTATTTCTGTTCCTTTTGAAATCAGCTCTTCTCCAGACTGTTATACTGGATTTTGTCTTGCTTACCTCAGTCATTAGTTTAAACTATGGCCTGTTATAGACTCTGTCACTCTTGCTCTATTCTCATTGATTGTGTATCAGGATCAATCTACAAAGATGGATCAGTGATTGTGACTGAATTGTGTCTAAGACCAAACAGAGCAACTCTTCCACATTCAGAAAGCACCTCCTTGTCAACTGAAGCTTCCTAATTCGCCACAGTTAAATCCCTACAGATCCCGGGCACCTCAGTCATCTTTCAGACCTGAACATAGACACTTCATTGATTAAGGCAGGCATCATTGTCTAATCCCAGCCTCCTCCGACATTTTCTCTTATATGATGCTCGGTGCTGAGGCTAATGTACCTTTTAGTAAAGTTGGGGGGTTACCTAGCAGGTTATCATTTTGTAATTAGCCAGGCAGACTATTTCTAAAACTTATTCACAGAATCACATAATTATTATGGTACAAGAGGCCATCTGACCCATCGTGCCTGCACCTAGAGGCAATCTCTTCCTTTTACCCATTCCCCTACATGACCATTTCCATCCAAATACCAAATAACCATCCAATGCCTTAGTTGAACCTGCATCCACCACATTTCTAGTCAGCGTGTTCCAGTCCCTCCCACACGTTATGGGGAAGGGTGTTTTCTCACAAATGGCCATTACTGAAAAGGCCAGTATTTGTTGCTCATCAATTGTCCTTTAACTGAATGGTCTGCCAGGCCACTTCAGAGAGCAGTTAAGAGTCAATCTCATTGCAGTGGGTCCAGAGTCACATGGAGGTTGGACCAGGTAAAAGCTGCCTGGAAGGACAAGGGCAGCAGATACATGGAAACACCTCCCCCTGTCAGCTCCCCTCTGAGCCACTCACTATCCTGACTTGGAAATATATCACCATTCCTTCAATGTCACTGGGTCAATATTCTGGAATTCCCTCCCTGATGACATCATGGATCAACCCACAGCACGTGGACTGCAGGTTCATTAAGGCAGCTCACCCCCACTTTCTCAAGGGGCAACTAGGGACAAGCAATAAATGCTGGGCCCAGCCAGAGACGCGTGAATGAAGAAAAAAAAACAGAGTTCCTTCCTGAAATGTCATTAGTGACCCAGCTGGAAGTTTCTGGATCATTGGTGATAGCTTTCTGGCCACCATCACATAAGAGTAGTTTTCAATTCCAGAATTTGTATTAATTGAACTGAAGTCCCTTCAGTTGCTGGGAAAAGATGTGAACCCTTGGGTACAGAGTATTAGATCCTGGATTATTAACACAATGCTTCCAGCTCTCTCCACCCAAGCAGCTCCTGTGTCTGTGCATTGAGCCAGAGCAACAACATTATTGCTTCAACTGATCTTATTGGGATGATACTTTCAGAGATGCATTCTGTGGTGTTTCTGTTGCAGAGGGGTGTTGTCACAGTGACGCCAAAATGTGTCCTTCAGACACAGGAAACAGCTTTGAGTTCTCCCTTGGTGTTTTTTTTAAAATTAAATAAGACAAAAGAATCATGAGAAAATATGATAAAAGAATCACGCAAACCCAAAAGGATTTTGGTTTCGCTTTCAGTTAGTTGGTGGTTTCTTGCTGACTGTTGGAGCTTCACTTCAGCTCTGACAAAGAGTCTTCTAGACATGAAACATCTCTCTCTGTGGATGCTGCCTTACCCACTGTGATCTCCAGAATTTGTTGTTCTCACTTGGAGCTGAAAGCTTGAGGACTCTGCTGCTCAAGTGAAGTCTTAGACGGTGAGGCTTCCTCTTAAAAATCAAAAGGGACAGATTGTTTCATTCTTCTGGATTGGAGAGAGACAACACGTGGGAATAATATCCGCATAACTGTTCTGCTGAATTTACCTTTGCCAAGGATATGTTTATGGGATGCTGCCTGCTTTGGAATGGCCGATGGTTAGTGCTTCAGTAATATATTATCTTGTGAAGTATTTCCATATAGTAAAGTAATGGTAATTCTTCCTTTTGTTGTATTTTCAATGTTTCAGAGCAATAAAGTGTGCTTTGATTAAGGTTTAGTGGTTGACTGATTGAATCACATTTGGAACACAGTATCTTACATTTGCCTTTTGTCTGGGCTATCTCCATAATATACTTTGGATGGGGTTGGGTCTAGTCCGTAACAATACGAATGTATAAACTCCATGTTTTTATCACTGTCCAATGTGCCATTATGCCTTGAGTTGCTGGGCTCTGCTCTCTACAATTCCCCTGGAACACTGAGCCATCCTTCAATTTTGACCAAAGCTTTCAACTTGCTTTCTGACACAGTGCTGGTTCCATTGGGTGACCATTCTGCTGTTAACTACACAAAGCACTGTGGTATCTGAAGGGCTTCTGTTCATGGGGTTTAAGGAATAGGAACAATCTGGGCCTGTTAACATTTGCCAAACTCATTGCCATGTGGCACAATTCCATTATTTCATGACTATCTGAACGTTTACATCCCTGGTCCAGGAAAATCTAATCACGCAGGAGCAAGCTGTGAATTCGACTTTTCATCAATCCCTCCAGCAACAACTCTCGTACCTGTCTCGTTTACCATTCCACTGGCATCATTGTGAAATGCCAACCTTAAAATAAACTTTTACATTAAACACTGACATTTTGCAATGAATTATTCTGCTATTACCAAAGAGGAAGCCATAACCTCTCCTGGCAACTGTTTGTTTTCGAAAGGGCAGAGTGCTTATTTGTGAGTGTTTGCTTCAGATTGTGTATGTGAGTGACAGAGAGAGAGAGAGAGAGGGGGGAGAGAGAGAGAGAGAGAAAAAGGCAGAGCTGTTGGAAGGTGTCTGCAGTGGGACCCTAGTCTTTACTCCCTCCTGCTGTTCCTGACTGTGAGCTTGTCTTTCTATGAAAGAGGAATTTGTCTCAATTGTCACACAATACTTTCTCATCTCACTGTTGCTGACTGACAGTTTTCCCTCTGAAAGCTGAGGCATTCCACAGCAGTATTGACCCAGGGTGGATCGAATGTCTGTCCCGAGAAAATAAATACGGGAGAGCTAGGGATTAGGATCACCATCTCCCCAGATTTGACCTCGATTCTCCCTGAGTTGTAGATGGCTGGCTTCGAGACAGCCGTGAGCAAAGCCTAGACATGAATAATTTCAGCAAGAAGTCACATGTGGTAGAGCTCAGCGTCCCCGATTCTGATAAAACCAGACAACCATCAAGAAAATGTAACACCAAACAAAATAAAAGCAAAGAACTGAAGATGCTGGAACATCAGAAACAAAAACAGGAATTCCTGGTGAAACTCATGGAGAGAGAAACCATTAATACATCAGGTCCAGGCACCCTTCTTCAGAATGAAATCAGAAGTCACATGAAACCAGGTTATAGTCCAACAGGTTTATTTAAAGCCACAAGCTTTCAGAGCGCTGCCCCTTCATCAGGTGTCCAGTCCCTTGATCGTGAAGTGAAGGACTTTAATCAAGGAACCTCCTACTATCACCCCAAGGTGACAGACAGAGGAGCTGCCAAACCATCACACACATTGCCCAGTGATGGACCTGTCTTTCCTTGGATTAATCTCTGTGGCAGTGGATTGAGGCCCTGAACTGATTCCAATCTGTCCAATTGGCCACCTAGGGCAGCAAGGTGGGAGGATCACCCAGGGTGTTTCCCATCCTGAACTACATTCAGGTGTGGCACCTCCATCTCGAAAACCTTTCCCACATTTAGATCCATCACTAGTGACAGCAGGAGGTCTTATCATTGAATTTTAATCATTGTAAGAATACCTAATTAAATCTTCAGCTAGAACAAATGTCTCAAAAACACTCTTGACCAAACACCACATTTCCATTGTCGGAAATCTGTGCTTTAAACAAGAGAGACAAACACTCCCTTTCATTTACTTTACTGTTGAATTCACTTCACCTTCCAAACCCACTTCCATCTGGAAGGACAAAGGCAGCAGATACATGGGAACACCATCCCCTGCAAGTTCCCCTCCAAGCCACTCACTATCCAGACTTGGAAATATAGTAGGGTTGGGAGTTGAGGACTAGGAAGAGTAGGTGAGAAGCTGGAGTTTGAGGCCTGGGGCAGATAACCCACAATTTAATGAGTGAGGGACTGAATGGCCTCCTCCATTTTGATGAAGTTTCTTGACCATAACTGAGCCAAGGCTTGACTAGAATGACATTTTGGGATGCATTACCTCACGTTTACCCTGTGAGAGAGTGATGGGTTAAAGGAGATGCTCTGTTATACACAAACCAGAGAAGGGCACACCTGTAACACAATATGATCAACTATCCAAATCTAGAAATTAATCATCAATTATTGAATCCATTTCAACTTGCTGTTTCTTGGACTGGATATTATGCCGAGGTTCCTTCTGCCTTTCAGATCACAAACTGACATTGTGACCAAGTGCGTTTGTTTGATCTGATGTCCAGGCCAACCTTCCATCCTCTGTCAATATGACCAAAACAGAAGAAGATCCCATTACAGCCTGTTGGATCTTGCTGTGCAGGGATTAGACATAAAATGGCAGCAGCACCCATAACCGGAATGTCCTGGACATCCTGGATCGGGTACATACATGGAAGCTCTTCCCTTCAGAGAGTGAAAGGAGGAGATGGGATTGGGGGGGGGGCGGTGGATTGTTGGGGGGGGGTGGGTGTGAATGTTTCAGAGGAGATTGAGGGGGAGGGACAGTTTGTCCTCCTCCCTGACTTTGCCCAAGTTAGAATTAGACAGCGTGAGTTAATGTAATAGGGTATCTGCTGATCCTATCAGCCCAAGGAAATTATCTAAGTTTTAAATGGGTTCTGTCACTTCTAATTATCACAAATGACAGAGCATTTTCTCATGCAATTTATTAGGGTGGATAGAAATGAATACTCCTGAATCCATTAAAAGTGTGTAGATTAGCCAGTTTAAGGATTTGGCATTTACTATTCATTAATAAAAATTAAAGACTTTAACGGTGCAGTTCTGTGCCAATTGTACATGTGCAGATAGTGCTCAGATAGTCTGCAGTCAGACAGTCACTAAAGACTGCATCTGGCTGGTTACCTGCATATGCGCAATCCTCTCTCTCATTCTGGGTCCCACATCTCTACATTAAATCCAACCAGTGGCACTGACCAAAGCTTTGTAAAATTGGTTTAAGACCAACTCATCAATTTTTTTGTTAGAAATCATGACTCAGTCAATGTCTGGAAACAGCTGTTGGTGTACTGGTGGTAGAATCCAGAGAACAATGGATGTATTAATTTCAGCTACAGCGTGAGACCCATTAAGAAAAACTTCTAGACTGATAGAGCCATACAGCATGTAGACAGACCCTTCAGCCCATCCACTCCATAATCCCAAACTAAACAAGTACCACCTGCTTGCTCCTGGCCCAGATCCTTCCAACCCTTTCCTATTCATGAGCTTACTTAAATGTTCTTTAAACATTGTAACCGTACGTACATCTTAACATAGAACATAACAGCGTAGTACAGGCCCTTCAGCCCTCGATGTTGTGCCACCCTGTCATACTAATCTGAAGCCCATCTAACCTACACTATTCCATGTACGTCCATTTGCTCGTCCAATGACGACTTAAATGTACTTAAAGTTTTAGATTACTTAGTGTGGAAACAGGCCCTTTGGCCCAACAAGTCCACCCTGACCCGCCGAAGTGCAACCCCCCAAGACCCATTCTCCTACATTTACCCCTTCACCTAACACTAGGGGCAATTTAGCATGGCCAATTCACTTAATCTGCACATTTTTGGACTGTGGGAGGAAACCGGAGCACCCGGAGGAAACCCACGCAGACACGGGGAGAAGTTGGCAAATCTACTGGCAGGCAAAGTCATACCCTTACTACTTTGAGTAAAGAAACTTCCTCTGACATCTATCCTATATCTATCACCCCTCACTTTAAAGATTTCCCCCCTGTGCTCACCGTCACCATACTTGGAAAAAGGCTCTCCCTATCCACCCGACCTAATCCTCTGTTTATCTTATATGTCTCTGTTAAGCCACCTCTCAACCTTCTTCTCTCTAACAAAAACAGCCTCAAGTTCCTCAGCCTTTCCTCGTAAGACCTTCCCTCCATACCAGGCAACATCCTAGTAAATCCCCTCTGCACTCTTTCCAAAGCTTTCATTAGTGGGCGGCACGGTGGCACAGTGGTGAGCACTGCTGCCTCACAGCGCCAGAGACCCGGGTTCAATTCCCGCCTCAGGCGACTGACTGACTGTGTGGAGTTTGCACATTCTCCCCGTGGCTGCGTGGGTTTCCTCTGGGTGCTCTGGTTTCCTCCCACAGTCCAAAGGTGTGCAGGCCAGGTGAATTGGCCACGCTAAATTGCCTGTAGTGTTAGGTTAGGGGTATGGGTGGGTTGCGGGTTGGTGTGGACTTGTTGGGCCAAAGGGCCTGTTTCCACACTAATGTAATCTAATCTAATCTAAATCCTTCCTATAATGTGGTGACCTGTACAAGATATTTCAAGTGCGGCCGCACCAGAGTTTTGTACAGCTGCAGTATAACTTCATGGTTCTGGAACTCGATCCCTCCATTAATAAAAGCTAAAACACTGTAAGCCTTCTTAACAACCCTGTCAACCTGGGTGGCAACTTTCAAGGATCTGTGTACATGGACACAGAGATGTCTCTGCTCATCTACGCTACCAAGAATCTTACCATTAGTCCAGTACTTTGCATTCCGGTGAAGTGAATCACCTCACACTTGTCCGCATTAAACTCCATTTGCCACCTCTCAGCCCAACTCTGCACTTATCTATGTCTCTCTGTAACCTATAACATCCTTAGTCACTGTCCACAACTCCACTGACATTAGTGTCATCTGCAAATTTACTAACCCACCCTTCTACGCCCTCATCCAGGTCGTTTATAAAAATGACGAACAGCAGTGGATCCAACACCGACCCTTGCGGTACACCACTAGTAACTGGACTCCAGGATGAACATTTCCCATCAACCCCCACCCTCTGTCTTCTTTCAGCAAGCCAATTACTGATCCGAACTTTTATATCTCCCACAATCCCATACCTCCGCATTTTGTACAATAGCCTACTGTGGGGAACCTTATCAAACGCCTTGCTGAAATCTATATACACCACATCAACTGGTTTACTCTCATCTACCTGTTTGGTCACCTTCTCAAAGAACTCAATAAGGTTTGTGAGGCACGGCCTACCCTTCACAAAACCATGCTGACTATCCCTAATCAAATTATTCTTTCCTAGATGATTATAAATCCTATCTCTTATAACCTTTTCCAACACTTTATCAACAACTGAAGTAAGGCTCACTGGTCTATAATTATGTGTGTTGTCTCTACTCCCCTTCTGGAACAGGGGAACCACATTTGCTATCCTCCAGTCTTCTGGCACTAATACTATACACAATGACGATTTAAAGATCAATGTCAAAGGCTCGGCAATCTCCTCCCTGGCTTCCCAGAGGATCCTAAGATAAATCCCATCTGGCCCACAGGACTTATCTATTTTCACACTCTGCAGGATTTCTAATACCTCTTCCTTGTGAACCTCAATCCCATCTAGTCTAGTACCCTTATCTCAGTATTCTCCTCAACAATATTGTCATTTTCTAGAGTGAATACTGTCAAAAAATATTCATTAAGTGCTTCCCCTATCTCCTCTGACTCCACACACAACTTCCCACTACTATCCTTGATTGGCCCTAATCTTACTCTCATCATTCTTTTATTCCTTAAATACCTATAGAAATCCTTAGAGTTTACCCTGATCCAATCCGCCAACAACTTCTCATGTCTCCTCCTGGCTCTTCTGAGCTCTCTCTTTAGGTCTATACTGGCTACCTTGTAACCCTCAAGCTCCCTAACTGAGCCCTCACATCTCATCCTAACATAAGACTCCTTCTTTCTCTTGACCAGAGATTCCACTTCCTTCGTAAACCACAGCTCCTGCGCTCTACAGATTCCTCCCTGCCTGACAGGTACATCCTTATCTCAGACACTCAGGAGCTTTTCCTTGAATAAGTTCCACATTTCTAATGTGCCTATCTCCTGCACTTTCCTTCCCCATCCTATGCTTCCTAAATCTTGCCTTTCCCCCAGCTGTAACTCTTGCCCAGTGGTATACACCTATCCCTTTCTATCACTAAAGTAAACATAACAGAATTGCGATCGCTATCACCAAAGTGCTCACCTACTTCCAAGTCTAACACCTAGCCGGGCTCATTACCCAGTACCAAATCTAATGTGGCTTCGCCCCTTGTTGGCCTTTCGACATATTGTGTCAGGAAGCCCTCCTGCACACACTGGACAAAAATTGACCCATCTATAGTACTCGTACCATAGTATTCCCAGTCAATATTTGGAAAGTTGAAGTCCCCCATGACAACTACCCTGTCTCTCTCACGCTTATCGAGAATCATCTTTGCTATCCTTTCCTCTACATTTCTCGAACTATTCAGAGGCCTATAGAAAACTCCCAGCAGGGTGAACTCTCCTTTCCTGTTTCTAACCTCAGCCCATACTACCTCAAATCAAATTCTTGCTTGACGATGCCATCTTGCGTCCCTGAAACTTGATTTTGGACCTCCCTACTCTTAACCTTTTCTATACTTGAACTACAATTTTGATTCCCACCCCTCTACTGGATTAGTTTAAACCCACCCCAATAGCCTTAGCGAATTTCCCCCCCAGGATATTATTACCCCTCTGGTTCAGATGAAGACCATCCTGCTTGTAGAGGTCCCACTTTCCCCGGAAAGAGCCCCAATTATCCAAGAATCCAAAACCCTCCTCCTGCACCATCCCTGCAGCCACATGTTCAACTCCTCTCTCTCTCCCTATTCCTTGCCTCACTAGCACGGGCAGCAAACCAGAGAAAACAACTCTATTCATCTTAGCTCTAAGCTTCCACCCTAGCTCCCTGAATTTCTGCCTTAAATCCCCATCTCTCTTCCTACCCATGTAGTTGGTGCCTATGTGGACCATGACTTGGGGCTGCTCCCCCTCCCTCCTAAGGATCCCAAAAACACGATCAGAGACATCACGAACCCTGGCACCTGGGAGGCAACACACCAATTGTGAATCTCTCTCGTCCCCACAAAACCTCCTATCTGTCCCCCTAACTATAGAGTCCCCAATGACTACTGCTCTGCTCCTCTTCCCCCTTCCACAACTGCTGCTGGCAACGCATTCCATGCTCTCTCAACTCTCCATGTAAAAAACCTGCCTCTGGCATCCCCCTCTATACTTTGCTCCAACCAGCTTAAAACTATGACCCCTCGTGTTAGTCATTTCTGCCCTGGGAAATAGTCTCTGGCTATCGACTCTATCTATGCCTCTCATTATCTTGTACACCTCAATTAGGTCCCCTCTCCTCCTCCTTTTCTCCAATGAAAAATGTGCGAGCTCAGTCAACCTCTCCTTATAAGATAAGCCCTCCAGTCCAGGCAGCATCCTGGTAAACCTCCTCTGAACCCGCTCCAAAGCATCCACATCTTTCCTATAACAGGGCGACCAGAACTGGATGCAGTATTCCAAGTGCGGTCTAACCAAAGTTTTATAAAGCTGCAACAAGATCTCACGACTCTTAAACTCAATCCCCCTGTTAATTAAAGCCAAAACACCATATGCTTTCTTAACAACCTGTCCACTTGGGTGGCCATTTTAAGGGATCTATGTACCTGCACACCAAGATCCCTCTGTTCCTCCACACTGCCAAGAATCCCATCCTTAATCCTGTACTCAGCTTTCAAATTCGACCTTCCAAAATGCATCACCTCGCATTTATCCAGGTTGAACTCCATCTGCCACCTCTCAGCCCATCTCTGCATCCTGTCAATGTCCCGCTGCAGCCTACAACAGCCCTCTATACTGTCAACGACACATCCAACCTTTGTGTCATCATTCAGTGGCTCAGTGGTTAGCATTACTGCCTCACATCACCAGGATCCTGGGTTCAATTCCCGCCTCAGGCAACTGACTGTGTGGAGTTTGCACATTCCCCCGTGTCTGTGTGGGTTTCCTCCCACAGTCCAAAAATGTGCAGGTTAGGTGAATTGGCCACGTTAAATTGCCCGTAGTGTTAGATGTAGGGGAATGGGTATGGGTGGGTGGGTGCGTGTCGATGTTGACTTGTTGGGCCGAAGGGCCTGTTTCCACACTGTAAGTAATCTAATCTAATCTGTGGTAAGGTGAAGTTGCAATAAGATGTTCCTCAAAGAAAGTTATTGTTTTACTTACTTCAACAGACTTTGTAAATGTTCCTCAGCAGCACAGTGATAGAAGATTGAGGGAGAAAGGCTTTGGGAAGAGAGTGGAGGGGATTGACTTCGACATGATCTGGTAAAGCTTCCTCTTGTATACAGGTGAGTCAAAAGATTGGTTCAGTCAATTTAGCTTCAGTTGGTCCATTTCTGACACTGCTTTAGGCCCATAATGTACAGTTATTTCCAAATACTTACAATGAGCCATCTGATCATCAGCTGTCCTGTTGAGTTTCCTTCAGCCTGTCCTAGGGTTTGTTGCTTGCTTCACCACCACCCACTTTGATGCTACAATTTGGTTAATCTTCAACCACCTCAAACCAACGACTTCAAACTTGTACAAAGTGGTGGGTAAATGACAGTGGGGATAACCCGGAACTGATTCACAGCTGCAGCCTTCAAACTTTGGTTTAACTTGTTCATTAGAGCTTGAGATAAAATGACACAGGATTGTATAAATTACTCCGCTGCTAATTTCTGATATGAGGACATAGCAAAACCATCAAAGCTGTTTCAGTTAACTTAGCAACACAAGATTCTATAAATTTATATTTATCAATAAAATCCAGTGGGGTAGCATAGTGGCTCAGTGGTTAGCACTTCAGCCTCACACTGTCAGGGACTCAGGTTCGATTCCAGCTTCAGGCGATTGTCTGTGTAGAGTTTGCACTTTCTCCCCATGTCTGCCTGAGTTTGCTCCGGTTTCCTCCCACAGTCCAAAAGCGATGTGCAGATCGGGTGGATTGGTCATGCTAAATTGCCCATTAGTCAAAGGGAAATGGGTTGCTCTTTGGAGGATTGGTGTGGACTTGTTGGGTCTGTTTCCACACTGTAGGGAACCTAATCTAATCATCAATAAATTTATAGAAAAGCAAGTATGAGACTGGAAATCTGAAACAGAAGTAGGTGGCAGATCTAAGTGAGGTGCTCAATTGAAGATTTGGTGCAGATAGGGTGGACTGAATGGTGGTCCTCTTTGTTGCAATCATTCCATGATAATGTGAGAGGCAATTGATCCAAGAACTTAAATTGGTCTTTCTCTCTACAGACACCGTTCAGTTAATAAATGTGTTTCACTTCTATTTCTGATGCGGGAATCTCAGCTATTTCTTCTGTCTGTCCTGACCACTGTTTGCTCATGATCCTCGCATTTTGTTTGAATATTTTAGTTCATCCATTGTTCCCAAAGCATAATCATGACATTCTTTACTCCCATGGTAGTGCACTGCAGTGAGCAATAGTGATGTTTAGCTCTACAGAGCCCTGCTTAGACATACCTGGGATATTGTGTTTAGTTTTGGTTGCCTCATTATAGGAAGGATGTGGAAGCCCCAGAGAGGGTACAGAGGTGATTTACCAGGATGCTGCCTGGGCTGGAGGGTGTGTCTGATGAAGAGAGGTTGAGGGAGCTGGGGCTTTTCTCATTGGAGCGAAGAAGGATGAGAGGTGACTTGATAGAGATGTCCATAGTTGAGAGGCGTAGATAGAGTGAACAGCCGGAGACCTTTCCCCCTGGCAGAAATGTCTGTCACAAGGGGTCCTAATTTTAAGGTGATTGGAAGAAGGTTTAGGGGAGCTGTCAGAGGTCGGTTCTTTACACAGAGTGGGGTGAGTGTGTGGAATGCACTGCCAACAGTTGTAGTAGAGTCAGAGACATTAGAGATATTTAAGCAACTCTTGGATAGGCAGATGTATGATAGTACAATGAAGGGTATGTAGGTTAGTCTGATCTTAGAGTAGGATAATAGTTGGTACAACATCGAGGGCCAAAGGGCCTGTACTGTGCTGTGCTGTTCTATGTTCTATCATTCAGAAATGAGGGATTCAGATTCGGAATGTGGGATCAAGGACTCAGTTATAAAGTGATAGAGATATACAGCATGGAAACAGGCCCTTCAGCCCAACTTATCCATGCTGTCCATTTTTCACAATTAAGCTAATTGTCTGCGTTTGGTCCATATCCCTCCATCCCTATCGCATCCATGAGCCTGTCCAAATGTTTCTTAATGACAAAATTGTACTTGCCTCCATTACTACCTCTTTTCAGACACTCACCACCCTCAGGACCCTTGTGGATCTCTCCACTCTCACCTTAAACTTACGCAAGCTGGTTTTAGATTCCCCTAACATGGTTTCTACCTTAGCTATGCTACTTATGATTTTGTAGACCTCCAAAAAGTTCTCTCTCAATCTCCTATGCTCTAGTGAACAAAGTCCAGGTTTATCCAGCCTCTCCTCTTAACCCAAACCTGCCAGGCCAGGTAGCATCCTAGTAAATCTTTTCTGTACTCTTTCTCATCTGGTAACATTCTTTCTATGGTAGGGTGACCAAAACTGCACACTGTACTCCAAATGTGGCCTCACTAACATCTTGTCCACTGCTTAAACTCCAGTGGAACATTAAAATAACTTGAAGAATTAAGGCCTCACCACCAGAGAAGCTTGACACTCAGATCAGAATGGGAACTTATGCAGAGATATGTAGATGAACCTCTAAGGTAAGCCATGCCCTCAGCAGTCATGTGCTGGTACTCTACTAGAAGGTCAGAACCTGTTCGCTTTGGAGCACACTGCTCAGTCACCTCACTCTTGTGCACAGTCTTATTAATAAATATGATTTTAACAGTGCGCCAGATGTCTGGCTTCAGTTGGTAATGAAGACCTCACATATTCATATTGGGAAGGTAGTGACCAAGTGGTGAGGTCATTGGACTATGCATCTGGAATGCCAGATCAATATTCTGTGGAGATTGGTTGGAATACCACCAATTTAAAAAATGGCATCTCAAAAAAAAACACTAGTCTAATGGAGACTGTGTGACCATTACCAATTGTTGCAAAAACCCACCTGGTTCACTAATGCTTTTATCGAAGGAAATCTGCCATCCTTACCTGGGTCTGGCCAACACATGACTCCAGTCCCACAGCAATGGGGTTGACTTTTAATTGCCCTCAGGGCATGATATCTCTTTGGCATGGACAGGTCGGACCGAAGGGTCTGTTTCCATGCTGTACATCTCTTATGACTCTATAAGACCCATATCCCAAGAACAAATAAAAAGAAACACACTTCAGTTTTTCTGTTCCTAATGAGAAGATTGTACATCACCTGCTCAGTGCAGAATACAATGCACTAGAAAATCAATTCACGTCATCAGGTTGGATGTGATGTTAATAATTATACTCATGAGAAAACTTCCTACTTCTCCAATAGCTTCACCAGCTGTTCTGGTTAAAGTTAAAACAAAGAAATGGCAGATGGAGTTCAATCCAGGCAAATGCAAGGTGATGTATTTTTGAAGATCCAATTCAAGAGCAAACTATACAGTAAATGGAATAGTCCTGGGGAAAATTGATGTACAGAGAGATCTGGGTGTACAGGTCCATTGTTTGCTGAAGGTGGCAACGCAGGTCAGTGAGTGGTCAAGAAGGTATACGGCATGCTTCCCTTCATCGGATGGGATATTGAGTACAATTGTTGCTTGGTCATGTTACAGTTGGATAAGACTTTGGTTCGGCTGCATTTGGAATACTGTGTACAGTTCTGGTCACCACATTACCAAAAGGATGTGGATGCTTTGGAAAGGGTACAGAGGAGGTTCACCAGGATGCTGCCTGGCATGGAGGGTGCTAGCTATGAAGAGAGATTGAAAAGATTAGGATTATTTTCATTAGAAAGATGAAGGTTGAGGGGAGACCTGATTGAGATCAACAAAATCATGAGGGGTATAGACAGAGTGGATAGCAAGAAGCTTTTCCCCAGAGTGGGGGACTCAATTACTAGGGGTCACGAGTTCAAGGTGAGAGGGGAAAGTTTTAAGGGAGGCATGCGTGGTAAATTCTTTACACAGAGGGTGGTGGGTGCCTGGAACGCATTGCCAGTGGACGTGGTAGGGGCAGGTACGATAGAGTCATTTAAGATGTTTCGAGACAGATACATGAACGGGCAGGGAGCAGAGGGATACAGACCCTTAGAAAATAGGCGACAGGTTTAGATTGAGGATTTGGATTAGCACAGACTTGGACAGCCAAAGGGCCTGTTCCTGTGCTTGAAGGTTCTTTGTTCTTATCTGAAGCAGAAGAAACCAACATAACCCTAGTGCAGATTATTACAAACCCGAAAAACAGCCAATAATAAATTGTTCTGTGTGTCCATGACCCAATTAGGCTGTTCATGCTTACAGGAATAGATACAGGCTGAGGTGATCAACAAATCTCTTAAGCAGCAGCAGTTCCTAGGATCCTTAGGCAGGGAGAGCTGCTTTTAATTAGAAATATAAAGATGGATGATTGTTCAGACGTGTTGATTAAGGGATCTCAAAGTACAGCCCCTACTGACTATCTCCTCATTCTATCCCTTGTCCATATAAGGAATGGGCACTTGGATTGATATGGCCCCTATTCACAGCTCTCAAACATTCACTTCGAGTGAAGAATCACATTTTTTTTTAAATGAATGCTCTCAGATCCTAAGACATACAGCCAATGGTGAGATACAGCCAATGGTGAGCCAGTTGGAAAATACGGTGAGATCGGAAGAATTAGATTCTCACCAAGAGAAACAGTTTGGTTTCACCACAAAGGTTTGACCAGCAGGATGTGAGCTTTATCCATGAATGGTGAGGTTTGATTTGATTTGATTTATTATTGTCAGATGCAGCGAGATACAGTGAAAAGTATTGTGTTGTGTGCTAACCATGCAAATCATATCTTACATAAGTACATCAAGGTGATAGAAGGGAATACAGAATATTCTGATATAGCTACAGAGAAAGTGCAGAGACAGATGAACTCTAACTTATGAGGGGTCTGTTCATAAGTCTGATAACAACAGGGAAGAAGCTGTTCTTAAACCTGTTGGTATGTGTTCCAGTCTTTTGCCTGATGGAAGAGGGTGGGAGAGAGTATACCGGGTGGGAGGGGGTCTCTGATGATGTTGGTTACTTTCCCTAGGCAGCGAGAAGTGTAGATGGAGCCAATGAAATGGGAGGCTGGTGTGTGAGATGGACTGGCCTGTGTACACAACTCTCTATTATTTTTTCCACTCTCAGGCAGAGCAGTTGTCATACCAACCTGTGATGCATCTGGATAGGATGCTTTCCACAGTACATTTATATAAATTAGTAAAAGTCATTGTGGACATGCCAAATCTCCTCAACATTCAGAGGCATTGGAGTCCTCTCTTTAATGTGGGTGGACCAGGACAGATTATTGGTGATCGTCACCCCCCAGTAATGTGTTGGTCTTGACCATCTCCACCTCAGCCCCACTGATACAGACAGGGGCATGGCCTCCACTCTGCTTCCTGAGGTCAATGACCAGCTCCTTCATTTTGCTGCCGTGGAGGGAGAGAGTGTTGTCTTTACACTATGCCACAAAGCTGTCTATCTCTTTCCTGTATTTGGTTCTTGTCATTGTTGAAGATCTGACCCACTACAGTCGTGTCATCAGCAAATTTGTAAATGGAGTTTGGGTTGAATTTGGCCGCACAGACTGAGTGTATAAGGAGTACAGTAAGGGGCTGTGTATGCAGCAGGGCACCATGGTTGAGGATTATTGAGGAAGAGATATTTTTGCCTATCCTATTTGCACACATTAATATCTCACTGATGCCTAATCGCACTGTGGTTAGATACAGACAGTGGAGAGAACTGGATGGTGACAATAGCAGATGCGAAAAATCTGACCAGTAACTAGCACCCACAGCTCAGCAACATCTTCTCTGGGCTTTCCTGTTGGCCACTGTTCCCCAACCTATCAGAGCATGGTTCATGGGCAGTGACTGCCTACCAGAGAGATTGGTATCAGCGCTGCACCACCCTCACCCTGAGACCTCAGTTATTCTAGAGTTCACCTTTTCAATGCTGCACCAACACCTTACAGAGCAATACCAATGCTGACAGGCACCCAGCTGGTGCATGGAAACAGGCTGCAACCCAGAGATTTCCACTTGCTTTTTTACTGCTCCCTCTCTTTGCACTTTCTTTTGATGCCCACAACATCTCTGCCTTCCCTTGCCTGTCATCACAGACAAAGTTGCCCAGAGGAAGGTGACTCTGGTCAGTAAGGGGCTGGTCTGAACTCAGTCAGAGAAAGGTATCATGGAGTCCCAAGTGAGAGAGAAGGAAGCACAGAGATCAGAAAAGGGAGAGTCATCTCTGGAGGATGAGCTAGATGAGACGGTGCTGCATTCAGAAGTGAGAGAGGTAGTCTAGGAGCCTCGGCAGTGTTAGTATGAGTGTGAGATATCATTAAATCCCTAAGTGCAGGTAGAGGCCATTCAACCCATTGAGTCTGCACCTTCCCTGTGAAGAGCATCCTGCCTATCCTCTACATTTCCCATGGCCAATCCTAACCTGCACATCTTCGGACTGTGGGAGGAAACGAGAGCCCTCAGAGGAAACCCACGCAGACTCAGGGAGAACATGCAAGCTCCACACAGCCAGTCACTCTGAGGCTGGGATCGAACACTGGTTCCTCATGCTGTGAGACAACAGTGCTAATCAGTCAGCCACCATTACTCCCACAGCAGAGAGAAGATGGTGGCATTTACCCTGGTGAGTGCAGTCAGTCATTCACCTTCTTGCAGCTGTGTTCCTCTGGACTGTGGATCCCACACTGTCCTAGGAGCGTGTGGGGGAGGTAGTTATTTCAGAGTAGGCAGCAGCATTTGAAATAGTTTGTGACCCCGTGTGAAAGGCGTGAAGTGACAGTCCCAACACTATTTTAGCACCACTGCCGAGTGCAGGAGACCACAAGAATGGTATGGTGGGGGACTGGGGAGACTTGATAAAAGTGAGCAAACCAGAAGTTGGTAAGAAACTCTGTGTTAGGTCTCACAGAGGGGAAACTCCCCAGGATTAACCCTTAGGCAAATTTTTAGTAAAACTCAACCCAATGTCTATTTTAGAACTCAAGGATCCCCAACTACTTCGACCTATTGAAGCACATTTTTGCTGGGATCGTCATGTTGTGGGGAAAATGTAAACCAAACATAAGCACAGCAAGATCCCACAAACTGTAACGTGATAAAGGGCAGATGATCTGCTATTGTCTTGCTGATTGAGAAGTCCATATTCGCCAAGATACTGCAGATATTCCTGCTTCAAAATAAAACACACAGAGTGCCCCAGAAGCTGTCCACCCACTCAAGAGGCTGATGAGGCCTGGGTTAATATCCCCTTCCACAGACCAGGCCTCTGACAGTGCAGTCCTCACTCTGACACTGGTGTGGGAAAACTGAAGCTCCACACCTCCAGGCTTCCAGTCTGTCAACACCGTGCAATTAAATTATTCCCTCTAATGGATTTATCTAGCTCCTGAGTTGAAATCATTAGGAACAGCACAGGAGCACTCACTTTGTCCTTGCATGTGTCCTGCTCCCCTCAAAGAATATAAATATCTTCACAGACCCTTCGAACACTTTTCATAATTCTTCAGTGATGCTGCTTGATGGCTCCAGGTTGAATTCCCCAATGCATTAACCTCATGTGACACCGCGTTTAAATGCTCCTCTTAATGGATGGCAGCATCAAACCTGGGCCAATGAGATTGCTGCAAAACTCGAGCAAAGCTGCCCAGAGGGGAAAAGCATCCAATTATAGAGAGGTCATGTCAAACCAGGGGCTGGTTTAAGTATATTTACCTGCACACTTCAGTTCCAACACTGCTGTGTAATGTAGCAGGGAGTCTGACTATAAAATACAAGGTTAAAAGAAAGTTTTCAACACTTATATTGCTATCCTTTGAATGCAACCAGTAATTTTATTGGAACGGTGTTTAACTCAATGGTGCCTCAACCAGGGGGTGACTTTTTGAAGCAGGATTTATTTTGAGTGGCTCAGGTGGTTTTCTTGGATTTAATATTTTGAACTGTCACCTTCTCATTTCTGGACTTGAGCCAAGCTCAGGGAATGAAAGCCTTGTTTCTGACTCTCGAGGTCTTGTTTGGAAGCACATAGGCATGGCCCAAACTCATATACAGCTCTCACTAATTTATAACAGGTCGTTCCTAAATTATTGTCTTAAAACAAGCCTAATTGTATTAACTCCATGAATGCATGTTACTCCCAATGCTATGTCAATGCTCAACAGCACAGGCCAGAAGGGGAAGGACCAGGAATAATGCAGTAGTAAAAGGTGAGGACAGCGTAGTCCAACTCCCTCAGTAAAGAGAGAGACAGCTGGTTTAGTTTAACCTGAGCGTCACCGTGCTTCAGGTGAGGGGGGACGTTGAGAAGGAGAGTCTTTCACAGTAATCTTAGTCAGTTTGGGAATTGAACCCACGCTGTTGGTGTCATTGTGCATCACAAAGCAGCCACCCAAGCTATCTGACCCTCTACAACAGTATTACTGCACTGTTGGGCCTTCTAGGACTGAGATGAGGAGAAATGTCTTCACTCAGAGCCTGTGGAATTTTTTGTCACAGAAAGCATTTAAGAACAAAATATCGAAGACTTTCAGGAAAGCTGTGGAACAGACTGTGAGGATCCCTGCGCTGGAGGTTACACAGAACCCGCCTGTCCCTCACAGCTGCATGGTCCCATAGCCACTTGGAGATTCTCACCACATTAACCATTTGTGTTGATGCATTGACTACCAGTTCCAGAAGTCACTCCAGGTCCCCTCCATGAAACAGCGAAAAGCCCTTTCTGGAACAGAAACCAAAATTGCTGGAAAAGCTCAGCAGGTCTGGCAGCATCTGTGGAGAGAAATCAGTTTCTTTTTTGTTGGATAACAGTGTAAAAGGGGAACAATTGGCGATTAAATCAAAACAATGGTATGATTCATGGAGTAATGGGGTTTAATTTTAGTGCATTCCTCCCATGTTGCGACACATTTTTAAGATTAATTTACCAATGGAAAAACTGATAATTTAATCTAGAATTCATTTATATAAATGATTTGGATGTGTGCATAAGAGTTATAGTTAGTAAGTTTGCAATGACACCACTGTGTAGTGGACAGCAAAGAAGATTACTTCAGATTACAACAGAATCTGGACCAGATGGGCCAATGGGCTGAGAAGTGGCAGATGGAGTTTAATTCCAGTAAATGCGAGGTGCTGCATTTTGGAAAAGCTGATCTTAGTAGGACTTATACACTTTATGGTAAGGTCCTAGGGAGCGTTGCTGAACAAAGAGACCTTGGAGTGCAGGTTCATAGCTCCTTGAAAGTGGAGTCGCAGGTAGGTAGGATAGTGAAGAAGGCATTTGGTATGCTTTCCTTTATTGGTCAGAGTATTGAGTACATGAGTTGGGAGGTCATGTTGCGGCTGTACAGGACATTGGTTAGGCCACTATTGGAATATCGCGTGCAATTTTGGTCTCCTTGCTATCGAAAAGATGTGAGAGTTGAAAGGGTTCAGAAAAGATTTACAAGGGTGTTGCCAGGGTTGGAGGATCTGAGCTACAGGGAGAGGCTGAACAGGCTGGGGCTGTTTTCCCTGGAGCGTCGGAGGCTGGGGGGGGTGAACTTATAGAGGTTTACAAAATCATGAGGGGCATAGATAGGGTAAATAGACAAAGTCTTTTCCCTGGTGTGGAGGAGTCCAGAACTAGAGGGGCATAGGTTTAGGGTGAGAGGGGAAAGATATAAAAGAGACCTAAGGGGCAAATTTTTCATGCAGAGGGTGGTGCGTGTATGGAATGAGCTTCCAGAGGAAGTGATGGAGGCTGGTACAATTGCAACATTTAAAAGGCATCTGGATGGGTATATGAATAGGAAGAGTTTAGAGGGATATGGACCGGGTGCTGGCAGGTGGGACTAGATTAGGTTAGGAATCTGGTCTGCATGGACAGATTAGACCAAAGGGTCTGTTACTGTGCTGTGCATCTCAATGACTCTATGACTGTATAATTCCTTTGGATCTTGCCTCTTCTCTGTCAGCCAGCAAAGTGAGTATGCCCTCAAATAGCTCAGTCCAACCTGCTTAATCCAGTGTAGAATATTCTCAGCATTCTGCTTTTTATTAATCCAGAGTGACTCCCAATTTCCACATGCCTACATTTTGAAAGCCACGATCTTGTGCCAATATCCATTGTTTATTCCTGTTGCTGTAACCCTCTCGAACCCAACAATTTCCCCAGCAAATCATATTTTCAACCACTGACCTCATGAGTATGCCCTTTACCTGCCAAGATTGGACCCGCTATATTCCTTTAGAAACACTAACTTTCTCCAGCTCTCTTTCCTTCTTTGAGACCCTTCGTAACCTCCACACATTTGTTCTTTCCTTCTAATATCTCCTTCTTAGTCTCACTGGACTTATTTCTGATTACAATTCCACAAAGTGCCTCCAATGGAGACACTATGCAAATACTCATTAGTGCCGCTGTTTTGGTTCCAAATTTCTAGTAAAATTTATTCTTCAATAAACGTCATGTCTTTTTAGCTTCAAATGTTTATGCAAGCACAGCAAAAAAATACATATTTTAAAAAGAATTGGAAATGATGTGATAAGTGTTTAGTCATAAATTATTGGCAAAGATGTACAGAAAAGCTCTGTGGATTTATTACTTTGTGTCAGAATGTATTTGCTGCAGAGAAAAGTTGGCGATTTATAATTTAAAATATTCTGCATTATATTTTTAGCCAAACATTTCCTTTCCTTTTTTAAATCTATGAATCCAAGCTGGATTAGGGTTCCAATAGTGCAATCCAGGGTGATATGGTGGCTCAGTGCTTAGTACTGCTGCCTCACAGCGCTAGAGACCCAGGTTCGATTCCACCCTCGGGTGACTGGCTGTGTGGAGTTTGCACATTCTCCCTGAGTCTGTGCGGGTTTCCGTCCAAAGATGTGCAGGTTAGGTGGATTGGCCACGTTAAATTGTTAATAGTGTTCAGGGATCTGCAGGCTAGGTGGATTAGCCATGGGAAATGCAGAGTTACAGGGTAGTGGAGTGGGTCTGAGAGGAATGCATTTTGGAGTATCAGTGTGGGCTGGATGGCCTGCTTCCACATTGCAGGGATTCTATGATTCTAATTCCCCTTTCTAAATGACCCCAAGACCAATGGCTGTCACCTGGTCCACAAGTAATTAAGCACAATTATACCCAGTTGACAATTAAACATTAGACCATGTTACCAACCAAGAACAAAACTGCAAGAGAGAATTGGCTCAATTCTAAAGCTGCACAATGACGTTGTAGGGTAGACAAGAGAACACAAGTTTATCATCTCCACCTTTGATCATCCTCCATGCTGCCTGGTGTAATGCTAATGGAGTTTTCTTGACTTCCTCCATCAATTTGTCAGAACTGATACAAACATGAACCTTCCAGTTGCAGACAACTTTGTTCACATATTTATATGTCTCCAGTGAAGAACAGTTAAAGGCTCTCATCCATCCTGCCTCACCCTTTCAAATGCAATGAGCCAGAGGACATGATGTACTTGGATTTTCAGAAGGCCTTTGACAGGGTTCCACAGAGGAGGCTGCTAAATACAATAAGAGCCCATAGTATGAGGGGCAAAGTACTGGCATGAATAGAGGATTGGCTGACTGGCAGAAGGCATTGGGTGGGGATAAAGGGGTCTTTTTCAGGATGGCAGCCAGTGACCTGTGGAGCTCAGCAGGGGTCTCTATTGGGTCCACAACTTTCAAATTAGACATTAACAATCTGGACAAAGGAACAGAGTGCATTGTTGCTAAGAATGACATAAAGATAGGTGGAGGGACAGATAGTGTTGAGGAAGTGGAGAGGCTGCAGAAGGACCCGGACAGGCTGGGAGAGCGGGCAAAGAAGTGGCAGGTGGATTACAATGTGGGATTACGCACTTTGGTATAAAGAATGGAAACAAAGACTGTTTTCTAAATGAGGAAGAGCTTTGGAAATCTGAAGCACAAAGAGACTGAGGAGTTCTAGTTCAGGATTCTCTTCAGGTTAACATTCAGGTTCAGTTGGCAGTTAGGAAGGCAAATGTAATGTTAGCATTCATCTTTAGTGGATTAAAATGCCAAAATAGGGATGTAGAGCTCAGGACGTGTAAGACTCTGATAAGACCCCATTTGGAATACAGAACAACCTCAGTTATCCAAATGAAACGGGCGGGGGTTCTTTTGTTCGGATAACTGATTATTTGGATAACTGATCTGATCGTAAACAAAGGAAGCCATCCTGAACATAATTACATACAAAAGCATGTTTACGGAGTTTTTATTTCATTCAATCATTAAAATGTGTACAAACACTGCATATTTCTTAAAAATTCATGATGTTTTACAAATAAAATCACTTTTTGGCTGGAGTTTGACTGAAGTCTGTGAAATGTTTCGCTGACATTTTCCTCGGTTTTATCCTGGTCCTTGGCAGCAGCCGGCAGCTTCCTGTTCGGTGCCATCCCGCTGTCCAGACTAACCAAGTGCTGTCCCTCCCTCCCTCCGAGACCTTAGAGAGAAGCACAAAGTACAGGGGGAACACGAGAGAGGTGGAAGATTTTCTCGCTGACTTCAGTTTCTGTCCTCTCATCAATTATTTTTTAGGGGGTAATGTTTTCCTGATGTTTCCTCCCGTCACGTTTTCCTCCTGTTTATTTCCATGCGTGCTAACTCACTTTGATTCGCTCTGTAAATGCAGAGGTTCACTTCACACCAGGGGGCCCAGTGGAAATTGAACCACGGAGCGGACTCCTTGACATTGCATTGCCAGAAACAACAAGCTTTTGTTTTCCTTGAGTTAGGACAGTGGGTGGGGGGGGGGGGGTGGGGGGGGAGCACAAGGCAGAGGTGAACGTTGGAAGATTTGAGCCATTGTTTTAACAAATGTAAAAATGATGATAACAAAACTTCACTTTTCATGAACAGCAACCTGAAAATCAAAAAGCCAAATATCTTCAGAGTTAGTTCAAAATCATAATGTGGGGGGTGGGAATTGAAATAATTTCAGGCATCTGGGAAAAAAACAACTTCATCAGGAACATGTTGGGGGGGTCAGGGAGGGGGGTGAATATTTTATAGTCAGCCCACCAATTGAAATGCTTGATTCAGTGTGAGTTACTGATGGGATCTGTATTACCTGGAGATCTTGTTCGGATAATCCAAAATTTGGATAATTGATGTTCGGATATCTGAGGTTGTTCTATATTATTCTGTTTTGGGCCCCGTATGTAAGGACACACATGCTGGAGTTGGAGAGGGTCCAGAGGCGGTTCACAATGATCCAATGATGGACAGCTTGTCCTGTGAGGAGCAGTTGAGGACCCTGGGTCTACACTCATAGTAGTTTAGAAGGATGAGGGGCATCTCCCTGAAACATACAAATACTGAGAGCCCTGGATAGAGTGGATGTGGAGAAGGTGTTTCCACCAATAGCACAAAGTAGGACCAAATGACATAACCTCAGAGTGAAGGGACCATTCTTTAGGACTGAGGTGAACAGGGATTTCTTCAGCCAGAGGGTGGGGACTCTGTGGAACTCATTGCTGCAGAGTGCTGTGGAGGCCAAGTCATTGAGGGTCTTTAAGACAGAGATAGATCGGTTCTTGATCAGTAAAGGGATCAAGTGGTTACAGGGAGAAGGGAGGAGAATGAGGTTGAGGCGTATATCAGCCATGATCAGCCATGACAGATCAGACTTGGTGGCCCAAATGACCTAATTCTGCTCTGATACTTTCTAGGCTGCTGGTCTAATATCTTGTGTATTGCAGTAGGTACAGCCTCCACTCCATCCTTCAACAACAGGGTTTCTTGGAAGAGGTCACCAACTAGGTATAAACTCAGACTAACATGGGGGCAGGTAAAAGTGAGAAATAACTCCTTCCCCATTAGGCAGTCAAACATAGCCTGGGTGATCACTGACCAGAAATTTGCTAAAGTACTTTGTAAGAGTTGATGAACCACAGGTCACCTGTCCCACTCATTTCTTCTGTACTGACATGTCAGCTCCGAAATTACTCATACTCTGTGTACTAACATGTTATTTTCTTTAAGAAATATAATTTCCATTTGAGTAAATCAATGCAACCTGCTTCTATCATTTCCAGCAGGAGACCATTCACGATGAAACTCTTTCCATGGTTGTGGGTCCAAGTTGTGGAACCCAGGAGTGTTGTCTTCTAGTACCAGTTCTCAGATGTTGGAAAAGTTAACATGGGTCAGGTACCAGTGGAATTGAGAACCATAAGTTGTAGGAGAATGTAGGCCATTCAGCCCATTGAATCTGCTCCACCATTCATTCAGAAAATGGCTGATCTGATCTTCCTCAACCTCACTTTTCATAAGACCATAACAAATAATAATAGGAGTAGGCCATTTGGCCCCTTGAGCCTGTTCCATCATTCAATAGGATCATGCCTGATCTAATATTCATCATGCCCATTTTCCTGCCCTTAGCCTATCACCCTCGATTCCAAACTGAACAAGAATCCATCGATATCAGCCTTAAATATACACAAGATCTCCGTCCCCACCGCTCTCTGGGACTAGGAGTTCCGAAGACTCACAACCCTGCTGAGGGAAGAAATCCCTCCCCACCTCAGTCTGAAATTGGAGCCCCTTTATTCTGAGACTGCGCCCTCTGGTCCTAAGCTCTCCCATGAGGTGAAACATCCTCTCAGCATTGACCCTGTCAAGCCCCTTAACAATCCAATATGTTTCAATAGGGTCACCTCTCATTCTTCTAAACCCCAGTGAGTAGAGTCAAAATGTATGGTGCTGGAAAAGCACAGCTGGTCAGGCAGCATCCAAGGGGCAGGAGAATCGACGTTTCAGGCATAAGCTCTTTGTCAGAAATGTCCTTCTGATGAAGGGTTTATGCTCAAAACATCAACTCTCCTGCTCCTCGGATGCTGCCTGACCTGCTGTGCTTTCCCAGCTCCACACTCTCCACCATCTACACTCCTCACTTTCTCCCAGTGAGTAGAGTCCAACCTGTTTAGACTTTGCTCATAAGACAATCCCTCCCATAGCAGGGATCATGCTAGTGAACCTTTTCTGAACTGCCTCCCCTTACGTAAGGGGACTAAAACTGCTCACAGTTCTCCAGATGTGATCTCTGCAGTACCGTGTCCAGTTACAGTAAGACTTCCTTACTCTTATACTCCAACCCCCTTGAAATAAGGCCCAACATTCCATTAGTCCTGTATGATAGCTTTCCATGTTTTGTGTACAAGTCCCTTTGTGTTACAGCTTTCTGCAGTTTCTCTCCATTTAAATGATATTGTGTTCTTTTGATCTCCCTTCCAAATTGTCCAACTTTACAATGTCCCACATTGTACTCCATTTGCTAACTTTTTGCCCACTTACTGAACCAGTCAATCTCTCTCTCACAACTGTTTGTATTCCTCTCACAACTTGCCAATCCATCTATTTTAGTGTTGTCTGCAAGTTTGCCTATAGTACATTCACTTCCTTCTCCAAGTCATTGATGTATATGGTAATCAGTCATGGTCCCAGCACTGATCCCTGTGGAACTCCAATGGTCATGCCAACCTGAGAAAGAATCCCATTGCACCCACTCGCTGTCTCCTGACCTTTAGCTGATTCTCTATCCGTGCCAATGCACTGCCTCCAACATTATATCTATAACGTATCTATCTATCCTCTTATCTACAACAACATTCTGTGATGTACCTTGTCAAATGCCATCTGGAAGTCCAAATACGACACATCTGCTGTTTCCCCTCTATCTACTCTGATTAAGACTTCCTCAAAAACCTCTAATAAATTAGTCAGACACAATTTCTCTTTCACAAAGCCACACTGACTCTGCACGATTAAGTTAAAATTTTCCAAATGTTCTGCCTTGACTTCCTTAATAATTGATTCCCAGTTTTTCTCCAACATGAGATGTTAGGCTAATTGACCAATAGGGACCCACTTTTTGCCTTCCACCCTTTTTGAATAGCACTTTCACATTGGTACCTTTCCAACCCCCGGTACCTCTCCAGAGTCCAAGGGATTTTGGAAAATTACAATTAATGCATCCATTATCTCTGTACCTACTTCATTTAGGATCCTAGAATGCAAGCCATCAAGGCCAAGGGACTTACTTGGCTTTACCCCATTCATTTGCTTAATACTATTTCTTTTGTGATGATGATGGTACTTAGGGTATTCTTTAATATTAATGGAATGTTCAAAGTATCTTCCATCATAAAAACTGAAGCAAAATATTTGCTCAATTCCTCTGCCACTTCCTTATTCCTCATAACTATCCACCAGATTCATTTTCTAAGGGGCCTATGTCCATTCTGATCTCCTCCTCCTGTATAAAGAAGCTCTCATTGTGAGCTTTTATATACCTCACTGGTTTGCCCTCCTAGTTTATTTTCGGTATTTATTATCTTTTCAACCCGAATTTGCTGGATTCTGAATTTATTCAGTCCTTGGGCTATCACTGACTTTTGCCTCCTGTGTTCAATTTAATTCTCTGCTGCATGTCCTTGGTTGGCCATGTTTGGCTTATCCCTCTTTTGGAATATTTCCTCCTTGCTGGGATGTATTTTTGCTGAGCCATGAATTCCCTCCTTAAATGTCTGCCACTGCTTGATTATTGTTAAACCTGCTAATCTATCCATCCTGTTTACTTTAACTTTCTCTATCCCATTTCATATCCTTTTTCACACCTTTTCCCCATACCCTCCCTGATTAAAACCCTCTCTATCTCAGCCTTGAATATGTTTAATAACCCAGCCTACATTGCAAAGAATTCCACAGATTACCTCCCCTCTGAGAGGGAGAAGTTCCTCCTCATGTCTATCCTGACGAGGTGATTCCTTACTCTGACTTGATAGCTTCTGGTGCTAGACTCTCCCACAAGAGGGAGCAACCTCTCAGCATTTCAGACTTATCTCCAGAACATAGAAGGTAAAGTCACCATAGTCTGACCAGCTCACAGGGCTGCTCGCTCATTGGAGTGATATAACTGATGGTAGTTTAACCAGAGGGTCACCAAACCTCAGGCTTTGGGAGAGATTGAGGCAGAGAATCCTGCATGGTAGCTGCAGCCAGTGTGGGAATTGAACTGCTGGCCTCATCTATGTTGTAAACTTGCCATTCAGCCAACTGAGCTAACTGACCTCCCATGAGCAAGTAATGCATTGTTAGAATATTAGTGACGAGCAGGAGGTTGGAAGAACACAGCAAGCCAGGCAGCATCAGGAGGGGGAGAAGTCAACATTTCGGGTGTAGCCCTACTTACATCCTGAAGAATAGTTACACCCAAAATATTGACTTCTTCACCTCCTGGTGCTGCCTGGCTTGTGGTGGTCTTCCAACCTCCTGCTTGTTTACCTTGGATTCCAGCATCTGCTGTTCTTTTGTCTCTAACCAAGAATATTAGTGACAGCAGAGACAACAGTTTGAATATAATACTTATGCAGCAACCAGTTGGAGACTGAAAAGTCATTCCAGACTGGTGTTTGAAGGTGAGACATGGCAATGGACATATCAGGCGACCAATGACTGAAAAGCAGTGGCGAGACATAGATGAGAGCTCCAGGAACATGTTGAGTCAGAGTCAGAAACTGCAGGGACAATCTCTCTTATTAGCACAGACCCATCAGTCTTCATCTTACACTGAGGCTGTGGGAGTGAAAATACATTTTGACAATTGACATTCTCCTCAGCAAAAGGAAATGTCAGATTCACCAGTTGTAGCTATAGATTGTCTTTAAGTGTTTCTCAAAGAATAAAGAAAGAAAAGTTATTGATTATTTTAAACAGGCTATTTTCCTTCCTTTTAACCAGCTTCTGTTTCAAAAACTGTCAAATATTTGTGCTAATACTTTATAAAAAGTAGCCAATCTTTTCAGAAAAATCTTCAGCACGTCTTCATGTTACATTACAGAAATTACACTTTCTAATTTTGGATCAGACTGTGTTGACATCTTTTGACTGAGATTGTCATGCCCACTCCCTAATTTCTCACATTCTGTCGGGTTTTGAAGGATTCGGGAATGATGTTTCACACCATTTGCAGTACATTTGTATGCAAGGTACATCACTCACATACTCACCCTTGGGCAACACTAATAACCATAAACTCTTTTTTCATAAACTTTGAAATGATTACTTGATAGAAAATTTGTTCTTCGTCCCTAGTCTCCAGTCGCTCTTCTCATTCCTTACCATATCAACTAAGATCTTTTATATTCTCACTATCCTGCCCAATTTACAACACCCTAAGCCCACACTGTGGAAATAAAATAAACTTTTAAAATTATATGGAGGTGCTGGTGTTGGACTGGGATAGACAGAGTCAGAAGTCACATAAGATCAGGTTATAGTCCAACAGGTTTCTTTGAAATCACAAGCTTTCAGAGTGCTGCTCCTTCGTCAGCTGGAGTCAGGACTGTTGGACTATAATGTGGTGTTGTGTGAGTTCCAATTTTTGAAAAGCATCCGTCACCTTGAGAATCAGAAACTGTTCACCTCTACCCCTCTTGAATGCCTGAGCTTGCAGTGCTGAATCATTGGTTAGTGACTTACCCTAGTGTCCCTTAGTGCTAGCCTACACTATGGACCTTAACAGCTAGTTTGAGGAAAATCTACATCGAATCAGTCCTTACTGAAGTCTCCCTATCTCCACTTCCATCTCATCTTTCTCTGGATACACTGCACCATGCCTGGGAGTTATCCATTTGCAGCTGAGTTTGCGAAATAAACCTATCCACCGCCTTCAGTAATCATTCCCTCCTCCACTTTCACTAAGTAGCAGTAATGTGTACAAGATGCATTGCAGAAATTCACCAAAGATCCTTAGACAGCGTCTTCCAAACCCACCACTTTTATCATCTAGGAGGGCAAGGGCAACAGATATATGGGAACACAATCCCCTGTATGTTCCCCTTTGAGTCACTCACCATCCTGACTTGGAAATGTATCACCGTTCCTTCACTGCCATTGGGTGAAATTCCTGGATTTCCCTCCCTAAGGGCATTGTGGGTGTTCCTACAGTACATGGACTACAATGGTTAGAGAGGGTAGCTCACCCCCACCTTCTCAGGATGAGCAATAAATGATTCCATTAATACTAATTCCATTAATTTAAAAACAGTAAAATAAATGATCTCAGCACAGCCTGGGATCAAACCCAATCTGTCTCATGGGCTGAGTAATTGGGTACTTTCAGCAATGAGGCATTCCTGATCTGAATAAGACTTTCAGGTCGAGTAAGAACTTTAACAATATGTTGCTGCAAGTGAAGTTACACATCAATATTTTCCGATTATTCCCCCCATTTGTTACTGGAGGAAGATGACCTTTTGAAAAAGAAATTAAGTTTCTGAGCTTCATAACACCTGACATTAACATTTTGATGATGAACAGATCAGCAGGGTTGTCATTTAGAATCAGACATATAACATGTTGTCTCATGAAGGAGCATCATCAGTTTCCAATTTACCTCGAACCTTTCCTATTATCCAATTTATTTCTTCATTTTCTCTATTTTTATCACTGTTCTGTTCCTGTGGTTATATTTAGGTGAGGACTGTCAGTGCAGTGCAATACAACACTCTTACATCAATATCCAGTCTCATCGGCTTCATTACTTCATTCACAGATAGAGAGCAAGGCTCCCTCTCCCCATCCCAGAGCTCCCCCTCCCCAGACCCAGAGCTCCCTCTCCCCATCCCAGAGCTCCCTCTCCCCAGACCCAGAGCTCCCTCTCCCCAGACCCAGAGCTCCCCCTCCCCAGACCCAGAGTTCCCTCTCCCCATCCCAGAACTTCCTCTCCCCATCCCAGAACTTCCTCTCCCCATCCCAGAGCTTCCCCTCCCCATCCCAGAGCTTCCTCTCCCCAGACCCAGAGCTCCCTCTCCCCATCCCAGAGCTTCCTCTCCCCATCCCAGAGCTTCCTCTCCCCAGACCCAGAGCTCCCTCTCCCCATCCCAGAGCTTCCTCTCCATAGACCAAGAGCTCCCTCTCCCCAGACCCAGAGCTCCCTCTCCCCATCCCAGAGCTTCCTCTCCCCATCCCAGAGTTCCCTCTCCCCATCCCAGAGCTTCCTCTCCCCAGACCCAGAGCTCCCTCTCCCCATCCCAGAGCTCCCTCTCCCCATCCCAGAGCTCCCTCTCCCCATCCCAGAACTTCCCCTCCCCATCCCAGAGCTTCCTCTCCCCATCCCAGAGCTCCCTCTCCGCATCCCAGAGTTCCCTCTCCCCATCCCAGAGCTCCCTCTCCCCAGACGCAGAGCTCCCTCTGCATGGGGTCTTCTTTGTGGGACTGGGTGTTGTCCTGGAGGGGCCCATTACCAGCAACACCAGACCTTGGTAATTGGGGAGCCAATCAGATTGGCCGGTCATTCCAGAAAGTGGAATGCTCACTTCCGGAGGGGCAAATTCCCACCCTGCAGTGATTTATCCAGGCTCATAGCACGTTAGGACAGCAGGATGGGTTTGTCCTTTGTTTACGTTGGTTTTTCTTTTGGAATCTATCCATCCCTGTGAGCCACCTCCTCCCCCCACTAAGCCCTGCTCATAAAACCCGATTAAAAACAGAGGCTGAGATTGCCGCCGGGGGCAGGATTATAACCCTTCTCTGTGAGCTAGTCCCTGCAGCAGCACCACTAAAAATAAACCCAGCTAAAAATATGAGTGGCAAAGCAGAGGCTGCCAGCTGATAGGGCAACGTCAAACGATGTTTCCTCACCCTGGGAGCTGAAGGAGCTCCAATCTTTCAAAGCTCCACACTAATACCAAAAAATCCTGCAATCGCTGCATGGTTTCAGTGAAATTAGAACAAACATATGTCTAACAGGCCAAATGACTGAATTTTGCACTGAGATGTTTATTTCTGAGTGTTGTATGTGGCTCCACAAAGCTTATACCCATCTGTTAATAACTTTGCCATGGGTCTAAGGTCAGACTGCCAAAGCAAAGCTTAAATTGTCTCATAGGCCCCTAGGGCAGGCATCAAATTTGGGATCTTTCTTTCCCACTCGGCTCAGTTCCACAGCAGACAGATCTGAGTGATCCATATTGGCAGCTGTTTTATTTATGCTGTGAACCGAGGGCCTGTGCGTCTACATTGGACACTGCAGTCACACAACCCCAATTATAATGTCCCAAAGTGATTTTAACTTAATTTGCTCTGTGAACAGATGAAGATGTAGTCTATCTATTCTCCTTATATCACCTGTGTTTACTGTCATTTCACTTGGATTAGATTAAAATAGTTCTCAGCCCTTATCAAAACCAGAATGGGGACTTGCGACTCACTCTAAATGCTGGTAGGATTTCCTGGTGAGCTAACCTTTGCCTGTGCCCCATTTCCCCTAACTCCCAATCCATTGCCTGCTGCGATGCTTAGTGTAAATCAATATTAATCTTCAAACTGCAGTCTCTGCCCTCATTAGCCACACTTTCTCTTGAACTGGGACATGGATCCAGCAGACAGACGGTTATTTCATAGCACCACATTTCCCATATGCTTTCCGCAAATGGGATCGGCTAGAGGTCATGATACAGTGTGATGAAGGACGGTTAATTTGTACCCTTGCTCGACAGTCAGGAAACAATCCATACAAACCCAAAGAAGCTATGACATGAAATAAGCATGTACTAGTGAGATTTATCACTTACACCAGCAGCAGACAAGGCAATGTTTGGTTCATGTAAACTGCAACATTAGAGTCTAAAAGCAACACGATTGTCACCCAGTGGGGAGGTGGGGAGGTGGGGAGGTGGGGGGGGGGGGGGGGGGGGGCGGGTGCGGGGTTGGATGTCACAACTGAGATACTCAACTGAAAGCACATGGGTCACAGTATAGGCAACGCTCAGAGCCTGGGAACGGGGGGGGGATGATGCAGAAACAGAGTTTGCTGGAGAAATTCAGGAGGTCCAGCAGCACCAGGGGTCTGGGAGGTGTGACTGCCAAGTGATATTGAAGCTGGGCAGTTAATCCAGAGACCCAGGTAATGTCTGGGGACCCAGGTTTGAATCCTGCCACAGCAAATGGTGGAATTTGAATTCAATAAATATCTATAAATAAGAGTCCAATGATGGCCATTAATCCATTTCGATTGTCAGAAATGTTCTTTAAGGATGGAAGCTGCCATCCTTACCTGTTCTGGCCTACATGTGAATTCAGGACCATAGCAATGAGGTTGACTCTTAACTGCTCTTTGGGCAATCCGAGATGGGTAATAATGGGTGGCTCAGTGGTTAGCACTGCTGTCTCACAGCATGAGGGACCCAGGTTCGATTCCAGCCTCAGGTGACTGTCTGTGTGGAGTTTGCACATTCTCCCCGTGTCTGTGTGGGTTCCCTCCGGGTGCTCTGGTTTCCTCTATCAATCCAAAGATATGCAGGTCAGGTAAATTGACCATACTAAATTGCCCATAGTGTTTGTTGCATTAGTCAGGGGTAAATATAGGGTAGGGGAATGGGTCTGGGTGGGTTACTCTTCAGCAGGTCGGTGTGGACTTGTCGGGCTGAAGGGCCTGTTTCTACACTGTAGGGAATCTAATCTAATCTAAATGCTGGCTTAGCCAGTGATGCCCTTGTCTCATGAATGAATGAGAGAAAGTAGACTCACCGTTTTGAGTTTCTTCAGTTCTGGATCCTAAATGCTAATTCTGCTTTCTCTCTTCACAGATGCTGCCATACCTGCTGAGTTTCTCCTGCAATTTTTGTTGTTTCAGATCTCCAGCATCCATCGTTCTTTCTTTGATTGAAGAGTAGGGATGGTATTTTGCTTGATTTGTTTGTTGATATCTTCTGCCCAATGGAAGAGGGTGGGAGAGATTATAGTTGGAGTGGGAGGGCTCTTTGATGATGTTGGCTACTTTCCCAAGGCAGTGGTAAGTGTAGATGGAGTCAGTGGATGGGAGGCTGGTTTGTGAGACAGACTGGGCTGTGTTCACAACTCTCTGCAGTTTCTTGCAGTCCTGGGCAGAGCAGTTGCCAGACAATGCTACAAAAGTTGGTAAGAGTCCTTGTGGACAGACCAAATGTCCTTAGTCTCCTGAGGAGGTAGAAGCGTTGATGCATATTTCTTTGAAGACGAGTTATTGCTGTTCAATAGCTATCCCTCGGTTAACAACATGAAGATGTTAATCTGTAATGCCAACACAACCAAAGATCAGGATACTGCTGAAATAAACATTTACCAAGTTGTTTCTAGAGCTCATGTGGTGCTGTGGGAGTGTCCCTCCCCCCTGAGCCAGAAGGCTAGACTTCAAGTCCCAGTTACTGAAGAGATGTTAAATAATTATCACTGATCAGGTTTAGAGCTTAAATATACATAGCTGGTTCCTACAGCAGTTATATAATGGGTTACAGGGCAGTTGGCTGTGTTCCATGTACAGTAGCTCCTGTTGTAATATAACAAAGGTAGTTCATTTGTGCAGAGCAAGATCCCACAAGCAGCAATAAGATAAATGACCAGGTGATCTGATTTGGGATTGTATATTAGGACCCACCTGGTGCAAAAAAAGTGAATTTAAAATTCTGTTTTGATGGGTACCAGAATCCTGATGATGAAGCATTTTTTTCCCAGTTTCTCAGATTAGCGCTAAATTAGGTTTATGTGGAAGAATTCATTTCTGTACATATTCAATTTCAATCTCTATTCGTGTTTCATCCCTCAAACATCAACATATCTCAGGGGTGTAAGGTATGGCATTCGGAACAGAATGCCTGCTGTATAATTAAATATACATGTATACAACAACAGAAATCTGGCAGGATTAAAGCAATGAATTAATTTTGCATTAGCTCTTGACTCTATGCTGATGAAGCTCAGTTCCATTGTTATTTTATATGGCCCAATGTTTAATGCAAAGGATGTGATTCAGATGGACAAGTGACTGAACTATACAAATACTCTGAGTTGCCCCCTGGCTTAAGTCACGAGGATGACCTAAAGTTGCAACTTCTAAGTGTATAGATGCTACTCTGTAGATTTCAGAGGATTCTTAGTAGGATGTATTGGCTTAATAAAAGTTTCATTATTGACAGAAAGGTCAAAACACATGGGACTTTACAGAAATATAAGGAGTACATTCAGTTCCACTGGGGCAAACAGCATCCAGGCACTCAATCTGGGAGTGATTCAGGACAGAGGGGAAGCATCAACAATACATCAATGACTGGGATGTTGGAATTTGGGATTATCCCAATCATGTTTGCTGTGATACAATTCCCCAATCATACTAGCATCCAGGAGAATGAATTTCCATGGCCAATCTTGGAAGCCTCTGAAAAATTCCTCTGCTACTCCCAACAGAAAACAAAGAAGATCAGTGAGGAATCCTGGGAGTTTGTCAAGTTGGGTGCAATGGCGATTGTAGCGGAAGAGTATCAGTCAAGAAGAGAGAAACTAAGCATGATCTTATTTGTTGTTATTCAAAATTTGAAATCTTACATGAGGATCGATCCAAGCTCATTCTAATACTGGGGCAATCAACAGGCTCTGGGAGAGAGACTAGATTAGATTCCCTACAGTGTGGAAACAGGCCATTTGGCCCAACAAGTCCACACCGATCCTCTGAAGAGTAACCCACCCAGACCCATTTTCCTCTGACTGATGCATCTAACACTGTGGACAATTTAGAATGGCCAATTCATCTGACCTGCATATCTTTGGACTGTGGGAGGAAACCCACACACACAAGGGGAGAATGTGAAAACTCCACACAGACAGTCACCTGAGGCAGGAATTGAACCTGGGTCCCTGGCGCTGGGAGGCAGCAGTGCTAAACACTGAGCCATCATGGCATCATGGCTAGATGGATGAAGATTTTTCTTCCTTTCACTTTTTGAAAATAAATTCCATGCTTTTCAAAAACAAAATTAACGGCCAGTTGCAGTAATTTGTTTGGTAACAAGCAATGGGACAGTGTTCTTTTGTTATGGTAGCTTCATGTAACAGGACTTCAGATGGGTTAATTCAATGAGCTTCTCTGATTGTTGCCCATTCCAATGCCAGCAGCATCCATGTTGCTAAATGGTGTTGGTTATCTGTTGGAAATTAACTGGGAAAGCAAATGAATTGAGTTTCTGCTTGAGGGAGATGTGTGATGTAGACTCTACAATCAGATTATCTATTCTAATCCACTGTTCACTAATCCACAAAACAGCATCGTGTGTGGTGACACTGTCTGCCGTACTCTTGTACCCCGTCCTTCAGTACACATGACAACTAAATCTACATCTAAATCTAAAAGATCTAATCATGTTCCTTGGTGATTCCCATCCTAACCAGTCACCACCTTGGCTTGGACCTACACTCCTGTTCCCCGTGTGTCTCTCCCTGACAGCACTGTGATGCAACATAGACCACAGAGTGTCAAGAATGCAGTTTCTCCAGGATAATTAAGAAAGGTCAACAGATGTTGGCTTCCAAAATGTTGACAATATCCCTCAACAAAATAATAAAACACAAGCAATGCCTGCATCCAATGGCACCCTGACTCAATCAGTCAAGATTCTTACTGTGGTCTTTCTCTGTTGTTTTCAAGGCTGCCAAATACTGAGATTTTCTGAACATCGATTCCACCACCTTCCTTCTCACGGTCAAAGATCAGATGGGGGAAGGACAGATTGTTGCCGGTGATGAGGAATGTCAGCCCTGTAATCTTCAGAGTGAACCTCTGTGGAAGGATTTTGGAGGAGCTGAGCAAGTTTGAATCCACCTTAACTTTCATGGGACAGAATCTTGGACTGGAGTTTGAATTATCCACATCACAATGTCAGTCACTACCAAGCTGTTAGATATTTTAAAACATTCTCTCTCTGCTTTCATTCCCCAACTCCTTCTCAGGACTCTTTCAAACTTGCATTTTTCTCACATCTTTCTCCATTTCCCTTCTATGAACTATTATGAATTCATTTCATCATTCTGTTACTGCTTGGACATTCCAAGTCCTCAAATCATGTTATTTTGACTGACAGCTAATGAAACCTTTCAGCTTGTGCTGATGATTGATAGGTGAGAGCCCGAATGTTACTTCAGGCGACTGTGAAAAGAAGCCGACTCTTTAATTTAATCTGGTATTTCAGAGGCACAAAGTCAAAAGCTGGAAGAAGATTAAAAAGTGGAATCATTTTGTTCCCCTCCCCTGAAAGAATTGGCACTGCAACTTGTAGGCAATTAATGTAAACATCTGATGGAATGGAAGATTCCAAGGTTCTTTCTCGAGGCGGGTGTGGCCAAACAAATTGTCCTTTCGGAGGGCAGGAGTTGTATTCGTTTATTTATTTTCATTTCAGGAGTTTTAAAACCAAGGATTGTGAAAGGTGTTGCGAAAGGTGGAACTCCTTGGAGTTGTGTCTCCATTGCTGCCTTGGACCTGAGATAGGAAGCACTGCATTGGGGGTGGGGGGGGTGGGGAGGGGTGGGGGAGGGGTAGTGAGTGTATAGACTCAGATTTGGCTGTCACAAGTAGCTGATTGGTTTGTGCAGTTGTGACTAGTTGTAGGTATGACAGGTCATCAATCTGACAGCATGGTGCTTGGTGGTTAGCACTGCTGCCTCACAGTGCCAAGGACCCAGGTTCGATTCCAGCCTCAGGCCATTGTCTGCGTGCAGATTATGCATTCTCCCTGTATCTGTGTGGGTTTCCTCCTGTAGTTTAAGGTGGATTGTCCATGCCAAATTGCCCATAGGATCCAGGAATGTGTAAGTTAAGTGCAGGAGTTAGGGGTAAGTGTAGAGTAATAGGGAATGGGTCTGGATGGGATACTCTACAAAGGGTCCGTGTGGGCTTGTTTGGCCAAAAGACCTGTTTCCACACTGTAGGGATTCTGTGATGATGAAGGACTCTTTCTCGAGCACATGGCCAGCTTCTGTATGTGATTATAACTGTGGTTGACAGTTTTCCAGACAGGTCTTGTCTCTGTATCTCTCTGTAGCAATCGACATTTCAAGCATAAGACCTTCATCAAGAATTCCAAAATGCTAATTCTCCTGCTCCTTGGATTCTGCCTGACCTGCTGTGCTTCTCCAGCACCACACTTTTTGACTCTGATCTCCAGCATCTGCAGTCCTCAAAAGGGAGGAACAAAAGAAAGGCAAAACATTTGGAGAACAGAATATTGAGGGAACTGCAATGTCTTTCATTCCCACTGCACTAAACCACTTCCCATTCACAAAATTGTAGCCACTGACAACTGAGTAAACGTCATCATGTTTTAATCGATCACCATTGAATACTAAACCAAACAAAATTTTCAGCATTGATTAATCCTCAAGGACTTCAGAAGTCTGAGTGCACTAACTGCAGCTATACCACTGGAGAAAGAGGCACTGTACAGGTATTGAATAATTGCAATGTTAGCTAACATCGTTGAGAGAAATATTTTTTCACAATGTGATGGATTTACTGGAGCAGTGATAAAATGGACTATGAGACGAACATTTACAAGATGGCTATTTATATCTGGACATTGCTGTATCTCTGACCCAGAACTTCAATCTCGTGGAGCACTGGTTGTGTTTGTCTGTCAAGATTCAAACTGTTAACGATTCCAAGCTGTTTCTAATATATTCCACTTTTTACAAAGTGAATTATTGTGTTCCTTTCTCTGTGATTTTTTTGTTCACTCTGACAGACAGATCTGCCTTTATCAGGTGAACTAAACCCCAATGTCTCATTGATTATGTGTGTTGTCATCACACAATGCTGAAGTATTTCTTACCTGGTGAAGCCTGATCTCTCTGTCTCACATTCAGGGACTGCAAACACAGCAAGGTTAATCTTCTCACCAACAAGGACAACTAATGCCATCTGACTTTTGATAACATTTCCTCATTCAGTGCCATGGTCATCATAGTGTCTAAGGTCATCACAGTGTCCAAGGCCGTCACCGTGTCTAAGGTCATCACAGTGTCTAAGGCCATCAAGGTGTCCAAGGCCATCAAGGTGTCCAAGGTCATCACGGTGTCTGAGGTCATCATGGTGGCTATGGTCATTACAGTGTCTAAAATCATCATGGTGTCCAAGGACATAACGGTGGCTAAGGTCATCACGGTGGCTAAGGCCATCATGGTGTCCAAGTTCATCACGGTGTTTATGGTCATAATTATGTCTATGGCCATCACAGTGACTAAGGTCATCACGGTGTCTAAGGTCATCACAATGTCTATGGCCATCACAGTGACTAATATCATCACGGTGTCTAAGGTCATCACAATGTCTGTGGCCATCACAGTGTCTAAGGTCATCACAGTGTCCATGGCCATCACAGTGTCTAAGGTCATCACAGTGTCCATGGCCATCACAGTGTCTAAGGTCATCACGTGTCTAAAGTCATCACAATGTCTATGGCCATCACTGTGACTAAGGTCATCACGTGTCTAAGGTCATCACAGTGTCTATGACCATTACAGTGACTAAAGCCATCACAGTGTCTAAGGTCATCACAGTGTCTATGGCCATCACAGTGACTAAGGTCATCACGTGTCTAAGGCCATCACAGTGTCTATGGCCATCACAGTGTCTATGGCCATCACAATGGTTATGGCCATCACAGTGTCTAAGGTCATGACAGTGGCTAAGGTCATCACAGTGGCTAAGGCCATCACAGTGTCTAAGGTCATCACAATATCAAAGGCCATCACAGTGCCATGGCCATCACAGTCGCTAAGGTCATCACAGTGTCTAAGGCCATCACGGTGTCCAAGTTCATCACAGTGTCGAAGGTCATCACGGTGTCTATGGTCATCACAGTGTCTCAGGTCATCATAGTGTCTAAGGCCATCACAGTGTCTAAGGTCATCACAGAGGCTATGGTAATCACTGTGCCTATGGCCATCACACTGGCTATGGTCATCACAGTGGCAATGCTCATCACAGTGTCTAAGGCCATCACAGTGTCTATGGCCATCACAGTATTGAACGACATTACAGTGTCTAAGATCATTACAATGTCTAAGGCCATCACAGTGGCTATGGTGATCACAGTGCCTATGGCCATCACAATGGCTAAGGCCATCACAGTGGCTATGGTGATCATTCCCACTACACTAAACCATTTCCCATTCACAAAATTGTAGCCACTGTCAACTGAGTAAACGTCATCATGTTTTAATCGATCACCATTGAATACTAAACCAATCAAAATTTTCAGCATTGATTAATCCTCAAGGACTTCAGAAGTCTGAGTGCAATAACTGCAGCTATCCCACTGGAGAAAGAGGCACTGTACAGGTATTGACTAATTGCAATGTTAGCTAACATCGTTGAGAGAAATATTTTTTCACAGTGTCTAAGGCCATCACAGAGGCTATGGTGATCACAGTGTCTAAGACCATCACAGTGTCTAAGGCCATCACTGTGGCTAAGGTCATCACAATGGCTATGGTCATCACATTGGCTATGGTCATCACAGTGTGTATAGTCATTACAATGGCTATGGTCATCACAGTGTCTAAGGCCATGACAGTGTCTAAGGTCATCACAGTGTCTAAGGCCATCACTGTGGCTAAGGTCATCACAATGGCTATGGTCATCACAATGGCTATGGTCATCACAGTGTGTATAGTCCTTACAATGGCTATGGTCATCACAGTGTCTAAGGCCATGACAGTGTCTAAGGTCATCACAGTGTCTAAGGCCATCACTGTGGCTAAGGTCATCACAATGGCTATGGTCATCACATTAGCTATGGTCATCACAGTGTGTATAGTCATTACAATGGCTAAGGCCATCACAGTGTCTAATGTCATCACAGTGGCTATGGTCATTTCAGTGGCTATGGTCATCACAGTGTCTAAGGTACTCACAGTGTCTAAGGTCACTACAGTGTCTAAGACCATCACAGTGTCTAAGGCCATCAAAGTGGCTATGGTCATCACTGGGTCTAAGGCCATCACAGAGTCTAAGGCCATCACAATTCGAAGGTCATCACAGTGTCTAAGATCATCACAGTGGATATGGCCATCAAAGTAGCTATGGTTGTCACTGGGCCTAAGGCCATCACAGTGGCTATAGCCATCACAGTGTCTAAGGACATCACTGTGTCTAAGGTCATCACAGTGTCTAAGGTCATCACAGTGTCTAAGGCCATCACAATGTCTAAGGACATCACTGTGTCTAAGGCCATCAAAGTGTCTAAGGCCATCAAAGTGACTATGGTCATCACAGGGTCTAAGGCTATCACAATGTCTGAGGTGATCAAAGTGGCTATGGTCATCACAGTGTCTAAGGTCATTAAAGGGTCTAAGTTCATCACAGTGTCCAAGGTCATCATAGTGTCTAAGGCCATCGCAGTATCTAAGACCATCACAGTGTCAAAGGCAATCACAGTGTCTAAGGTCGTCAAAGTGGCTATGGTCATCACAGTGTCTAAGACCATCACGGTCTCAAAGTTCATCACGGTGTCAAAGGTCATCATTGTGTCTAAGGCCATCACAGTGTCTATGGCCATCACAATGTCCAAGTTCATCACGGTGTCAAAGGTCATCATGGTGTCGATGGTCATCACGGTGTCTATGGTCATTGCAGTGTCTAAGGCCATCACAGTGGCCATGGTCATCATAGTGTCTATGGCCATCACAGTGTCTATGGTCATCACAGTGGCTATGGTCATCACAGTGTCTGAGGCCATCGCAGTGTCTAAGGTCATCACAGTGTCTAAGGCCATCACAGTGTCTAAGGTCATCACAGTGTCTATGACCATCACAGTGGCTATGGTCATCACAGTGTCTAAGGTCATCGTAATGTCTATGGTCATCATGGTGTCTATGGTCATCACAGTGTCTAAGGCCATCACAGTGACCATGGTCATCACAGTGTCTATAGCCATCACAGTGTCTAAGGTCATCACAGTGTCTATGGCCATCACAGTGGCTATGGTCATCACAGTGTCTAAGGTCATCGTAATGTCTATGATCATCATGGTGTCTATGGTCATCATGGTGTCTAAGGCCATCACAGTGACCATGGCCATCACAGTGTCTATAGCCATCACAGTGTCTAAGGTCATCACAGTGTCTAAGGTTATGACAGTGTCTAAGGACATCACAGTGTCTAAGGCCATCACTGTGTCTAAGGTCATCACAGTGTCTAAGGCCATCACTGTGTCTAAGGTCATCACAGTGTCTAAGGCCATCACAATGTCTAAGGACATCACTGTGTCTAAGGCCATCAAAGTGTCTAAGGCCATCAAAGTGACTATGGTCATCACAGGGTCTAAGGCTATCACAATGTCTGAGGTGATCAAAGTGGCTATGGTCATCACAGTGTCTAAGGTCATTAAAGGGTCTAAGTTCATCACAGTGTCCAAGGTCATCATAGTGTCTAAGGCCATCGCAGTATCTAAGACCATCACAGTGTCAAAGGCAATCACAGTGTCTAAGGTCGTCAAAGTGGCTATGGTCATCACAGTGTCTAAGACCATCACGGTCTCAAAGTTCATCACGGTGTCAAAGGTCATCATTGTGTCTAAGGCCATCACAGTGTCTATGGCCATCACAATGTCCAAGTTCATCACGGTGTCAAAGGTCATCATGGTGTCGATGGTCATCACGGTGTCTATGGTCATTGCAGTGTCTAAGGCCATCACAGTGGCCATGGTCATCATAGTGTCTATGGCCATCACAGTGTCTATGGTCATCACAGTGTCTAAGGTCATCACAGTGTCTATGACCATCACAGTGGCTATGGTCATCACAGTGTCTAAGGTCATCACAGTGTCTAAGGTCATCACAGTGTCTATGACCATCACAGTGGCTATGGTCATCACAGTGTCTAAGGTCATCGTAATGTCTATGGTCATCATGGTGTCTATGGTCATCACAGTGTCTAAGGCCATCACAGTGACCATGGTCATCACAGTGTCTATAGCCATCACAGTGTCTAAGGTCATCACAGTGTCTATGGCCATCACAGTGGCTATGGTCATCACAGTGTCTAAGGTCATCGTAATGTCTATGATCATCATGGTGTCTATGGTCATCATGGTGTCTAAGGCCATCACAGTGACCATGGCCATCACAGTGTCTATAGCCATCACAGTGTCTAAGGTCATCACAGTGTCTAAGGTTATGACAGTGTCTAAGGACATCACAGTGTCTAAGGCCATCACTGTGTCTAAGGTCATCACAGTGTCTAAGGCCATCACTGTGTCTAAGGTCATCACAGTGTCTAAGGTCATCACAGTGTCTAAGGCCATCACAGTGTCTAAGGCCCTCACAGTGGCCATGATCATCACAGTGTCTAAGGACATCACCGTGTCTAAGGTCATTACAGCATCTAAGGCCATCACTGTGTATAAGGTCATTATAGTGTCTAAGGACATCACGGTGTCTAAGGTCATTACAGTGTCTAAGGACATCACCGTGTCTAAGATCATTACAGTGTCAAAGGCAATCACAGTGTCTAAGGTCGTCAAAGTGGCTATGGTCATCACAGTGTCTAAGGCCATCACGGTCTCGAAGTTCATCACGGTGTCAAAGGTCATCATTGTGTCTAAGGCCATCACAGTGTCTATGGCCATCACAATGTCCAAGTTCATCACGGTGTCAAAGGTCATCATGGTGTCGATGGTCATCACGGTGTCTATGGTCATTGCAGTGTCTAAGGCCATCACAGTGGCCATGGTCATCATAGTGTCTATGGCCATCACAGTGTCTATGGTCATCACAGTGGCTATGGTCATCACAGTGTCTGAGGCCATCGCAGTGTCTAAGGTCATCACAGTGTCTAAGGTCATCACAGTGTCTAAGGTCATCACAGTGTCTAAGACCATCACGGTCTCAAAGTTCATCACGGTGTCAAAGGTCATCATTGTGTCTAAGGCCATCACAGTGTCTATGGCCATCACAATGTCCAAGTTCATCACGGTGTCAAAGGTCATCATGGTGTCGATGGTCATCACGGTGTCTATGGTCATTGCAGTGTCTAAGGCCATCACAGTGGCCATGGTCATCATAGTGTCTATGGCCATCACAGTGTCTATGGTCATCACAGTGGCTATGGTCATCACAGTGTCTGAGGCCATCGCAGTGTCTAAGGTCATCACAGTGTCTAAGGTCATCACAGTGTCTAAGGTCATCACAGTGTCTATGACCATCACAGTGGCTATGGTCATCACAGTGTCTAAGGTCATCGTAATGTCTATGGTCATCATGGTGTCTATGGTCATCACAGTGTCTAAGGCCATCACAGTGACCATGGTCATCACAGTGTCTATAGCCATCACAGTGTCTAAGGTCATCACAGTGTCTATGGCCATCACAGTGGCTATGGTCATCACAGTGTCTAAGGTCATCGTAATGTCTATGATCATCATGGTGTCTATGGTCATCATGGTGTCTAAGGCCATCACAGTGACCATGGCCATCACAGTGTCTATAGCCATCACAGTGTCTAAGGTCATCACAGTGTCTAAGGTTATGACAGTGTCTAAGGACATCACAGTGTCTAAGGCCATCACTGTGTCTAAGGTCATCACAGTGTCTAAGGCCATCACTGTGTCTAAGGTCATCACAGTGTCTAAGGTCATCACAGTGTCTAAGGCCATCACAGTGTCTAAGGCCCTCACAGTGGCCATGATCATCACAGTGTCTAAGGACATCACCGTGTCTAAGGTCATTACAGCATCTAAGGCCATCACTGTGTATAAGGTCATTATAGTGTCTAAGGACATCACGGTGTCTAAGGTCATTACAGTGTCTAAGGACATCACCGTGTCTAAGGTCATTACAGTGTCAAAGGCAATCACAGTGTCTAAGGTCGTCAAAGTGGCTATGGTCATCACAGTGTCTAAGGCCATCACGGTCTCGAAGTTCATCACGGTGTCAAAGGTCATCATTGTGTCTAAGGCCATCACAGTGTCTATGGCCATCACAATGTCCAAGTTCATCACAGTGTCTAAGGTCATCACAGTGTCCAAGGTCATCACAGTGTCTATGGCCATCACAGTGGCTATGGTCATCACAGTGTCTATAGCCATCACAGTGTCTAAGGTCATCACAGTGTCTAAGGTTATGACAGTGTCTAAAGTTATTACAGTGTCTAAGGACATCACAGTGTCTAAGGCCATCACAGTGTCTAAGGCCATCACTGTGTCTAAGGTCATCACAGTGTCTAAGGCCCTCACAGTGGCCATGATCATCACAGTGTCTAAGGACATCACCGTGTCTAAGGTCATTACAGCATCTAAGGCCATCACTGTGTATAAGGTCATTATAGTGTCTAAGGACATCACGGTGTCTAAGGTCATTACAGTGTCTAAGGACATCACCGTGTCTAAGGTCATTACAGTGTCTAAGGTCATCACAGTGTCTAAGGTCTTCACGGTGTCTATGGTCATCACAGTGTCTAAGGTCTTCACGGTGTCTATGGTCATCACAGTGTCTAAGGCCATCACAGTATCTAAGGTCTTCACAGTGGCTAAGGTCATCACAGTGTCTAAGGTCTTCACAGTGTCTAAGGTCTTCACGGTGTCAATGGTCATCACAGTGTCTAAGGCCATCACAGTATCTAAGGTCATGACAGTGTCTAAGGCCATCACAGTGTCTAAGGTCTTCACAGTGTCTAAGACCATCACAGTGTCAATGGCCATCACAGTGTCTAAGGCCATCACAGTATCTAAGGTCTTCACAGTGGCTAAGGTCATCACAGTGTCTAAGGTCTTCACAGTGTCTAAGGTCTTCACGGTGTCAATGGTCATCACAGTGTCTAAGGCCATCACAGTATCTAAGGTCATGACAATATCAATGGCCATCACAGTGTCTAAGGCCATCACAGTATCTAAGGTCATGACAGTGTCAATGGCCATCACAGTGGCTAAGGTCAACACAGTGCCATGGCTATCACAGTGTCTAAGGTCATCACAGTGTCTAAGGTCATGACAGTGTCAATGGCCATCACAGTATCTAAGGTCATCTCAGTGTCTAAGGTCTTCACAGTGTCTAAGACCATCACAGTGTCTAAGGTCTTCACAGTGTCTAAGGTCATCACAGTGTCTAAGGCCATCACAGTGTCTAAGGCCATCACGGTGTCTATGGTCATCACGGTGTCTAAGGTCTTCACAGTATCTAAGGCCATCACGGTGTCTATGGTCATCACGGTGTCTATGGTCATCACGGTGTCTAAGGTCTTCACAGTATCTAAGGCCATCACAGTGTCTATGGCCATCATGGTGTCTATGGTCATCACGGTGTCTATGGTCATCACGTGTCTAAGGACATCACCGTGTCTAAGGTCATTACAGTGTCAAAGGCAATCACAGTGTCTAAGGTCGTCAAAGTGGCTATGGTCATCACAGTGTCTAAGGCCATCACGGTCTCGAAGTTCATCACGGTGTCAAAGGTCATCATTGTGTCTAAGGCCATCACAGTGTCTATGGCCATCACAATGTCCAAGTTCATCACGGTGTCAAAGGTCATCATGGTGTCGATGGTCATCATGGTGTCTATGGTCATTGCAGTGTCTAAGGCCATCACAGTGGCCATGGTCATCATAGTGTCTATGGCCATCACAGTGTCTATGGTCATCACAGTGGCTATGGTCATCACAGTGTCGAAGGCCATCGCAGTGTCTAAGGTCATCGCAGTGTCTAAGGTCATCACAGTGTCTAAGGTCATCACAGTGTCTATGGCCATCACAGTGGCTATGGTCATCACAGTGTCTAAGGTCATCGTAATGTCTATGGTCATCGTAATGTCTATGGTCATCACAGTGTCTAAGGCCATCACAGTGACCATGGTCATCACAGTGTCTATAGCCATCACAGTGTCTAAGGTCATCACAGTGTCTAAGGTTATGACAGTGTCTAAAGTTATTACAGTGTCTAAGGACATCACAGTGTCAAAGGCCATCACAGTGTCTAAGGCCATCACTGTGTCTAAGGTCATCACAGTGGCCATGATCATCACAGTGTCTAAGGACATCACCGTGTCTAAGGTCATTACAGCATCTAAGGCCATCACTGTGTATAAGGTCATTATAGTGTCTAAGGACATCACGGTGTCTAAGGTCATTACAGTGTCTAAGGACATCACCGTGTCTAAGGTCATTACAGCATCTAAGGCCATCACTGTGTATAAGGTCATTATAGTGTCTAAGGACATCACGGTGTCTAAGGTCATTACAGTGTCTAAGGACATCACCGTGTCTAAGATCATTACAGTGTCAAAGGCAATCACAGTGTCTAAGGTCGTCAAAGTGGCTATGGTCATCACAGTGTCTAAGGCCATCACGGTCTCGAAGTTCATCACGGTGTCAAAGGTCATCATTGTGTCTAAGGCCATCACAGTGTCTATGGCCATCACAATGTCCAAGTTCATCACGGTGTCAAAGGTCATCATGGTGTCGATGGTCATCATGGTGTCTATGGTCATTGCAGTGTCTAAGGCCATCACAGTGGCCATGGTCATCATAGTGTCTATGGCCATCACAGTGTCTATGGTCATCACAGTGGCTATGGTCATCACAGTGTTTAAGGCCATCGCAGTGTCTAAGGTCATCACAGTGTCTAAGGTCATCACAGTGTCTATGGCCATCACAGTGGCTATGGTCATCACAGTGTCTATAGCCATCACAGTGTCTAAGGTCATCACAGTGTCTAAGGTTATGACAGTGTCTAAAGTTATTACAGTGTCTAAGGACATCACAGTGTCTAAGGCCATCACAGTGTCTAAGGCCATCACTGTGTCTAAGGTCATCACAGTGTCTAAGGCCCTCACAGTGGCCATGATCATCACAGTGTCTAAGGACATCACCGTGTCTAAGGTCATTACAGCATCTAAGGCCATCACTGTGTATAAGGTCATTATAGTGTCTAAGGACATCACGGTGTCTAAGGTCATTACAGTGTCTAAGGTCATCACAGTGTCTAAGGTCTTCACGGTGTCTATGGTCATCACAGTGTCTAAGGTCTTCACGGTGTCTATGGTCATCACAGTGGCTAAGGTCATCACAGTGTCTAAGGTCTTCACAGTGTCTAAGGTCTTCACGGTGTCAATGGTCATCACAGTGTCTAAGGCCATCCCAGTATCTAAGGTCATGACAATGTCAATGGCCATCACAGTGTCTAAGGCCATCACAGTATCTAAGGTCATGACAGTGTCAATGGCCATCACAGTGTCTAAGGCCATCACAGTATCTAAGGTCTTCACAGTGTCTAAGGTCATCACAGTGTCTAAGGTCTTCACAGTGTCTAAGGTCTTCACGGTGTCAATGGTCATCACAGTGTCTAAGGCCATCACAGTATCTAAGGTCATGACAATGTCAATGGCCATCACAGTGTCTAAGGCCATCACAGTATCTAAGGTCATGACAGTGTCAATGGCCATCACAGTGGCTAAGGTCAACACAGTGCCATGGCTATCACAGTGTCTAAGGTCATCACAGTGTCTAAGGTCATGACAGTGTCTAAGGTAATCACAGTGTCTAAGGCCATCACGGTGTCTATGGTCATCACGGTGTCTAAGGTCTTCACAGTATCTAAGGCCATCACGGTGTCTATGGTCATCACGGTGTCTAAGGCCATCACGGTGTCTATGGTCATCACGGTGTCTAAGGTCTTCACAGTATCTAAGGCCATCACAGTGTCTATGGCCATCATGGTGTCTATGGTCATCACAGTGTCTAAGGCCATCACAGTGTCTAAGGTCTTCACAGTGTCTAAGGTCATCACAGTGTCTAAGGTCTTCACAGTGTCTAAGGTCATCACAGTGTCTAAGGTAATCACAGTGTCTAAGGCCATCACGGTGTCTATGGTCATCACGGTGTCTAAGGTCTTCACAGTATCTAAGGCCATCACGGTATCTATGGTCATCACGGTGTCTAAGGCCATCACGGTGTCTATGGTCATCACGGTGTCTAAGGTCTTCACAGTATCTAAGGCCATCACAGTGTCTATGGCCATCATGGTGTCTATGGTCATCACGGTGTCTATGGTCATCACGGTGTCTAAGGTCTTCACAGTGTCTAAGGCCATCACAGTGTCTAAGGTCTTCACAGTGTCTAAGGTCATCACAGTGTCTATAGCCATCACAGTGTCAATGGCCATCACAGTGTCTAAGGTCATCACAGTGTCTAAGGCCATCACGGTGTCTATGGTCATCACTGTGTCTAAGGTCTTCACAGTATCTAAGGCCATCACAGTGTCAATGGCCATCACAGTGTCTAAGGCCATCACAGTGTCTAAGGCCATCACAATGTCTAAGATCATCACAGTGTCTATAGCCATCACAGTGTCAATGGCCATCACAGTGTCTAAGGCCATCACAGTGGCTAAGGCCATCACAATGTCTAAGGCCATCATAGTGACTATTTGCTGCTATTGAGACAAGACCATTTGAGGGGGAGACATTTCCTCGGAATTGATTTTCTGAGGGAGTACTCATCTTTTCCTAATGATAACCCCCCCACTCCCCACATTCTTCCCCCCCTCCGAAAGGAAACTAGCAGTAGAAAGTCAGTTTTTAATATGTTCATTTTGTTTAGTCGCTAGGGCCTATGTGAAAATCGCCATAAATCCTCACAGAACATCTGTGTAAAGAATTGTTCTGTTTGGAATTAGCAGTGTTTTACCTGTTAATGCAGGTAGGCTGAGAACTCTTTGCAATGAAAAGTGAATAGTTCATGAACCTGTGATCAGTCAGCTGTCTAACAGCCCACCCTGATTTCAAACAACTTCAGAACTTGGTTACTTAAGCACCCAATGGAGGTGTAAACTATTCAGGGTCAATCTTCAAGTTGAAGCTCCCATGTGACTGGTGTCTGCTCCTACCTGTTTCTGTCTAACTGTAACCAGACCCTACGCCAACTCACTAACAAGGTGATTATAATTAAGCCAGGAAAACAGTCTTCAAATAGTCAAACTTTCTCCTGTTTGTTCTCTTGAGTAGATAAATGGAGTCTCATCAGAATGTCAAACTCTCTGACAATACCCAATTATTGCAGCACTGACCCTCCGACGGTGCAGCACTCCCTCAGCACTGACCCTCCGATAGTGCAGCATTCCCTCAGCACTGACCCTCCGACACTGCGGCACTCCCTCAACACTGTCAATAGTGCAGCACTCCCTCAGTACTGACCCACCAACAGTGTGGCACTCCCTCAGCACTGACCCTCTGACAGTGCAGCACTCCCTTAACACTGACCCTCTGACAGTGCGGCACTCCCTCAGTACTGACCCACCAACAGTGTGGCACTCCCTCAGCACTGACCCTCTGACAGTGCAGCACTCCCTTAACACTGACCCTCTGACAGTGCGGCACTCCCTCAGTACTGACCCACCAACAGTGTGGCACTCCCTCAGCACTGACCCTCTGACAGTGCAGCACTCCCTTAACACTGACCCTCTGACAGTGCGGCACTCCCTCAGCACTGACCCTCTGACAGTGCGGCACTCCCTCAGCACTGACCCTCTGACAGTGTGGCACTCCCTTAACACTGACCGCCAACAGTGCAGCACTCCCTCAGCACTGACCCTCCAACACTGCGGCGCTCCCTCAGCACTGACCTTCCAACAATGTGGCACTTCTTCAGTACTGACCGTCTGATCGTGCAGCATTCCCTCAGCATTGACTCTCTGATAGTGCGGCGTTCCTTCAGCACTGACCCTCCGATTGTGTGGTGCTCCCTCAGCACTGACCCTCCAACAGTGCGGCACACCCTCTGTACTGAGTCTCCAACAGTGCAGCAGTCCATTTGGTCTGGCCAATGACATTTATTTCCGTGGCAGTATAAGGTTCAAGTCTGGCCAACAATGTTATGACAGTAACCTCCTCCATGTCAGATTAGAGAGTAATTTCGTTTCATGAAATGCTGGATCGTTCTGTGCATACATATCCACATTGAGAGGCTGCTATCGGATGTTAAAGTGTGTGGATCAAGACCACAGCCAGGGAACAGAAAGGTGGAATGAAGGGAAGTGTACAGGATAGAGGGGTTTAGGGAATCAGAGATTATGGAAGAGGATAAGCTGGTGGATTCCTGCTGTTCACGACCACAAACCATGCTGCAAAGAGACTTACCTAATGGATCAAGCTCTTGGTAACTATCTTACCAGCTTGGTTTCCTGAGTTTGACTGCTTATTCCACTTCCAGTTATGCCAGAAGATTGGGGTCAGGTTTGAGACTTTCAACATTCCACCCATTGTTGTCGGTTAAAATTGCCCCCGGACTCTACCAGGTCAGGCTGAACAGGATGGTGTGAACGTCGGAAAAAATCATTGTCAAGGCAAGAAGCCTGTTTCACTCCAACAGAACATTAAGCTGTGTTCTAAAAATAGTTTTACATCCTAAACTGTGAAAGGCAAGTTGAAATAATATCACAGGCTGCTGTATTTATCTACTCATGTTCCTGTTTGCAACATTATTTTAAATTTCCACAAATAAATAAATTACCATTGAAATGTCAATGTATTTTATTGCAAAGTCTTTTACTGAACTGATGGACCAGTGTTAGAGAGTGTTTGTCAAAGATTTCCCGAGAGAGGTCTACAACATGGATAGGGTGGACGGTCAGAGGGTTTTTCCCGGGGTGGAAAGGTCACTTACAAGATGGCACAGGTTCAAGGTGAGAGGGGGAAAGTAGAAGGGAGAAGTGCTGGTAAAATTGTTCACTGGAACACACTGCAAGTGGAGATGGTGGGAACAAGTAGGTTAGCAAGGTTTAAGGTATATTTTGATAGTCACATAAACAGGAGGTGCACAGAGGGATAGACACTGTGCCTGGGCAATGAGTAGCAGGTCTAAATAAGAAGGAGGAATCAGCGCAGGCTTGGTGGGCTGATGGACCTGTTCCTGTACTGTATTGTACTAAATCAGAGGAGCAGGGTCACAGAATGAGGAAGTGGGTCTGTGCGCTATGATGGGGAATAGGGAGAGGGGGTACATTTGAAAAGATGAGTTACAGAATGATGTGATTCTGAGGTATCTGAACAATGTTTTCCTCTAACACACACTAACAAAAGCAAATGTATGGCTGTAATCCACAGCTGAAGGGTGGATCAGCACCATGGACAGTGCTCTCGGTTCAGGCTTCATGCAGGTGATGAGAATCAGTGGTATTGGGTCCAAATGCTGCCTATTGCTGGAACACGCCAGACAGTCAGCTTAACCATGAAGGTAGCATTGAATGTATGAGGTTAGGAAAGGGTGACTGGAACCAAGTAGCAAGTAAAGAATGAACAGCAGACACAACCTCAGAGCAAGGATGAACAGACACAAACCCAGAGAAAGGATGAACAGACACAAACCCCAGGCAGGCCTAGAGAAAGGCCAATGTACTGAGCCATCAACCTTGATCAGACAGTAGGACTTTGAGGCACTGGACTTTAACAACACTGAAGCCTCTCCTGGGAACAAAGAAGTTATTATCCTTAGAGATGGCAACAAGGCATTCAATATAAAAGTTGACAAGTTATACTGTGACTGTATAAGACTTTGGTCAAGACACATTTGGAGGACTCTGAACAGTTATCACCCATACTATAGATCAGATGTGGAGGCTTTGGAGAGAGTGCAGAAGAGGTTTACGAGGAAGTTGACTGGAGTGGAATGTATTCATCATAAGGAGTGTAGAGAATAATGAAGGGCATGGGTAGGGTGGCTAGTCAGAGTGTCTCTCCAGGGTGGAAGTGGCAAATACTAAGGGCATAGAGTTAAAGTGAGAGGGAGTAAGTTTGAGGGAGATATGTGGGCGAGTTATTTACACAGAGGGTGGTACATGCAGGAATGCACTGCCACTAGAGGTGGTGGAAGCAAAAATAATAGCAACATCTAAGAGGTATTTAGACAGACACAAGACCAGGCAGAGAATAGAGGGATATGGACCATGTGCAGGCCTGTGAGATTAGTTTAGAATGCCATCATGGTCAACACAGGCATAGTGGGCTGAAGGGCCTGTTCCTGGGCTGTACTGTTCAATGTTCTAAGATGCTATCCCAATTGATAAATGCTGGAAAAGGTAGCTGTAAATGTTAGCGTCCTTCATTGACTGAACAGAACCTGGCTCAGTGCTGCAGGAGATGAATTCAGTGTCTACCATTCATTGCTTTAGGTGATTGGGAGTGTGAGTTAACCTTGTAAGATTGCCACAAAACAAGATTATCATACATAATATTGGATTCAAGAATCTCCATCAGTTGCCTCATGCATGATTAATGCCTGTTGCTTCATTGCAGCTACCAATGTAACACTCTTGGCATCACAGTGACACTGCCCTCTCTACAATTGCCAGGGTTCACACTAACAACATGAACAGAGTTGGACCACTCAATAAGGACGCTGACCTGCCATTACACCCAGCAGAGTGAACCCATCTGACAGCATTTCACCAAAGGGACATGAATACAAACACAAGGTATGGCTTCAGGATGAACACCTCGCAGATATCTTAGGCACATGCGTCTTGTAAGGCTCGCTAGATTTGCATTAACTCTAATTCCTTGATGAAACTGAACCATCTTTCAAACAGGACCCTTTAGCACCTGACGTTCTCCACAAAACATCCTTCTTCCGAATAACATGTGCAAACAATCTCAGTTCGAGAGATTACCACCTCTATCTGTAAATGTTATTGTAAACACGATGCTCATGTACTCATCCTAGTGTCCCCTAATGCTTCTGTCTTTCTGTAGCAGAGTATTATTGACGACAAAAATGGTGAGGGGAATGGGGAATCTCAGCTGGGGGTGGGGGCTGGCACTGGTGAAGTTTGAGGTAAGACTCCTCACCTCCTTAAAGGAAGGCACTAAGCGGCAGGAAAGTACTCGAGGTGCTGAAGGAGAGGGTCGGAAATCACGGAACCCTTCTCAATCTGTGGACTGAAATGAGAAAGACCTGTGTTTATTTTCTGGGTTTTTTTTATAATTTAAAAACACCCGTGTGACTCGTGAAACATTAATAATGAAAGCCCGATGAGGGTAATGCTTATGTCAAAACGTAATGGATGGATAGTGAGAGAAGTAAGGGACTAAATCAAAATAGAATTGAGGGTAAAAATAAAGCAGTCTATCCCTGCAATACCCACCTCTCCCTAGAGGCATTGAGAGCACTGGTGGGCACTGCATGCTCCCTCTCCAAGGATAGCCGGGCTCATGTGTAACTGCGGAAGAGGGGTAGGCAGTCTGCAGAGATGATGCCCTCCACAGCCCACTGCTTGGACCTGTTTATAGCCAGCCTAGACTGGCTAGGCCCAGGAACAGATCCAGTAGGAGATCCTCTGACCTGCTCCCTCTGCACTGGGCCCCCAAAGATCAGGAGCATGGGGCTGAAGTGCAACCAAAAAATGAACAGAAGGTTTTTCAATTCACTAAAACAGGAAAAAGTATTTTCAAAACAGATGTTAGGCATTGCGTAAATAACTGTGTGAACAAGTAGTAATTGAAGTTGGAGCTGAAGACAATTTGGTACCAAGGTGTGTACAGATGCAGCTTTGATTGACACTAAGAAGTTGATTGGTTGATGGACCAGTGAGCAGTTACGAGTGGCAGGGATATTTTTGGCTACCAATGACTATACTATTGGCTGTCTGGGAAAAGAACAGTTTAGGACCAGGAACGAGTTACAGAAAGAGAGAGACTGACAGAAAGAGAAGTGTTCAGTTCTTTCTCAGCTTGAGAGCAGTCCCTCTGTTCTCTGCAGTCAAAACTCACTGTGAACCTGAAAATGAACAGTTTATCTTTCCTGCAACCATTGTTGTATGCTGTGACTTTTAATTGATAAGTCAGAGACATGTTATGAATCAACTGGCCACCTTATTAATAAAAAGATTTCAGTTTTGATTAATAGTGTTATATGCTGGTGTTTACTTGTCACTACAGGCTAATTAGAGTCATAGAGTCCTACAGCACAGAAACACGCCCTTTGGCCCCAAGCTGGTCCATTGCTGAGTGTGTGTAAAAAAGTGTGTGTGAGTGTGTCTGAGTGAGTGAATGTGTGCGTGAGAGTGAGTGTGTCTAAGTGAGTAAGTGAGTGTGTATGTGTAATAGGGAAAGTGTGTGAGTGAATGTATATGAGTGTGTGTCTGAGTGAGTGTGTGTGTGAGTCTCTGTATGTGTGTGTGGGTGAGTGAGTGTTTGTGTGTGTGTGAGTCTCTGTATGTGTGTGTGGGTGAGTGAGTGTTTGTGTGTGTGTGAGTCTCTGTGGGTGAGTGTGTGTGAGTGAGTGTGTGTGAGTGTGCATGACTGTGTCAGTCAGTATGATTCTAAGTGAGTGTGAGTACGAGTGTGAATATGAGACCGACTGCTTCTACATGGTTGTACCAGCATCCAATGTTTATTCCGAATGTGGGATTTTTTACAGGGAGCAGAGTCAGGCTTGTACACTGATTAAAGAGAGGAGCAGCTCAGTATTCCCTGAAGAATCTGGAACTGTCCATATTTATAATAATTGGGACATGATGGTTTCAATCAGAAACTATATTATTGCATCTTGATGAAATGCATTGAGGCATTTCTTGATTTCAGAACCACTTCGTAAATGCATCATTTGTCCTATTTAAAAACATTCTAATAAAAATACAAAACATGTCATCACGTTTCTCTATAAAACAATGAATAGTAATTACCTTTGAATCTTTATGCTGTCAGTAATTTTGAGTCACCAGACAGGGTGAGGTTTGGAAACAGGAAACTACCTTGAACCAAGAATGGTCAAGACTGAGTGACCAATCTGAGAGTGAGAGATGTTTTGGGACCTCCCTGTCCAGTAGCTGTGTCTATCCCATCAAATGCCACTTCCCATTCCAGACAGTTGGCTGTGGGATTGTCCATCAATTCAGGGCCCTATGAGGAGGGGCAGAGTTTCTGGAGGCTGGAGATAGTGACGAGAAGCAAGGGCACATTTAGGGTGGCACGGTGGCTCAGTGGTTAGCACTGCTGCCTCACAGCACCAGGAACCTGAGTTTGATTCCAGCCTCGGGCGACTGTCTGTTTGGAGTTTGCATGTTCTCCCCATGTCTGTGTGGGTTTCTTCCCACAGTCCAAAGATGTGCAGTGTAGGGTGGGTGGGCTATGCTAAAATTGTCCCACAGTGCCCAGGGATGTGCAGACTGGGTGGAATAGCAATGGGAAATGCAGGGGTCAGGTAGGAGGATTGGAATGTTTCTGGGGGGTCAGTATAGATGGGATAGGCTGAAAGGCCTGCTTCCACACTATTGGGAATCTTTGATCCTATTGTGTATGAAAATGCAGCGCATTGTGTATACTGGATAAACTGATGTTTACTGAAACTTTCGTATACTTAGTGTTTCAACAGAACATTGGAACAGCCTCCCTGTCAGTCATTACCTTTCACTGAAATGGCTGGATCAGGGAATCCCATTTAATGAAAGAAAATAGGAAGTGATTTAGTTAAAAAGACTTTTATTCCTGAATCAGCCCATTGTTTACTTGCCAGTTTGCTGTAATTGAACTGAAGTGAACTTGCTACTCATGGTTGCTTTAGTCACCTGTAGTGGAGGTGACAGATCACCAATAAATACCACTGCATGTAATGTAGAAACCAATATTGGATACTTGTTTTTTTTTGTTTGAACTCATGATGTGGCCACTACACAGCCTGACACAAATTAAATCCCAGTACAAGTCGTTTTAATCAGAAGACCTATCCTATTAGAAACTCCATTAGAAATATATGGATTTTCTGTGCGGATCTTCGCTAAGTTTCAAATGGTCTCAAGTGCTTGTTTCCTTTTCTACTTTCTTTGAATTTAAACACGATAAAAGGCAAATGAGGAATTGGAACCTCCAAACTGCTGATGTGTCCTATCTATCTGGTCTCGAGGGTGATGGAAGGGTCTTCCCGAAATCACTAGAAAATGGGATAATTAAAGAGAAACTTTCACCAAACAAAATCAGCGACTGCTTATCGATTATCCCTGCTAGCAATGACTCAGTTAAGTAGTGTAAGGAGTGCATTGCTACACCCATGCCCTAGCCGCCCCTTCCCACTACCACCTTTTACCCCAAGTGTAGCAGAATCTGCAGAAGTGCATCAGAATGTACAGACCCGTAAGGACTCACCCTGAGAGTGAAAGAGAGTCATCCTCATCGATGAGGGACTGCCAATGATGAAGAAAATAGTGCCTTGGAATTGGAGGATAGTGATTCCATGTCACTTCCCAGACTGACTTAAGCAGTCCATTATTCAAATGCAACAAGATCTGGACAATGTCCATTTTGGCCTCAGGTATTGACAACCATCTCCAGCAAGACAGAATCTAACCCTCGACTTTCAATGGTGTTGCTATCACTGAATCACTCACTATCAACATTCCAGGGGCTACCATTGACCAGAAACTGAAGTGAACTAGCCGTATAAATGCAATGGCTATGAGAGCAGGTCAGAGGCTAGGAATCCTGCAGTCAGTAACTCATCTCCTCACTCCCAGAGCCTGTCCACCATCTACAAGGCACAAGTCGGGAGTGTGATGGAATACTCCTCACTTGCCTGGATGGGTGCAGCTCCAACGTCACTCAAGAAGCTTGACACCATCCAGGACAAAGCAGAGACTTGTTTGACACCTATCCTCCACCGTCAAAGTTCACAGTCTCCATCATCACGTACTGTCTGCAAGATACACTGCAGGAATTCACCATGACCCATTCAACAGCACCTTCCAAACCCACAACCACTTCCATCTACAATAACAAGGGCAGCGGACATGTGGAAACACTAGCCCCTCCAAGCCCCTCACCATCCTGACTTGGAAATAGATCACCGTTCCTTCACTGTCGCTGGGTCAGAATCCTGGAATTCCCTCCCTAAGGGACATTGTGGGTCTTGATGAGTGTAGGCTGTGAGGGATGCTTTTTGTTCATTCATGGGATAAGGGAATCATTTGCCAGGTCAATATTTATTGCATATCCCTAAGTGCCCTGAGAATCTGCACATTGCTTTGGGTCTAGAGTCATGGATATAGGTTTGCTCGCTAAGCTGAAAGGTTCATTTCCAGACATTTCATTACCTTACTAGGTAACATCTTCAGTGGATCTCAGGCGAAGCAATGCTGAAAATTCCTGCTTTCTATTTATATGTATGGGTTTCATTGTGTTGGCGATGTCATTTCCTGTGGTGATGTTATTTCCTGTGGTGAAGTCAGTTCCTGTTCCGTTTCTCAGGGGGTGGTAGATGGGGTCTAACTTGATGCGTTTGTTGATAGAGTTCTGGTTGGAATGCCATGCTTCTAGGAATTCTTGTGTGTGTCTCTGTTTGGCTTGTCCTAGGATGGATGTGTTGTCCCAGTTGAAGTGGTGTCCTTCCTCATCCATATGTAAGGATACTAGTAAAAGAGGGTCATGTCTTTTTGTGGCTAGTTGGTGTTCATGTATCCTGGTGGCTAGTTTTCTGCCTGTTTGTCCAATGTAGTCTTTGTTACAGTCCTTGCACGACATTTTGTAAATTACGTTAGTTTTGCTCATTGTCTGTATAGGGTCTTTCAAGTCCATTAGCTGCTGTCTCTGGAGTCACATGTTGTCCAGACCAGGTAAGGATGGCAGCTTCCTTCCCTAAAGAGTTTCCTGCCAGCCAATAATGGATTCATGGCCATCATCAAACGCTTAATTCCAGATTTGTATTAAATTCAAATTCCATAATCTGCTGTGACAGGATTTGAACCTGGGTCCCCAGAACATACCAGGGTCTCTGGGTTAAAATTCCAGTGATAATAGCACCAGGCCAGTGCCTCCCTGATCTGACCTACAGCTGTTCATGTGTCACATGCCTACAGTGATCATTGCACAGGTTAACTGAGGTCAGGCCCAACCATACGTCTCAGCATGAGTGCATGGCACAGGCATACAGAGAAATGAACTATTGGCTGAAGCTTAGGGAAATCTGCAGAACCAGGAGCAGGAGTAGGCCGTCTGGCCCCTTGAGCCTGCTCCACCATTCAATAAGATGATGGCTGATCTTCATCGTGGATTCAGCTCCACTTTACCCAACTGCTCACTTTGACCCTTATTTCCTTTACTGTTTAACCATCTCCATATCTTTCCTTAAAAACATTCACAATGAGGAAGCCTCAGCTGCTTCACTAGGCAGGGAATTTCACAGATTCACAACCCTTTAGGTGAAGAAGTTCCTCCTCAACTCAGTCTGAGTTGTTCCTCTTATTTTGAGGCTATGCCCTCTCGTTCTAGTTTCACCTGCCAGTTGAACGAGCCTCCCTGTTTCTATCTTATCTGTTTCCTTCATCACTTTATAAGTTTCCATAAGATCCTCCCTCATTCTTCTAAATCCCAATGAGTATAGTCCCAGTTTACTCAATCTGTCCCCATGAGCCAACCCCCTCAACTCCGGAACCAACCCAGTAAACCTCGTCTGCACCCTCTCCAGTGCCAGTACATCTTTTCTCAGGTAAGGAGACCAACACTGTACACATTTGAGCTGTGTATCCAACAACTCTTAAATGGAATGAGGGTTATTGCCCCATTTTGAAATGGTTGAGAAATACGCTCAATGTGAAGTGCTCAGGCAGTCACTGTGAATAACTAACTCTCAGTTAAACCTCAATTTTTGCAAAGGCCTGTTCCGCGTGCCTCAACCTTAATTCACCTCATCACAACATGCATCCTATTAGCCTCAAAGTCTCAGACAATCATCACTGACTTGAACCTCCCGGTGAGATGGGAGGAAGAGGCCATTGTGGCTTTGAGATATGTTTTTCTCTTGAATTCAAAGGAAAGGAAAAAAGAAAACAGCAGGGAGTGATGAACGATCAGTTCGAGAAATACATTGTGTAAAGATTCTGGTGTACTGAGTAATGCCAGTGTACTCAACAGAACACTGAAAATAACAGACCATACAGGTGCTATTTTATTCATGAAAAGCCCTTCATAACTCATGTGTCAAAGAGACAGCTAATGTCAGTGATATTGTATTGATTTGGTTAAAAATACCCTGTGCACTCACTCCGAATGAAATATTGAATTATTGATCTGGCTTTGCAAAGCTTCCCACTGCTGCTGCTGGGGCGGGTTGCATCTCGGATTTAGTGTAAACCTTTGCACAGCAAATACACAAGCCCCGACATAACTCTGGAGTAAACACACCAACTGGGGGCTGACATTATTGCTGCATGTTTGTGGAATAAAGCTGAAAGTTCATAATTCCTTTGCACGTACTGCAGAGAGGAGATTCACACTCTTTTATTGCCTTTGGTTAATGTGGAACTGATTCCCTGATCTTTCTGAAGAGAAATCAGGAGTCAGCATGATAAAAAGAATCCCTCTTTGCTGCAGTGCAGTTGGGAAACCCTCTGACTGTTTGAGTACAAAGAGAAAGGCTCTGAGTTCATCTTTGGCTGAGGCAAAAAGCAAGGAACATGAAATGAAGGCACCAGAGACAAAACAATTCAGTTCATGCCCAGGAAAACAAACCTCAAAATGAACTTTGTCGGAACATTCCGTCAAAATACAGTGTGGCTGTGGAAGCAAGGTAAGTATTGCAGGCATAGCAAAATCCCAGTATCGGAGCATCAGTGTCAGTGCTGAGGGAGTGCTACACTGTCAGAGGGTCAGTGCTGAGGGAGTGCTGCACTGTCAGAGGGTCAGTGCTGAGGGAGTGCTGCACTGTCGGGGGGTCAGTGCTGAGGGAGTGCCGCTCTGTTGGAGGGTCAGCGCTGAGGGAGCGCCGCACTGTCGGAGGGTCAGTGCTGAGGGAGTGCCGCACTGTCGGAGGGTCAGTGCTGAGGGAGTGCAGCACTGTCGGAGGGTCAGTGCTGAGGGAGTGCCGCACTGTTGGAGGGTCAGTGCTGAGGGAGTGCAGCACTGTTGGAGGGTCAGTGCTGAGGGAGTGCAGCACTGTCGGAGGGTCAGTGCTGAAGGAGTGCAGCACTGTTGGAGGGTCAGTGCTGAGGGAATACCGCACTGTCGGAGGGTCAGTGCTGAGGGTGCGCTGCATTGTCAGAGGGTCAGTACTGAGGGAGCACTGCACTGATGGAGGTCAGTACAGAGGGAGTGCCACACTGTCAGAGGGTCACTGCTGAGGGAGTGCCACACTGTCAGAGGGTCAGTGCTGAGGGAGTGCAGCACTGTTAGAGGGTCAGTGCTGAGGGAATACCGCATTGTCGGAGGGTCAGTACTGAGGAAGCGCCGCACTGTCGGAGGGTCAGTGCTGAGGGTGCGCTGCATTGTCAGAGGGTCAGTACTGAGGGAGCACCGCACTGTTGGAGGTCAGTACAGAGGGATAGCTGCACTGTTGGATGGTCAGTGCTGAGGGAGTGCCGCACTGTCAGAGGGTCAGTGCTGAGGGAGTGCAGCACTGTTGGAGGGTCAGTGCTGAGGGAATACCGCATTGTGGGAGGGTCAGTACTGAGAAAGCACTGCACTATCAGAGGGTCAGTGCTGAGGGAGCGCTGCATTGTCAGAGGGTCGGTGCTGAGGGAGTGTCGCACTGTCGAAGGGTCAGTGCTGAGGGAGTGCCACACTGTTGGAGGGTCAGTGCTGAGGAAGTGACGCACTGTCAGAGGGTCAGTGCAGAGGGAGCACCGCAGTCTTGGAGGTCAGTACAGAGGGATAGCTGCACTGTTGGATGGTCAGTACTGAGGGCATGCTGCACTGTCAGAGGGTCAGTGCTGACGGAGTGCTGCATTGTTGGAGGGTCAGTACTGAAGGAGTGCCACACTGTTGGAGGGTCAGTGCTGAGGGAGTGCCGCATTATTGGAGGGTCAGTACTGAGGGAGTGCCGCACTGTCGGCGGATCAGTGCTGCAGGAGTGCTGCACTGTGAGAGGGTCAGAGCTGAAGGAGAGGTGTGCTGTCCAATGGTGACTACTGAGGGAGTATTGAGTTATCTCAACCATAATCTGATCAGCAAGATCCCACTCCCACATGGTAATTCATTGGCAGGAATGGAAGATTTATAACTTGTGAGGTATTTTTCACTTGGGTCACATGATTATGTTGGGATCCCATCAGACTCTTTTTGAAATTGGCAGAGGACAATCCAGAGAGTTTTTCTGAGAAGGGGAACTGAAAGAGAAGATGACCCTGTTCCCCCATCAGCCAGATCAATGATGTGCATTGACTGAAATTCCTGCCTCTTGCTTTCAATGCCCTTTTAAGAATTAGATCAACAGCAAAGGAACAAGTCTCACTTCTGTCTCTTTACCTTGTTGCTATGGTTACACAAAATGTCTTTTGCTTCCAGCAACCTCAACAGATAACAGATGGAGCTGGTGAGAATTCCAACCAGCCCCACAATGTAGTTATGCTAATTATCCAGCTCAATACCATTCCCACCTCAATCAGCTTTAACCCTTCACCTGCTCAGGCCTGAAGGAGAATGTTCCCCTGAGCCAACCCTGCGTACTCAAAGGGAAGTTACCACAGTCCTACCAGATCATGGGGCTGTTCTCTCATTCAAGAGAGAGAGAGAGAGAGACAACAGGTTGTGGTTTAAACTGAGGGTCACCATTCCTCAGTCAAGGGCTGAGTTTACCCTCAGCTTGTGTCAGAATATGAACCTGGGCTGTTGGTGTCACTTTATATTGTAAAGCAGTGACCAGCCAACTAAGCTAGCCAACTCCTCAAACTATTCAAAGTACTGAAACACTGAGCTGGATAATACTATTACTGTGGTACACTTGCTCACACATTGACACTACAACGATAACTTTACCAGACTGAATTGAACCAAAGTTTAACAGCAAAATGTGAAATTTTATCTGAAGGCATAAAATTCAGTGAAGGAAAGAGATGATTAAGATCCCAACCTAAATGGTCACATTATTATAAAGTTATAGAGCTGGACATCAGGAAAACAAACCCTTCGATCCAACTGGTCTATGCCAAGTAGATATCCTAGATTAATCTGTTGGCTTTCAGTTCAGCTGCCTGAGAGAATGTAATGATTGACATTGGTATTCAAATGAGAGGTGACCCATAACTGGGGAGTCCTCAGGTATTGATGCGATACTCACCCCAACTCTCTAACCAATGGTACTGAGAGGGAAAGCAAGATCCAACCAAAGCATTCAGCTCAATGTTCTTCAGCAACTCTTGTTTTTAGATTCTAAAGGGCCACTGTTTTCTAGAATGATCAATGTTTGAAAGAGTTAGATATAAAATATGTTGTAACTAAAGACTTAATTGATTTGAAAACCTGCTGTTTTATGTGAGTGAGGTGCCTCTGGGCTATAGGCTGAATCAACAAGCTTATTAATTTATTCCCCAATGAAAACCGTTGAACAGCAATCTACTAGCATATAAAGAGTTTAATAATTGATGTTTAATAATTGTAAAGATTAGTTTATAATTTGTTACAAGGAATTGCATGTGAGAGTTCTGTATGAGTGGGATAGGTGCTGGGGATAGAAATGGCCTTCTTTCATGTTCACTTTGAAATTCCTTAATTAAAGAGGACAATGTGTGATGGTTAAACTCAATCAGTTTCCTGGTTTACAGATTAACAGTGACATTGATTAGAGAAGTGAGTGTAACATGACGAGATTACCCTGAGCCAGCACTGACAAGTATCAGGCACATCGGATGTGCAGGGCAAATATCCTGGGCACGTGTGCAAAAGGAATCCTAGAAAAATGGAATAAGTGTTTATTGTGTGAACAGAATTTGAGGGCAAGAGTGTGAAATTAGCCCAAATAAAAGAGTTAAGACTCGGGGATCCAGTGTCCAGGTCCCTGGCATGTCACCCTTGAATCTAAAATAGAGTACGTGGTGTGTCATCTGGAGAGGGTGCAAGGAAGAGACGGAACTGAGGCTGTGAAGTTGGGAGCTGACATCCTAAAGTCCCTGTACACATCACCTGGGTGAACCTCTGAGGCAAAAAGCCTTACAACGTGATCCCACTGACATTGTCTCACAGCGTCTGCTGTTTTAAAACAAAATATGGATATCTCAAAAAAAAGACATGGGTTGTAACAACCTCTTGCCATGCACCCATCGGGACAAGTCTCAAGGAATACCAAAGGCAAGGGAAAACCACATGAAGGGAGAGTCCTGACTCTGATTGGCAGTGACATTGCTTTTAAGAATGTGTGAGATAGATGGTCACAGTATCCTGCTGACATGCCAGGATAATATTCTGCCTATCACACTAATGAGTAACATAGTATATAAGTTCCAGTGACAGTGTGATGCCGGTATGTGTCCTAACATCCAAAAGACTGGTCGATCATAAATCACAGCACTGACCATATCCAACCAGCCCATACTTGCAAAACACAATGTGTAACATTAGGTGTCTGTCCATTTTCAGACAATACTGGCTGAGTAATCCCAAGTGAGCAAAGACTTACACTGATGGCTGTTGTGGAAAACTCACTATAAGTTACCTTTAACTTGGCTAATTATTAAGAAATCTCACTGACAATCAAGTATTGAAGCAATGGTCTAAACATTATTGCATGTAGCGACCAAAATAAGATCCCCCTCAAGTAAACAAATTAGGTCTGACAAGCCAACTTGGCTATTACCGAATTAATGTCGGAACCTGGCCAGATTCCAAACAGTGTCCATCTCTGGAAGTGCCCAGGGTTTGATCCTTGTACAATGTCGTTCTTCTAACTTCTGCTACTGGCTTGGTCTAAGCTAAGCTTAAGAGTAAAAATGGCAGGAGACCCACATTTTGCTTCTCTTGCTCAATGTGAGAGCTCAGGTACATAGCTGATATCACTGACTCCTGCAGGAAGTGTGTCCAGCTGCAGCTCTTGTTAGACCACATGTTGGCTCTGGAGCTGCAAATGAACTCACTTTGAGCATACGCCATGCTGAAGGGGTCATGGATGGCATGTTTAGCAAAGTGGTCACACTGCAGATTAGGATTGTTGAGGGAGAAAGGAAGCGGGTGACCAAGAGGCAGAGAAAGAGCAGGAAGGTAGTGTAGGTGTCGCCTGTGGGTCATCTCCCTCCAAAACAGGTATACCGTTTTAGATACTGTTGGGGGAGATGATTCACCAGGGGAGGGCAGCAGTAGCCAGGTTCATGGCACCGTGGCTGGCTCTGCTGTACAGAAGGATGGGAAAAAGAGTGTAAGGGCTATAGTCATAGGGGATTCAATGGTAAGGGGAGTAGATAGGTGGTTCTGTGGTTCTAAACGAGACTCCTGAAAGGTATGTTGTCTCCCAGATGCACTGGTTGGAGATAGAGTCATAGAGTCATAGAGATGTACAGCACAGAAACAGACCCTTCGGTCCAACTTGTCCATGCCGACCAGATATCCCAACCCAATCTAGTTCCACCTGCCAGCATCCGGCCCATATCCCTCCAAACCCTTCCTATTCATATACCCATCCAAATGCCTTTTAAATGTTGCAATTGTACCAGCCTCCAATTGTACCAGAGCTTCCTCTGGCAGCTCATTCCACACACGTACCACCCTCTGTGTGAAAAAGTTACCCCTTAGATCCCTTTTATATCTTTCCCCTCTCACCCTAAACCTATGCTTTCTGGTTCTGGACTCCCCCATCCCAGGGAAAAAACTTTGTCTATTTATCCTATCCATGCCCCTCATGATTTTATGAGCCTCTATAAGGTTATCCCTCAGCCTCTGACATTCCAGGTGTTAGAAACAAACTTAACAAAATTAGCCAAGACCATCAAAACTGGAAACAGACAATTTATTTTAGGATCTTGCAAGAAAGGACATCAAATGCTAAAGCAAATGAGCAATGAGCATTGAAACAAGTCTACAGTTATACCTTTGAGCTGTGTGAGGTCACCTCTCCCGACTCCTACATTACCCAATCACCCTCGTTCTCTGCCTAATTTGTGACCTGACTGTCCCTACGTGACTTCTCCTTATCTTGATTAGATTCTACTTCTATCTCCTTGGGCCATTAGCTGCAATCGTTTTGTAACTATATTAACACTTGCTGTGCTCGTGTTTCCTATTGTTCTGTTTTTCTGCCTGCACAAACTTGTATGTCCCAGAAGTCTGCTAATCTGATCTTTGCCTGCAGCTGCCCTCTACACTTGTTTGTCAGCGCGATGCTTAAGCTTATTATCACTACCCTTTATGCTCCATCTACAAAATCACACCCTTCCCCATTTCTCACAACTCCCCCATTTCTTTCCTTTTGCATCTTGTTGTTTTTGCAATTTCTGCCCTCTTTACTCCCTAAGGTGCAGAGGTTCACAATCTTATACACAGTATCACGTTACCCCTTTTGTCTCTCGAATTCTAGGAGCATTCTTTGACTTTCCCTCTGTTGCATGTCACCTGTTGATTGTAAAAGCATCTGATGATGTATTTGAGTCCCCTCCTCAAGGGACGTCATCAGTCGGCTCATTATCCACTTGAGGACATTGAACCCTACTACCAGACCCACTAATACCAATAATCCATAGATAGCTAGATTGACTAACCACTTTTCCCAACCCATCAGTCCCCAGTCACCCCATCCCCATCCTGTTCTTTTATCTTTCCGAAGTTCATCCCCAATCTCTCTTATATCTTTTATCTTTTTCCTTATTATCTCTGCCTTTTCTTCCACTGTGGAAGAGGTGTCTGGGATGAAAGTGTAGCATTCTTTACCGATTAAAGCACAGGTTCCCCCTTTTTCGGCCAAGACATAGTCTAAAGCCATTCGATTCTGTAAAGCTGCCGCCAGTTTCTGTATTTCTCTCCCCACCCTTGCAGTGCCGTAATTTGGGAATAATGTCCACCAGAAACGGTCCCATTCAGAGACCTCTCGGATTTTACAGCTTATTCCCTTTTCCTTTTTCAGGGTGTCATGTTTTCTATCCGGAGATGGGAGGACTATATAAGTGGGGTAACAGCAGCCACTCCAGTGTTTTTGTTTCTGTGGTAAGGTCTGAGGTTTTACTGGATTGTCCTAACATTTACTGCTGTTGCAACCGCCACTCCATACGTACTTTTCTCCCGGCATGTAGGGATATGCCTTGGACCCGGATATCCAATAGGTCCCGTTTAATAATGGGGGAATGTTCATGGCCGTGGCTCAGTTAGTGTAGACGCAAGATGATTTTCCTAATTGGAAGGGGGCAGTATCATTCTGATTACAGAAACAAGTGACGTTTACTGTTCCTGTTGGCAGATGAATGCTAAGTCCATTATTAGGACCCAGGGTTTTAGGGGCGGGGCGGGGGAACCATCCCTCAAAGTTATAGTTATCCCTTTCGGATCTCCATCTTGTATTATTTGAGCCCCAGTCAAATTGTTGGGCATCATAAACTTCGCGTATGGTAAGTGGTATTACTGAGATGGGGATCCCCGATTTGCCATGGTGAGGGATCTCTGCACAGACCCAACAGTTGGTAAGTCCCCTTTGTTCAGCATCATGTTGGCATAGGGAAGTGAAATGATTTTTCCCGTCTCCTTGAACCATCAGTATGACTATCATTACAACACTATACCAATACCCACCCAGCTCTTACCTCTGTCCGCCTTCCTGCCTATCTTTCCCCCTTTCGTAGTCGGCTGGGAGAAGTGAGTCCACACAACCCTTACAATCAGTAGCAGCAAATTTTAAAATCAATGGCGGCAACAATTAAAAGTCTCTTATTTCAGTCCAGTCTTCCTGCTCAGCTTGACTTTCAGAGGGTTGTCTGTAGGATGAGCTTGCCACTCTGCCGAAGGGGAGGGACCGTCCACGGGGCCCTTAACACGAGTGTGATGACTCCACCCTTTCTCTGCAGTTCGGGTGGCTGTTTTGGTAGTCAGGAGAGTTAAGAATGGTCCCTCCTAGCTCGGGTGTAGTTTGGTATCCTTCCAGGTCTTTATCAGGACCCAATCACCTGGTCGTATCCGATGTACTGCAAACTCGAGGTGGCAGTGTCTGTACCAAAAGGCCTTTAGTCCTAAGAACAGATAATGAAGAGCCAAGTGCCACAATATAGTTTTTCAAAAACTTGTCATTAAACTCGGCCGTGGGCACCTCTCCCTTCCCTCCCAGGAATGGCAGCCCAAACATCTTTTCATAAGGAGAAAGTCCGATATCATGCCTCAGGGCCGTCCGAATGCGTAATAGTGCAATAGGTAAGCATTTTGTCCATGGTAATCGAGTCTCTAGGACTCACTTTGATAATTGCTTCTTTAAGGTTTGATTTATTCTTTCCACCCGTCCAGAGGAGGGTGGGCACCAAGGAGTATGGAATTCCCATGAAATTTCTAATCCTGCTATTACCCCTTGTAAGATCTTAGAAATAAAATGGGTACCTTGGTCTGAATCTATAGTTTCCACTATTCCATATCGTGGGATGATATGTTCAAGGAGTGTTTTCACTAGTCCTTTTGAGGTAGCTGAAGACATTGGGAAAGCTTCCACCCACCCGGTTAAGTGGTCTACTAGGACTAATAAGTACTTTTGTTTCCCTCCCTTTTGGGTGGTAATTCTGTATAGTATGCTCTGTAGACCTGTATGCTCTGAAAAGGTCTTACTCCGGGATTCCCTCCACCTTTATGCCCTCCTCTTGTTACCTTTTTATTAATCTTTTGGCAAATCGGGCATCCTGAGCATACCTGCTTGGCTAATGTGTATATCCCTTTACATCCGTACTTCCTTAACACTATGTCACACTATGTCATTGAGAGCCCCAATGACTGCCTTGGTGCAGGGTATTTAGAGTGTTTCTCATGACTGGTTTACTCAACATTTCCCTCCCATCTGGGAGAATCCATCTTCCTTCACTTGTCTTAGTGGCTCCTATCTCCTGGAATTCTTTTTCCTCTTCCTTCGTGTACACAGGGTTCCCGGAAGGAGACTCCACTAGGGGTATGAGAACCCATATTTTTGGTACTGTAAGGTTCATAGCTGCCTCTTTGGCTGCTTTGTCTGCTAGACTATTCCCTCTTGCTTCTAGAGTGTTCCCCTTTTGGTGCCCCGGTACATGAACTATTGCTATTTCTCGTGGTAATTCCAAACTTTTCAACACTTGTCCTATTAACTCTTCGTATACTAATTCCTTTCCCCTATTGATTAGACCACATTCTTGCCATATTTTTCCGAAGGTACAGACCACCCCATAGGCATACTTAGAGTCGGTGTAAATTGTCCCATCCTGATTTTCTAGTTGTTTTAAAGCTTGGTTTAATGCATACAACTCACAGGTTTGGGCCGACCATGTGTTAGGCAACCGGTCAGCCTCAACTGTTTAGTTCATGTTACCATCCACTACTGCATAGCCATTGTGTCTTTTTCCTTGTACCACTCTTGATGACCCGTCTATAAACAGTCTGTCCTCATCATGCAAGGGAATATCTTTTAGATCTGGTCTAACCTTAGTCTGATACTCAATGACATCTAAACAGTCATGTTCTAATTCTCCTTTGTCCAGAGGTTCTCCCTTCCATAGGAAGGTAGCTGGGTTTAGACAGGTATCTGTTGCTAACAGGGAGGTCATCTCTCTCCATCAGGATGGCTTCGTGTTTCAAGATTTATGAGTCTGTCAACCATCTCCCTGCCTTTTGGTTTAGCACAGTTCTGACTTGATGGGGGCTACTAATGACTAGCGCCCCTCCAAAAGTACGTTTACGGCTCTCCTCTACCAGTATGGCAGTGGCTGCCACTGCCTGTATACATTCAGGCCATCCTCTTGAGACAGGGTCCAAGATCTTGGACAGGAAGGCTATGGGCTGCCTCCTTCCCTCTCCCTTCTGGTTAACACTCCTAAGGCTGCTCCATCATTTACTGTCACCAAAAGGTGAAATGGTTTCTCAAGGGAAGGAAGGGCCAGCACCGGAACTTGTATAAACCACACTTTAACTCGTGTAACCCTTCCTTTTCCTTTTCTGTCCAGTGTAGTCTTTCACGTTCAGATTCTGTCCATTTATCATATAACCCCTTCGTTTTCTGGGCGTATGCTTCTATCCATAATCTACAATAGCCCACTATCCGCAAGAACTTCTGTAATTCTCATTTGGTGGTCGGGAGGGGTAGTTCTACTATTCCTTTAATTCTCTCGGGGTTAATTCGCCTAGTACCCTCACTAACAAGGTGCCCTAAATATTTCACTTCTTTCTCTACATACTGCAATTTATTCCTAGATACTCTTAAACCTTGTTGCCCTAGGAAATTTAACAGCCTATTGGTGGCCAAGCTCATGTCATCTCTCTTTCGTCCTGACACAGTAGGTCATCCACATATTGTAACAGTGACATCCCTTTAGGCATCTCAAGTTGTTCCAGGACCTGTTCCAGTACTTGCCCGAATAGATTAGGTGATTCTGTGAATCCCTGGGGAAGTACCGTGCATCGGAATTGTTGCTTTCTACCAGTGAATGGGTTTTCCCACTCAAAGACAAACGTGTCACGGCTTTCTGGAGCCAGAGGGCAGGCCCAGAATGCATCCTTTAAATCTATTACACTAAACCAGCGGTGGTCACACGGTATCTTGCCGAGCAAAGTGTACGGATTGGGGACTACCGGGTGTCGTGTTCGAACCAATCGGTTTAATGCTCTGAGATCCTGCATTAATTGATAGGTTCTGTTTGGTTTGTGGACAGGCAGTATTGGGGTATTCGGGTATTAAAGGGTGACATACAGGGTTCTAACAATCCGGTTTTTGACAAAGAATCTATAACTGGTTACAGACCTTTACGACCTTCCAGTGATATGGGGTATTGTCTAACCTGAACTGTCTTATTCTCCTGAATCAACGTAATTACCATCGGAGTAATAGTTAGATGCCCTGTATTACCTGGTCTTGTCCATACATCAGGGTGGATTTGTTTTTCGTCGCTAGGTGTTAACATGGCCATCTTTACGGTCACTGCACTATTTCCACCCCAATTTTTAAGCCTAACAAGATAATCAAATCCCTACCTAATAGATGACTTCCAATGTCGGGAATATACAATAATTGTCCTGTCACTTCCTCATTATTTACTCTAATTAGCGTTGGCTCAAAAATAGGCACTAAGAATTCTTCGCCTTTTACTCCAGAAACCCTGAGATTCTTATTGGTCAATTTAACACCGGTAGGTCTAAAACTTAGGGATGACTGTGCTGCTCCTGTGTCCACCAAAAACACTGCCTCCTCCCCTTCAGGTCCCACCTTTAGATTTATCAAGGGGTCCCGGTGGGTTTCAGGAGGAAGGAACCCCTGACTCCCCTATTCCCCATCGAAGGTCATTAGGGAAACAGTTTCCCTTTCCCGTGTTCGTCCAGGGCATCCTCATTTAAAATGCCCCACTTTTCCACAATGGTAACATCCTGCCTGTAGCCTCCTTCCCCGGACGTCCGACCTTTGTCTTTCGTGTCCTCCTCTATCCTTATCTTTTCTATGATCTCCCGATCCTAATCTCCTGTTTGTTATTTCAACTACTGCCGCCACCTTCATTTTAGCTTTCTGCTTCTGCTTCTCATCCTCTCTCTTCACATACACTTTCTGTGCCTTATGTAACAACTCTTCCATCTGTTTTTCACTCCATCCATCTATTTTCTGCAATTCCTTTTGTATGTCCCGCCATGACTTTGTCACAAGCTGGACCTTCAAAGGTCCTTGCGCCACCAGGTCATCAGGATTCATTTCTGAATATTTCCTTGTGGCTTCTTTGAGCCTTTGAAGAAACACTGAAGGGGTCTCGTCTTTCTCCTGCCTTACTTCAAAGCCTTAACAAAGTTTTGTGATCTTGGCGCTGCTTCCTTAATTCCCAAGATCACCATTTCCCGAAAGTCTCTCATGCTTCCCCTATCATGTGTATTCATGCCCTCCCACTGGGGATCTGTATTAGGGAATGTTTGTTCAGCCAGAGTACCGGGAGGGTATCTCTTCTCCCATTCCCTCAGAGCGGCCCTTCTGATCATACCCCTTTCTTCTCCTGAGAATAACATCCTCAATATTGCCATCATTTCCCCCCAGCTATACCAATTTGGCCCCAAAAACTGGTCTAACTGCTCCCCCAATCCCACGGGACCCTCAATTAGATTTTTCATTTCCTTTTTAAAGGCTCTGACCTCCCCACTGGTCAGCGGCACATTAACATATCCAATTTCGCCGTTTCCAATGGGGACCTCTCTGAGAGGATATACCTGTGTTGCCCCACCTTGTTCCCTTTCTTCTCTCCTTACTGCTGATCTAGTCTTAACCTGACTCACAGTGGAGTCCTCTTCTGGGACTTTTTCAGATTCCTCTTCCAGGGGTTCCTCTGCTGGGGGTGCAGAGGGCTGGGACGTTGGCCGACTGTTGCTGGGGAATGGCAGACCTTCAATTCTATTGTAATAAGGGGGAGGTAAATTTGACAAAGGGTCCCAATGGGGGGGTTTTGGGTTTTTCATCCTTTTCCTCCTTTTCTTTCTTTTTAAAGACAATCATATTTTGGCTCCCTATCCAGTAGGCTGCATAATCAGCCTCTTGTCAGCTTTGTTTCTCTTTGCTATTAACATATATATTTAAATCTTGGCACACCCATATTTGGGCCAAAAGATATCAGATTTCTTAGTACTTTCTTGTGTCCAGACAAAACAACAATACCTTATCATTATAACTTTATCCTACCCCCGTGTCCGGGAGTTGTGTTCCCAATTTCCCAACATTTTCCCCAAGAGACTGTTGGATGGAATTTCTTCAAGTTTAACATTATCTGTAGATCGATCTTTATAGAGACAACTTCCCTTGCCTCCCATTTTTTTAAAATTTAATTGATCTTTCGAGGTCCGGTGTCACTTTCTTCTACAGCCACTTCAGGGTCCTGACCTTCGCTTGGGGGGGATTTCCCTTCTTAACAACCGGTCTAAGGCTGGCTGCTAGAATCAGGTTGACACCCTTTCCCGTCCGATCAGTCTGGCCAATTGTATGTTATTTTTAGACATCATCAATTCCCCGTACTTCTCGTACCTCCCCAACCACCAAGGCAATACTAAAAGGTCCTTTTCTTACCTTGGTCTGTGCACAGAGTTACCTGGTCTTGTCAATTCGGCCATTACCCGCGCAGCATTTCCTGCAACATTTACTGTTGCAAATCCCCGGTCGCCCGGATATATCTCGAGAGACCTGTCGTTACCCGGGTCTTGTGCACAAGAGTTACCCGACTGAACCCGCCGTGTCTTCCCGTCTTTTTTTCCAGCGTCTTTTCGTCCAGATCATGCTCGCCCAAAGCCGCCACGGCAACGAGGGAAAACTCGAGATTGCCGAAATCAGCGAGGTGCAGCTTCTCCATTTCTCCAAGAACGCCAAGCGACCGGAGCTTGGGATCCCGGATGAGCCCCCAAATCTGTTAGAAAGAAACTTAACAAAATTAGCCAAGACCACCAAAACTGGAAACAGACAATTTATTTTACGATCTTGCAAGAAAGGGTGTCAAATGCTAAAGCAAATGAGCAATGAGCATTGAAACAAGTCTACAGTTATACCTTTGAGCTGTGTGAGGTCACCTCTCCCGACTCCTACATTACCCAATCACCCTAGTTCTCTGCCTAACTTGTGACCTGACTGCCCCTACGTGACTTCTCCTTATCTTGATTAGATTCTATTTCTATCTCCTTGGTCCGTTAGCTGCAACTGTTTTGTAACTACATTTAACACTTGCTGTGCTCGTGTTTCCTATTGTTCTGTTTTTCTGCCTGCACAAACTTGTTTGTCCCAGAAGTTTGCTAATCTTATCTTTGCCTGCAGCTGCCCTCAAAACTTGTCTGTCAGTGCGATGCTTAAGCTTATTATCACTACCCTTTTTGCTACAACTTGAAAGGGTTCAGAAAAGATTTACAAGGATGTTGCCAGTGTTTGAGGATTGGAGCTATAGTGAAAGGCTGAATAGGCTGGGGCTGCTTTCCCTGTGTGAGAAATGGGGAAGGGTGTTGTTTTGCTACACTTTCTTCCACATCCACTTCAGGGTCCTGACCTTCTTAATAACCGGTCTGAGGCTGGCTGCTAGAATCAGGTTGACACCCTTTCCCGTCCGATCAATCTGGCCAATTATATGTTATTTTTAGACATCGTCAATTCCCCGTACTTCTCGTACCTCGCCGACCACCAAGGCAATACTTAAAGGTCCTTTTCTTACCTTGGTAACAACACCCTTCCCCATTTCTCACACAGGGAAAACAGCCCCAGCCTATTCAGCCTCTCCCTACAGCTCCAATCCTCCAACCCTGGCAACATCCTTGCAAATCTTTTCTGAACCCTTTCAAGTTTCACAACATCTTTCCAATAGCAAGGAGACCAGAAGTGCATGCAATATTCCATCAGTGGCCTAACCAATGTCCTGTAGATTTTTTTAGTGTGGAAACCGGCCCTTCGGCCCAACAAGTCCACACCGACCCTCCAAAGAGCAACCACCCAGACCCATTTCCCACTGACTAATGCACCTAACACTACGGCAATTTAGCATGGCCAATTCACCTAACCTGTACATTTTTGGACTGTGGGAGGAAACTGGAGCACGCGGAGGAAACCCACACAGACACGGGGAGAACGTGCAAACTCCACATGGACAGTTGCCTGAGGCAGGAATTGAACCCAGGTCTCTAGCGCTGCGGGGCAGCAGTGCTAACCACCGTGCCGCCCACTATAGCTGCAACATAACCTCCCAACTCTTGTACTCAATACTCAGATCAGCTGCAGGACATTGTGAAAGGGGATGGTTAACAGCCAGCTGTAGTGGTGCATACAGGCACCAATGATATCGGTAAAAAATGGGATGAGGTCCAACAAGTAGAATTTAGAGAGTTAGGAGCCAACCTAAAAAGTAGGACCTCAGAAATAGTCATCTAAGGCTTGTTATCAATGCCATGTGCTAGTCCGAGTAGAAATGAAACAATATTCAGGATGAATGCATGGCTTGATCAATGGTGCAGGAGGGAAGGTTTCAGATTTTTGGGACATTGGGACCGGTTCTGGGGGAGGTGGGACTATTACAAACTTTGTGAGAAGATTTGTAGCTCGGGTGCTCGTTGTTGTGGTTCTGTTCGCTGAGCTGGGAATTTGTGTTGCAGACGTTTCGTCCCCTGTCTAGGTGACATCCTCAGTGCTTGGGAGCCTCCTGTGAAGCGCTTCTGTGATCTTTCCTCTGGTATATGTAGTGGTTTGTCTCTGCCGCTTCTGGTTGTCAGTTCCAGCTGTCCGCTGCAGTGGCCGGCATATTGGGTCCAGGTCGATGTGTTTATTGATAGAATCTGTGGATGAGTGCCATGCCTCTAGGAATTCCCTGGCTGTTCTCTGTTTGGCTTGTCCTATAATAGTAGTGTTGTCCCAGTCGAACTCATGTTGCTTGTCATCTGCATGTGTGGCTACTAAGGATAGCTGGTCGTGTTGTTTCGTGGCTAGTTGGTGTTCATGGATACGGATTGTTAGCTGTCTTCCTGTTTGTCCTATGTAGTGTTTTGTGCAGTCCTTGCATGGGATTTTGTACACTACCCAAGTACTCCAGCAGTGCGGCACTCCCTCAGCACTGACCCTATGACAGTGCGGCACTCCCTCAGCACTGACCCTATGACAGTGCGGCACTCCCTCAGTACTGACCCTCTGACAGTGCAGCACTCCCTCAGTACTGACCCTCTGACAGTGCAGCACTCCTTCAGTACTGACCCTCCGACAGTGCGGCACTCCCTCAGCACTGACCCTCTGACAGTGCGGCACTCCCTCAGCACTGACCCTCTGACAGTGCGGCACTCCCTCAGCACTGACCCTCTGACAGTGCGGCACTCCCTCAGCACTGACCCTCTGACAGTGCGGCACTCCCTCAGCACTGACCCTCTGACAGTGCGGCACTCCCTCAGCACTGACCCTCTGACAGTGCGGCACTCCCTCAGCACTGACCCTCTGACAGTGCGGCACTCCCTCAGCACTGACCCTCTGACAGTGCGGCACTCCCTCAGCACTGACCCTCTGACAGTGCGGCACTCCCTCAGCACTGACCCTCTGACAATGCAGCACTCCCTCAGCACTGACCCTCTGACAGTGCAGCACTCCCTCAGTACTGACCCTCCGACACTGAGGCATTCTTTAAAAGGACTGTGGTTCCTGCAGTTGAGGCAGATGATCGATCACTCTGTGCCAATCTGGTCCCCACACACGACAGGAGGTTAGAGGTGAGAGAGGGAGTGAGGAACAAAGCAGGCGACATTATGTGTTTAGCTGAGCTTTGTGTTCTGGCTCTTCGAACTGTGAATTTTATGTCAGTTTAAGTTATTTTCTCATTGTTTTATTGACGTTATCTGTTCTTCAATGGAGACAGGTAAAGTGGTAATTTCATCCGGGAGGGGGGTCACACCTCATGTCTGTAGATCATTCAATCTCTCCCATCGAGCTGTACCAAGGTGAATAAATTCTTTCAAACAAAATTACAGCTCTATTGTTTATTCCAACTGATCTCAATGCTAAATGTTCCAGAATACACAGCAGACACGGCCATGACTTCATCTCTGTTGTCAATACACACTTCCAACCCAGACGTGTGATTGCATGTTCAGTGGTTGCAGCTTTCAAGTCTCACGGGAGATTGATGAGATGGAAAGGTCCCTTCTACCTGATGCACCAGGCCCTGGAATGGGTTTGGGCAGAAAACACGCACAATTCTGTTTTAGTGTGTTTCAAAAAAGCTCCATTGTGTCAAGCTATTCGGTTTTATTGAACACCACGTTCCACAAACTGATTCCAGCTGCAGTGATCCTTGCTGAGGGGAATGTGGTGGAGCTGTAAACACCACTGCTGTCTCAATGTGTGATTATACTGGCACCTCCTGCTACATGATTAGACTTGCTGGCGATGTTTAATTCAATATCTTGTCCTGCAAGTGACCCAGCAGGAAATGTATGCTGCCCTGCTCTGAATTGAAATGATCTGATGAATAAAACTGAGATTATTCTGGCCACCTTTCTACATTGGAAGTTTTAATCAATATACAAGAGATTATTTACATCTTCAAGTTAACAAGTACAGCTGTCAACACTGAATAAATTTGAGATACAGGATTTTCAGGTGCAACTGGAAGTGTTGCAAACAAGCTGGATTCAGAACGATAACGGGGAATGGAATGCTTTCCCATGTCACATGGGATTATAACAGAGCAGGAAATGTTCTTGAAAGGGGTTTGCTTTCTGTTATCCTCTCATTGTTCTGTCAGTTTAACCCGGATTTTGTCGACTGTTCTTCATGACTGGAGTTGATTTTGTGTGAGTGAAAACAGCTCTTCACAAACACAACACTTTCACAAATAACAAAGGTGGATGTGTTCATTGAGAATGCTTCTCCATACCGCTCTTCTCACTTTCAACTTGATTCAAACATCACCTCCCAGAGCAACTGCAATTGCACACAAAGAGGCTGAGAATTACAATCATAGCTATAGTCTTTGACTATATATTTTGCGTCCTTTGATCCTGTCTCACTTGTTACCTGGCAAAGCTAGCGCTTCCAAATGAACCTATTGGATTCTAACCTGGTTTTGTGTGGGTTTTACTGACAATCACAAGGATCTTTTAAACAGGACACAGTCTTACAGCTCAATAAACTGTAAAAGGAAGAAAAGGCCAAACTTAAAGTAAAATGGATCCCTTTAGCTTTCTTTCCAATTCCTACAAAGTATAACAACTGGTCATCCATTTCACAGCAATTTGTGCGATCTTGCTGCTTATATAATGGCAGGCACAGACCAGCATTATAATAGACACGGCACTGAGAGATCTCTGCACACAGACCAGAGGGTCAGTGCAGAGGGAGTGCTGCACTGTCAGAGGGTCAGTGCTGAGGGAGTGCCACACTGTCGGAGGGTCAGTGCTGAGGGAGTGCCACACTGTCAGAGGGTCAGTGCTGAGGGAGTGCCACACTGTCGGAGGGTCAGTGCTGAGGGAGTGCCACACTGTCGGAGGGTCAGTCCTGAGGGAGTGCTGCACTGTCAGAGGGTCAGTGCTGAGGGAGTGTCGCACTGTCGGACGGTCAGTTCTGAGGGAGTGTTGTAATGTCGGAGGGTCAGTGCTGAGGGAGTGGGCACTGTCAGAGGGTCAGTGCTGAGGGAGTGCCGCACTGTCGGAGGGTCAGTGCTGAGGGAGTGTCGCACTGTCGGAGGGTCAGTGCTGAGGGAGTGCTGCACTATCGGAGGGTCAGTGCTGAGGGAGTGCCGCACTGTCGGAGGGTCAGTGCTGAGGGAGTGCTGCACTGTCGGAGGGTCAGTGCTGAGGGAGTGTCGCACTGTCAGAGGGTCAGTGCTGAGGGAGTGCTGCACTATCGGAGGGTCAGTGCTGAGGGAGTGCCGCACTGTCGGAGGGTCAGTGCTGAGGGAGTGCTGCACTGTCGGAGGGTCAGTGCTGAGGGAGTGTCGCACTGTCGGAGGGTCAGTGCTGAGGGAGTGCCGCACTGTCGGAGGGTCAGTGCTGAGGGAGTGTCGCACTGTCGGAGGGTCAGTGCTGAGGGAGTGTCGCACTGTCAGGGGGGTCAGTGCTGAGGGAGTGTCGCACTGTCGGAGGGTCAGTGCTGAGGGAGTGTCGCACTGTCAGGGGGGTCAGTGCTGAGGGAGTGCCGCACTGTCAGAGGATCAGTCCTGGGGAATGCCGCACTGTCAGAGGGTCAGTGCTGAGGGAGTGCCGCACTGTTGGAGTGTCAGTACTGAGGGAGTGCTGCACTGTCAGAGGGTCAGTGATGAGGGAGTGCTGCACTGTCAGAGGGTCAGTACTGAGGGAGTGCTGCACTGTCAGAGGGTCAGTACTGAGGGAGTGCCGCACTGTCAGAGGTGCCGTCTTTTAGATAAGATTGTGAATTGTGAGTATCATCGTCCTTACCAGTTGATGCAACTTGATCTCGTGACACTACTTTGAAGAGAAAGAGATGATTTCTCTCCAAGTCAACATCATGAATACAATGTCACATGATCATGTTGCTGTTTGTAACAGCTCGTGCTGCATTCCCACAGTTCAACAAATTCATCAGAAACTCTATTCATTGACAATCAGGCTGTTTTGGTGGACTGGAAGGTGACCATGTAAATGCAAGTTTATTCTGTAGCCTGGCTGCAGAGATTAATTTGTGGCCAAATATCTTTGCAGTAGACTCTCTTTTCTGAGAACATTTGTTATTTTCAATCTGGTACATCTGGTTTGAACTTATTTCTTGTAGAGAGCTGTTACAACTCTCTGATATTGCAAATACATTATTCACAGAAGGTTAGGAAGCCATGCAGTGACCATAGATATATCACCCAGAGCTGCTGTCTGAATGTTAACTGTGAATTAGAGATGTACAATAGTTTTCTCATCATCCTGACTCCCATGTACTGATGCCCCTCATCTTGATCTGAATGATCTTTTACTGGGAAATGATATGACGTTCTGTCAATAAAACAATCCTGAGGAACAAATCCTCCTTCATCATTCAGTTTGCGTTGTGAAACGCCTCTTTAGATTTCCAAACTACAAAACCTGCATCCTCAGATACTCAGCCCTATATACTCAGACCCTGGTATGGTTATGATTCCTCACCTTGTTGATCAGCTACACACTGATTGCAGTGCTCATCCAGAAATCCCAACAATAAACCGATTACATTCCAATGAAATTCGACATTTGTGACTGAAGCAGATATCCAGGCAGTTGTTATGAATTCCAACTTAATAATGAGATCCACATGATCTTTCCAAATCCTTCTCATGCGTTTAGGACTTTAATCTGAACTCGCTTTGTTACTGTAATAGCTTTGCGTCTCACTCCTGGGTGTCCATTATTTCAGACATCACAGTCCATTTTTCAGCCTGACAGCCTTTCTATGTACCAAAAAACAACACATTGCAATTGTAGGAACATAGGAACAGAAGTAGGCCATTCAGCCCATTGAGCCTGGCCTAGCAGATTGACCATGTCAATGCCCTTTACTCACCCAGTCCCCCCTTAATATAGTGCGCCCCTGGCAATCAGAAACCTATCAATCTCTGCCTCAAACATTGAGTTTTACACAGCTCTCTGTGATATTCCAAAGGTTCACAATCCTCTGAATAAATAAAAAGCCCATCTCAGAGCCAATGGCATCTCCCTGATTTTTAATCATTGCCCCGCTGTTTCTCGACTCCCCAACCAGGGGTAACACCGTATCCTGTCTGTCCACTTAGGTATTCTGTAGGTTTCAATGAGTTCACCTCTTCAAAAACTCTCGAGAAATCAGGTGCAGTTTGCTCAAACTCTCTTTGTAATCTCTGCTGAACCATTGTTGCACTCTGTTTATAGTAATAATATACTTCCTGATATAAGGAGACCAAAACCAGCCATGCTAGATTGCTCATAGTGCCCAGGAGTGTGCAGGCTAGGTGGGTTAGTCATGGGGAAATGCAGGGTACAGGGAGGGGGCAAAGGGGTGGCGCTGGGTGGGATATTGTTCATAGGCCTGGTGTGGACTTGATGGGCTGAATGGTCTGCTTCCACACTGTAACGATTCTATGATTCTAACTCTAGGGGTGGTTTATCCAAGTTTGTATACCATTGAAGGCATTCATGTGAAGAGCTGTCCATCTTTGACATTGGCACAGGTGTTTGAAGATCATGCAGGTGAACAATTGATTACATCTCCACAATTTATTCCATTGTTCAATCTGTGGTTCTGCTCACCTTAGAGAGTGCTGTATTAGCAGATAAAGGACATCACTCACACCTCCATGAGGTAACAAATTATTGACTGAACCCATTCATGTTCGATATCATCCTTCCATGATATATCTCTTCCCTCTGTCTCCCCCTTCCTATCCACGTTCTTATTCTGGGATGATGCCCTCTGGTCCGAGACACTCCCAGAAGGTAAAACAATCTTTCTGCACCTACACTGTCAAATCTCCTAAAAATGTTAAGATCAGTGGTTAGCACTGCTGCCTCACAGTGCCAGGGGAACCCGGGTTTGATTCCAGCCTCAGGTGACTGTCCGTGTGGAGTTTGCACATTCTCCCCGTGTCTGTGTGGGTTTCCCTCCGGGTGCTCCTCTCACAGTCCAAAGACATGCAGGCCAGATGAATTGGCCAGGCTAAATTGCCTATTGTGTCCAGGAATGTGCAGGCTCGGTGGGATAGCCATGGGAAATGCAGGGTTACAGAGATAGGGTAGTGGGGTGGGATGCTCTTTGGAGGGTCGGTTTGGGCTGAATGGCCTACTTCCACACTGTAGGGATTGTATGATTCAATAACATTGTCTCCTTCTAAACTCCAAGGACTGCAGCTTGACCTCTCATCGTAAGGTCAGTCACCTTAGCTCCGGGACATCTTGGCAGGAGTTCCTCCCAGAAGTTACTTTCTCATCAACCTCTTCAGAGACATTATTATACAGCTTGAATCTGGGCATTCAGGCTTGGAGGGAGGGACATTACCACTGCAACTTAAGGACGCCAAGTTCCTCAGGGTAGTTTCCTCAGCCCAACCATCTTCAGCTGCTTCATCAATGACCTTCCCTCCACCAGAAGGTCAGACGTGGGGGATGTTCGCTGATGATTGCACAATGTTCAGTACCATTCACAACTCCTCCAATACTGAAGCAGTCCGTGTTCAAATGCAGCAAGATCTGGACAATATCCAGGCTTGGGTTGACAAGTAGCAAATAACATTCATGCCACATAAATGCCAGGCAATGGCCACCTCCAACAACCACACCCCTCAACATTTTATAACACTGCCATCACTGAATCCTGCACTATCCTCCCAGGGTTTACCATTGGCCAGAAACTGGGCTCACCACATAAACACAGTGATTACAAGAACAGGACATGACCATCTCCAATAAGAGACAATCTAGCCATCACCTTTTGACATTCAATGGTGTTACTATTACTGAATCCCCCATGACAAATATTGATCAAAACCTCATCTGTACTCACCACATAAACACAGTGGCTACAAGAACAGGACATGACCATCTCCAATAAGAGACAATCTAGCCATCACCTTTTGACATTCAATGGTGTTGCTATTACTGAATCCCCCATGACAAATATTGATCAAAACCTCATCTGTACTCACCACATAAACACAGTGATTACAAGTGCAGATGGAGCCTAGAAATACTACAGTGAGTAACTCACCTCCTAACTCCCTGGTCAGGTCCACGCCCCCCAACAACCCACCCTCCCATCCTGGCACCTACCCCTGCCACCGCAGGAACTGTAAAACCTGTGCCCACACCTCCTCCCTCACCTCCATCCCAGGGCCTAAAGGAGCCTTCCACATCCATCAAAGTTTTACCTGCACATCCACCAATATCATTTATTGTATCCGTTGCTCCCGATGCGGTCTCCTCTACATTGGGGAGACTGGGCGCCTCCTAGCAGAGCGCTTTAGGGAACATCTACGGGACACCCGCACAATCAACCAAACCGCCCCGTGGCCCAACATTTCAACTCCCCCTCCCACTCTGCCGAGGACATGGAGGTCCTGGGCCTCCTTCACCGCCGCTCCCTCACCACCAGATGCCTGGAGGAAGAACGCCTCATCTTCCGCCTCGGAACACTTCAACCCCAGGGCATCAATGTGGACTTCACCAGTTTCCTCATTTCCCCTTCCCCCACCTCACCCCAGTTCCAACCTTCCAGCTCAGCACTGTCCCCATGACCTGTCCTACCTGCCTATCTTCTTTTCCACCTATCCACTCCAACCTCCTCCCTGACTTATCACCTCCAACCCCACCCCCATTCACCCATTGTACTCTATGCTACTTTCTCCCCACTCCCATCCCCCTCTCATTTATCTCTCCACCCTGCAGACACTCTACCTCTATTCCTGATGAAGGGCTTTTTCCCAAACCGTCGATTTTCCTGCTCCTCGGATGCTGCCTGATCTGCTGTGCTTTTCCAGCACCACGCTAATCTAGAATCTGGTTTCCAGCATCTGCAGTCCTTGTTTTTACCTCCTGACTCCCAAAGCCTGTCCATCGTCTACAAGGCTCAGGTCAAAAGTGTGATGGAATACTCCCCACTTGCCCTGGATGGGAGCAGGCCCAACAACACTCAAAAAGCTTGACACCATCCAGGACAAAGAAGTCATCCACAAACATCCACTCCCTCCACCACCGACACTCAGTAACAGCAGTGTGTACTATTTTCCAAATGGACTGCAGAAATTCACCAAAAATCCTCAGACTTCACCTTCCAAACCCATGACCACTTCCATCGAGAAGGACAACCCCTGCAAGTTCCCCTCCAATCCACTCCCCGTCCTGACTGGGAAATATATCACCATTTCTTCAGTGTCGCTAGGTCAGAATCCTGGAATTCTGTCTCTAAGGGCGTTGTGGGTCTACCCACAGCACACGGACTGCAGCGGTTCAAGAAGACAGCTCAAACCCACCTTCTCAAGTGGGTAATTAGAGATGGGCAGTAAATACTGGGCCCAGCCAATGCCACGTCCTGGGAGCAAATATAAAATACATAAATGGTGGTTGAGTCGATGACACACAAATTTAAGAAGATTATTTGATTTTTCAGTATTTCACAAGACAGAACACCTGCTCCAGCAATTATACAGCTTCCTTATCATCAGTGCAGGCTGACTGAGGAAGGGGAAACATTCACGGGTATTTGCTGTTTGAGTGTCCTGACAATCAGCAATATGCCCAGCGCTGAATGCACTCTGATATTATTGAAGTGGCTGAATAATGATCTTCAGCTCAATGCCAGAGGGATATAAATAGCTTACGGAGAAATATTGATCGGCTAAGTAAGTGGGCAAAGATTTGGGGTGACACGATGGCTCAGTGGTTAACACTGCTGCTTCACAACACTAGGGACCTGGGTGACTGTCAGTGTGGAGTTTGCACATTCTCCCCATGTCTGCAATCAACTTTGGGTTTCCTCCCCATGGGTTTCCTCCGGGTGCTCTGGTTTCATCCCCCAGTCCAAAGATTTACAGCTTAAGGTGGATTGGCCATGGTTCCTTGCCCCAGAGAGCAGTGGGGGCAGAGGCTGTGTGTATATTTAAGGCTGAGATGGATTTATGATCAGTCGGGAGAATCAAGGGTTACAGGGAAAAGGGCAGGAAAGTGGCTGGGAGGAATGTGGGATCCACCATGATCCTATTGAATAGCGGGGTGGGTTCAAAGGGCCAAATAACCTACCCCTGTTCCTAATTCTAATGGGCTTACCTCGAATGTTGGTTGGTAATGCACTTGCTCCTTCAAATTGTGGTTTTTGTGAGAGGTTTGATGGTTGTGTTACTTGGACAAATTACTTCTCATTGTATGTATGTTGTGATCTCTGCCACTGTTCCGAAACAATTGTTACGAAATTGAATTAAATTCTGCTAAGTAATCCAATTTCACACTGTTAACCTTTGACACAACAACCCTAATATCCAATAAACCCAAGGAAATTATCTTCTTTGCCTGAACTTACATTAACTTCAGGGAAAGAGTTGGAAGTGTACTGATGATGCCAGAACTTAGCAAAATACTCTGGTCACCAACTTAAATCAAAGTTGATTGCTTCAAAGATTCTGCAGACATTAAGTGTCTAATACATTTGACTAAGTGCATCATTATTTGATACAAGTCATCCTAATTGCATCATTACCAATGTAAGTTGTGATCACAATCATTTATATTCATGTTCACAATCTCTCCACTCACTGAGAGTCACTAAAATCTCATCGAACAGGCAGATAATGTGGGAGAAGTTAAAATGCTCTATCTGCACATAGTCCAATCTAGAGGAACACCAACAGGGTGGGTTCAATTCCCATCACTATCTGAGATTACCATAAAGGATTCTCCTACTCAACCTCTCCCCTCAGCTCAGGTTAAACCACCACCAGCTGTCTCTCCCTCTAATGAGAGAGAGCAGTGTCTGTGACTTCACCTTTACCAACCAATGTACCAGTGCAAGCAAATCTCTTAATCCACCTGGTTCAGTGTGAGCTCTGTACCTCTGGGTGGGGCAATTATAGGCACAAGCTGTAAGTTGGCAGTGTGAGTTTGGAACAAAGTTAAAAAAATCACACAACAGGTTAGAATCTAATTGGTTGATTTGGAAGCACTAACTTTTGGAGCGCTGCTCCTTCACCAGGTAGTTGTGGAGCAGGACTATAATACACAGACTTTATAGCAAAATATTACAGTGTCATGCAACTGAAGTGTTAGATTGGACCAATTTAGATTGCTGTTAAGTTGTTCATCTTTTAGAATGGGTTACAGGTTTCGCTTCATTAATATATAAATCCCAGAACTACTCCTAAGTCACATTGGAACAGTCTGGACGGCTCTGTACAGATTGTGCATTCTACGAGCTGCTAAAGTCACTCATGTTGAAATAAACAGAGGTTGCATAACCCCAAGAAAAAGCCTAGAAGGCACCTTGATCTTAACGACACAACTTTATCCTGATGAATAAAGCAGTGAAAGCTGACCATTTATCTGTGTATTGTGAAGTTCACCTGTTTATTCAGCAGGATGTCTTCCCAGTGTCGAGAGTGTGTGGGGCTGGAAAAGCACTGCAGGTCAGGCAGTATCCGAGGAGCAGGAGGATTGATGTTTCAGGCAGAAGCCCTTCATAAGGAATTCCAGGTCTTCCCAGAGCACTCAACCCACTGTCAACATCAACAAATAGAGCTAACTGTCCAATCACCCCAAAGGTCAGAGTGTGCTGACTGCCATGACATCACAGGGAAATGGTAGTGCAGTGGAAATGTCATTGGACAAGTAATCCAGTGATCAAAGTGTTCATCAGTAAACGTGGGTTCAGATCCTAGCATTGGAGCTGGTAGGAATTAAGTTCAGTTTGTAAAATCTCAGGGGGAAAATAAACACAAAGAGCTTTGGATGCTGGAAAACAGAAATCACTGGAGTAACTCTGCAGCGAGAGAATCAGAGGTAACACTTGGGATCCAGTGACCTTTTTGTAGAACTGGAATTGTAGTGAACGTGAAGCCATGACAAATTGTTGTAAAATCCCATATGGTTCACTGATGTCCTTTATAAACATAATCATATAAACAAACAACAAAGGTAGGCCATTTGGCCCTTCGAACCTACTCTCCCACTCAATAAGATCAGGACTAATCACTGAGCTAAACAGCTTGAAGTTGTAAAGAGGCCATGGAAATGAAGGTATTTGTTTTCTTTGAGTGGATAAACATGAAGAGTAACAACAATTAAAGTAAAACCACCGCAGTTCCTCACTGAAAGGGTTGATCCTAAACGTTTGGAAATCTGCCTTTGTCTTTGATCCTGAACTTTAGCAGGATCTCTCCAGCTAACACAGTAGAGGCAGGGATGGTTCAGTCTGTTCCTGAGCCATTATGTTCTAGTGAAACGCACAGAGAGCAGGGAGCTGCAATGCATTCAAGATCACAGCTCATGGCTGGTTCCTGACAGGGAGGATAAGAAAATTACAGCCAGAAATAGCAACTCGGTGAGAGCAAGGTTACTCACTACTACCCTCCATTGGTACAGAGTTTAATAACAGCTGCTGTTAACACAAGTTCCGGTGATTTTAAGCAAGCAGGCTTTTGTTGAGTGAGAGATTCATAGAATCATAAAACCCCTTCAGTGAGGAAGCAGGCCATTCAGCCCAATGACTCAATACAACCCTCTGAAGAGCATCCTACCACACCCACCCTACAACCCCACATTTCCAATGGCTGACCCACCCTAACCTGCATATCTTTGGACCATTGGAGGAAACTGGAGCACCTGGAGGAGACGTGGGGAGAAGATGCAAACTCCACACAGACATTCACCCGAGAGTGGAATTGAAATTGGCTCCCTGGTGCTGTGAGGCAGCAGTGCAAACCACTTTGCCTCCCTGGAGTGTTGAACATCTGAACAAAACATGTCTCCAAGCCACTCATTAGTATTCTTATTGCGGCTGGGACAGAGGGCAGGGCAAGGGGCAGTTAATGGTACCCAGTAACTTACAGATTCCCTCCACACTGATAGGCCAAACCAATCACAGGATTACAAGTTAAAATTTCCCCTCAGGCCTCAGACAGCAGCAGGAAGTGAGAGGTAAGAGCTGCTCTTGAAGATCTGTCTTCAATCCTTTAAAGTCAGCATAGACAGTGAAGATACCACAGACCCAACCTTCCATCAGACACTGCTTACAGTGATAGTTGCTGGATAGGTCCTCTGAATATCCCCTACTAGTGTAGTCCTCTGATTAGAGATTAAAAACAAGAGAAACCGTGCTCAGCAAATTCTGCAGCTTCTCAGACACTGTCTCCCTCTGCATCAAATGTAGTAGCATTGTCCAGGCCCCCCTGAGCCACTCCAACACTCTCCAACACTGACATCAAAAAATGTTGTGAATGCTGGAGATCGGAAGTGAAAACTGAACGTGCTGGAGAAACTCAGCAGGTCTGGAAGCAACTGTGGAAAGAGAAACAGAGTTTGGGAGAATCTCATTGAAACTTACAGAATACTGAAAGGCCTGGATAGACTGGACGTTTCCATTTGCAGAACAGACTAGGACCCAATGGCACAGCCTCAGAGTAAAGGGAAGGTCCTTCATAACTGGGATAAGGAGAAAGTTCTTCAGCCAGAGGGTGGGGAATCTATGGAAGTCATCGCTACAGAAGGCAGTGGAGACCAGGTCATTGAGTATATTAAAGACAGAGGTAGGTAGATTCTTGATTGTTAAGGGGAGTCAAAGATTACAGGGACAAGGCGGGAGAATGGGATTGAGAGACTTATCAGCCATGATTGAACAGCTGCGCAGACTCAATGGGCTGAATGGCCTAACTTCTGCTCTTATTTCTTATGGTCTAATGTTTCAAGTCTGATATGACTGTTTTTCCTAACAGTCATGAGTTTAATCATTATGGGCCTAATCTTCCTGTGTCCAGCTCCACCGTAGCCCAAGTGGAAAGCACATTGATGCAGGTTTGAAGTCACATATAGGCAGTGGGTGGGGACAGTACATGGCTCTCCCCTCTCTAAACAACATCAGGAACTGGGGTGAGTGGGGTTATGATAATCTTCAAGGTCAGTATTACTGAGGCCAGCTTTTAAACAGTAAATATTTAAGACAGAGTTTCAATGGATCAGATTGAAACTCTGCAGTCCTGCCTCATCCAGTGCTGAATGGTGAGGGAGCATTAAACAACTCACTGGGGGAGGAGGCTCCACAAATGTCCCCCTCCTCAATGATGGAGAAGCCTAGCACATCAGGGCAAAGGATAAGGCTAAAGCTTTCACAACCTTCAGACAGAAGTGCCTCCTCTATTGGTCCCCAGCATCACATTCCCATCATGAGATAAGGAGAAACTTCTTCAGCCAGAGAGTGGGGAATCTATGGAATTCATTGCTACAGAAGGCTGTGGAGGCTGGGTCACTGAGTATATTTAAGATGGAGATGGATAGGTTCTTGATTGTAAAGGAGACCAAGGATTATAGAGAGGAAGTGGGAGAATGGGGTTGAGAAAGTTATCAGCCATGATTGAATGGTGAAGCAGACTCGATGGGCTGAATGGCCTAATTTCTGCTCCGATGTCTTATGGTTTTACGGTCTTATCACAAATACCAGTCTTCAGCAAATTCCATTCCCTCCACATGATATTAGGAAATGATACATTCGCTGGATATTGTAAAGGCGATGGGTCCTGACAACATTCCAGTCATGGCACCTAAGACTTATGCTCCAAAACTTGCCACTCTCCAGGTCAAACTCTTCCAGGACAGATACTGCACTGGCATCTGTCCAACAATGTGGAAAATTGTTCAGGTATGTCCTGTCCACAAAAATCAGGACAAATCCAACCCAGCCAATTCCCACCCTATCAGTCTACTCTCAATCATCAGTAAAGTGATGGAAGGTGTCAGTAACAGAGCTATTAAGCAGCACCAGCTCAGTGACGCCCAGTTTGGGTTCCCCCAGGGTCATACAGCTCCTGACCTCATTACAGCCTTGGGTTAAACATGGACAAAAGAGCTGAATTCCAGAGGGGAGGGGAGAGGGACAGCCCTTGACATCAAGGTTACATTCGACCAAGTGTGGCGTCAAGGACCCCCGGCAAAACTGGAATCAGTGGGTATCAGAGGGAGAAATTCTCTGATGACTGGAGTTATACCTGACACAAAGAAAGATGGTTGTGGTTGTTGGAGGTCAGTCATCACAGCTCCAGGACATCTCTGCGGGAGTCCCTTAGGGGAGTGTCCTAGGCCCAACCATCTTCAGCTGCTTCATCAATGACCTTCCCTCCATCATAAGGTCAGACGTGGGGATGATGTTTTGGAGATGCCGGTGTTGGACTGGGGTGTACAAAGTTAAAAATCACACAACACCAGGTTATCGTCCAACAGGTTTATTTGGAAGCACTAGCTTTCAGAGCGCTGTTTCTTCATCAGGTGGTTGTGCAGATGTGGGGATGTTTGCTGTTGAGCACCATTCCTGACTCCTCAGATATTGAAGCAGCCCATGTTCAAATACAACAAGCTCTGGACAATATCCAGATTTGTGTTGACAAATGGAAGGTAACATTCGTACCACACAAATGCCAGGCAATGACCACACCACCAAGAAAGTATCTAACTACCATTCCTTGATATTCAAGAATATTACCATCACTGAATACCCCACAGTTAACATCCTAGTGGTTAGCATTGACCAGAAACAGAACTGGATCAGCCGTATAAATGCAGTGGCTACAAGAGCAGGTCAGAAACTAGGAATCTTGCTGTGAGTAATTCCCCTCCTGTCTCCCCAGTTCCTGTCACCATCTACAGGGTAACGATGTGATGGAATACCCTCCATTTGCCAGAATCTCTCCATGCCATGCACCATCCTGACTCAAAAATATATCTTCGGTCTTTCAGTGTCGCTGGGTCAGAATCCTGGTATTCCCTTTCTAAGGACATTGTGGGTCAACCCACAGCACACGGACTTCAGCGGTTCAAGAAGGCAGCTCACCCCCACCTTCTCAAGGGGGCAACTAGGGACGGGCAATAAATACTGGGCCCGGCCAGTGACATCCACATCCCATGGTAAAATAATGCAAATAATCCCATGAGAAAGAATGCAGCAGCGATGTCATCAACTTGTACCAAGGGAGATCTGAACAGCACATTCAGCCTCTGAGTCTGAATGGCATGATCCAGATCCTTGTCAGAGATTCAAACATATAATTCCAGACCAGAGTAGGATTGATGTAGGATTGCCACATCCTCAGGGGCTGCTGTGGCTCAGAGTAGACCCAGATCCTATCTGCTCTGCCAGAAGAGAAACAGCAGGCAATGTATGCATGGCATGTATTACTTAGAGTTATTCTGTTTGTCCCAGAGCTGTGGTCCAATATGACCAGAATATTCATCTCCAGGTCTTACCGTCTTTCCCACTGCGCTCTCAATTAGGAGGGAGGAGATCCAGTGTTGAGGAAGAGTTGGGGAGGTCATTCCCAGAGTTTTACCCCACATTTAAATCTTTGCGGCAATTTGACCGTTAGCCTCATAGTTCTTTCTGGGAGCTCACTGCACTACAACTGCTTGCTGCATTTTCAGCATCAGAGTCTAGATTAGATTTTATTGGCTATAAAGGGCTTTGGGACTTCCTAAAATGTGAAACCTGTCACAGACTCATTAATCTTTCTTAAAGAATGACTATCTCAGACAAATGGTAGTGCTGGGCAAACAGCTTCCTCTCCAAAACTGGGGACTGGCCAGGAGCTGAGGTGAATTACACTCAGAAGTAAAAGTCTTTGAAATGTGGGTCATTAAAAAACACTGAGGGAAGCCCTTTCCACTCAGAGGTTAGACTTGAACGCAAATCGAGGGACAGTCTCCTTATACGCACTTAAACCCAGACACAGGGAAACCCGGCTTGCAGCTTTGTCAAATTTCATTATTTATCACCAGCAAAGAAACAGATTAATTGCTGTGAAAGCTGCTTAATGAGATATTGATTTAGTCTGAGCCAAACACCCCCCAAAAATCCATTTCACAGCAGAAAGACAAGGTGTGAGCTGCCCTTCCGATGCACAGAAAGAAATCCATTCCAATACGAGAGCTCCTGATGCTGTTTTCCATATTCTCAGGGATAATTAAGCATTAACAATAAATGCTGGCCTTCAATAAAAAGAAAAAAAGAAAAAAATATATATTAACCAGGGGAGTTAGAGTCTCCTCAGTTTAGGGAAATGCTTAGTGCTGGCTGTGCCACAGTCAGTGTGTTCCCTTCTGGGACTGCGGAGGAGAGTTTCTACCTTGTAAAGGAAAATTAAAATAAATGCTGGTCTTTGGTGGAGATCCAGCCTGCAGCCATGGATGGGGAAGGTTATATTTCACATCCTCCACATTGTGAAACCCCTGTAACTCAGTGGTTGTCTCAATACTCTCCTGGTTTCGGTGATCCAAGTGGATGGAATGCAGAGATTAAACCTGGTCAGAATCTACACAGGCTCATGTGGATAGCTGCGGTACCCATTCCAAAGGCAAGGTAACCTTTTGGAAATGATTCTAAGACCCCCTTAGAAGTGGGAAAGTACCCTCTGAGTGCCGAAACTCCTGAACTGTCCATCTGATTGGAACTGCCAACAGACCGATCATAAACGAGTGTGAAAAGTTCCAAATGCAAATCTTGAAAGGAACTGTCAAAAGTGTCAAGATATTTAAACGTCCAGTGGTCTTTTGTTTTAAACAAGCCTTGGTTGGAATATTTTAAAGGTATTTTTGCTTGTTATTTCACTCTGTATGGCCACATAGGGACACCAGTTACTGGGCTGCTGCATGTCAGATTTCACAATCTTCCCTTATCACAGCAGGATGGCTATAATTTCACAGTTTGATTCACAGTTCCAAGCAGTTATACTCTTTGAAGTGGGACTATGAATTCAAATCATTGTTTTATTTAAGTGCTTATGCACTTGAATGGAAGTGACTGGGTCACATTTCAGGAGTCAGGAAATATTACAGACTGTACTTTTTTTTATATTCGTTTGTGGGATGTGGGTGACCCTGGCTGACCCAGCATTTATCATCCCGTCCCTAGGTGCCCCTTGAGAAGCTGGGGATGAGCCGCCCTCTTGAACCTCTGCAGTCCATGTGCTGTGGGTTGACCCACAATGCCCTGAGGGAGGGAATTCCAGGATTCTGACCCAGCGACACTGAAGGAACGGTGATATATTTCCAAGTCAGGATGATGAGTGGCTTGGAAGGAAACTTGCACGGGGTAGTGTTCCCATGTATCTGCTGCCCTTGAACTTCTAGATGGAAGTGGTCGTGGGTTTGGAAGGAGCTGTCTGAGGATCTTTGGTATATTTCTGCAGTGCATCTTATAGATAGTACACACTGCTGATACTAAGCGTTGGTGATGGAGGGAGTGGGTGTTTGTTGATGCTGCTTTGTCCCTGGATGGTGTTGAGCTTCTTGAGTGTTGTTGGAGCTGCCCCCATCCAGGGCAAGTGGGGAGTATTCCATCACACTCCTGACTTGTGCCTTGTAGACGATGGATAGGTTTTGGGGAGTCAGGAGGGGAATTACTTGCTGCAGTGTTTCCAGGCTCAATCTGTTCTTGTAGCCACTGTGTTTATGTGGTGAGTCCAGATGAGTTTATGATTAATATTTGTCATGGGGGATTCAGTAATGGTAACACCATTGAATGTCAAACAGCAATGGGTAGATTGTCTCTTATTGGAGATGGTCATGACCTGGCAGTTATGTGGCGTGAATGTTACTTGCTATTTGCCAGCCCAAGCCTGGATATTGTCCAAATCTTGATACATTTCAACATGTCTCACAACGTGGTCTCCTTTATATTGAGGTAATGAAGCTTGGGCTGGAGACTGCCTCGTAGAAAATCTACACGTTGGCCGCAAAAAAAGACCCTGAGCTTCCAGTGCCTGCCACTTCAACACCTCACCCTGTTCCCCGGCCAACATCACTATCTCAGGCTTACTGCAGTGCTCCAGTGAAGCTCAGTGTAAGCTGGAAGAACAGTACTTCATTTTCTGTTTGGGAACCCTGCAGACCTCCAGACTCAATATCGAGT